>NW_008238838.1:2162521-2164576 GCF_000691975.1 Corvus brachyrhynchos
CTCGACACCTCACCAGGTCCGAGGGCTCTTCAGGGCCCCCCAGACTGGGCTGCCGGAGTGGGGATCGGGGGCTCAACCACCCCGAAACCTCACCAGCCACCGGGGCTCAGAGCGCCCAGCAGATCCGGACCCTGACTGGGCACCGGGGCTCCGCTGTCTGGGACCCTTATTGGGGCCCGGGGCTCCTCAGCAGCCGCTGAGGTGGGTCAGACCCCCCCAGACCGGGGCCCTCACCGGACAGCGGGGCTCACAGAGCCCAGCACACCGGGACCCCTGACTGCGTTCTGGGGCACAGCCTCCCAGGTCCCCCACCGGGGCTCCTTAAAGACCCCCACACCGGGCTCCTCATCAGGCACCGAGACTGGTCAGAGCCCCCCCAAGACCGGGCCCCTCGCCGAGCGCTGGGGCTTGGCACAGCTCAGCCCCGTACCGGGCACCGGGACGCGCCGACCGTGCTCCTCACCGGGCACCGGGGAGAGGCACGGATCCCCCCAAGCCCAGTCCCTCACCAGGCACTGGGGCTCACAGAGCCCAGCAAACCGGAGCCCTTGACTGGGTATCCTCCAAACCCACCACACCGGGACCCCCGGGCCCGACTCACCGCCCGGGCACTGCGCCGGCACCACCCGCCACTTCCGCTTCCGGTCCTGCTGTTCCCACAGCGCCCCCTAGCGGGCCGGAGGTCTCACGGGAGTCCTCTTAACCCAATTTAAGCTCTAAAAATAATAAAAAAAAAAATTAAAAATATTACATTTCACAGCCACGCGAAACAAGTTTTCACCTCCCCCACCTTTTATTTTATATGCAATAGAGAAAGTATGCAAGCACAATTTTAAATGTATAGATTTTTAAATGATAAATACCGTTCCTTTTTGCATGAATACAAAATAAAATTGAATTCATTATGCAGTTATTATAAACAAGGAAAAAATTGCGGGTTTCTACTATTTAAAGTAAAGGAGAAGCTGTGTTGCTGATGCAAACAGGCAGCTCTGCTGCGTTCCAGGTGCTGAGTGCCCTGGAAAACACCTGAGCCTTGTTACCTCATTAAGGAACAATAAGAAAAAGAGGTGTGATTGGTGAAATAGGAGTGAGGGTAATTACCTACAGCTGGTAATTAATGGGGTGATGCTGCTCAGCTGTAAAAGGGCCGGGGGAGCACGAGCTCTGTGTTGATGCTCTACGGATGTGGGAGATCTTGGACACGGCGTTGGGGCTGTTCCCGAAGGAATTTGGAATTAAACGTTTTGTGGATGTTCAAAAATACACCTGGATTTTCTCCTGGTGGGACTAAGGAGGTGTGGCTCCTCTGGAGACCCCGACTTCTCTCTAGAAGAGGCTCAGAGTTGCTTGTGGAGCTGCAAGGGACACCCCACGAGAAAGACAACATGGGATGGCAGCAGGACGAGACATCACTGCAAAAATGTAAGAGAAATTTTAAAAACTCATTTAAAACCGCTTTGGGGAGCGGGGGACTTGAGAGGGGTCCCCACTGTCACCAGAGCCCTGGCTGCATCCAGGTGTTGGAAGAGTTTTGGGAAAGTTGCTTCAGGATTTGTTTGTTCTCGATGATATTTGTGTTTGGTGCTGAGGAACTCCCCAGCTGCAACATCCAAACTTGCCAGGGGCTTTCTGCTGCTTCTCCGTGTGTGGTTGTGGCTCTTGGGTTGGTGTTAAGTGCAAAAAAATAAACTACAAGTGGGAATAGAGGTTACTCCTGCCTGTGGCAGCGCGTGTTGGGTGGGATTTGGGTGCTGCAGGTGTCTGGGATGGGAATCGTGAAGTGAAATTGCTCATTTCTAATGAAGAATTTTGCAAGACTGTAAAAGTTGCCCCAAATATGTCAGGTTTGAGAGTGTCTTTTAGCTGTGTATAAGTACTGCAGGAAGTGAAGGCACCAAAGGAAACTGGCTTTAATCAAAACCTTATTTTTCAATCAAAATCTTTCTGCTTGAATCAGAGTTTTCATTTTCTTTTTCTTTTTTTTTTTTTTTGAAGGGTGGTATTTTTAGACTTTTCAGTGGGCTCTTTGCAGCCTGCATCCTCGAGGAAGCA
>NW_008238838.1:2164702-2177433 GCF_000691975.1 Corvus brachyrhynchos
GGCTGTTTGCGGGTGCTGGAGCTGCTTGTGCTGTGCCCCCACTTCTCTTTTGTGGGTTATGCTGTGAATACTTTCGTTAAAAGAGCTCCAGTACCTGGCACCCTGTGTCAGCAGGCTGCCAATAAACGCTGAAGCAGCTCTGATTATGTTTTAGAAGGAAAATGCAGCTTGTGAGCTGTTGCTGGCTCCAAAGTGCGCTCTGAAATACACGGAACTAAGGGAGAGCTTGAATTTTCGGGGTTAACAAAGCTGAGCAGCTGAGTTAGGCTTATCCTGGTCCGGGATTAAGCCTCCAAGAGATTTCCAACCTCCTCCTCTGCCAGCTCTCACCACGCCGGGCACGTTGCAGTTCAAACCCTGTGCCTCAGTTTGCCCTTTACCTCCAGCCCTTCCCAGCTGCTTCCTTTCCTTCTCCGACGGAGATTTGGGACCGCTGCAAGCTTTTGATGAGCTGAGCAGCCTTGCCTGTATATCAGGATCCCAGAGCTGGAGGATGCTGAGCTGCCAGAGCGATGCCAACGCTTTTTCATCACGATTCCAGCGGTGACAAACATCCCTGTTCCCCCACTGGCTTTTTTATTGCGGGTGGGAGAGGTCCTTGGGCAGGTTCTAACTCTTCCTGCTGTGTAACTGCGGCTTGCAGGACCCGTTGGGAGCTGTTGTTGTCGACTTGGGCTGGGAAGCGAGGCCAATTAAGAGTTTAATTTATAACAGGTGCAGCCCAGGAGTCTGACAGCTTATTATTAATGGAGAAATGCAGAGCACACGGCACGGGGAGCAAAGAGCCTCGGGAGGGGAGAGGCTCCGAACAAAGCAGCTCCTGATAACCCTCCAGCATGAGAGCTCTCCCCAGACCCTGATATTTGGGACTGAAACACCTGCCTGAGGTGCTTTGCCTTTCTCAAGCACCTGGACCCATTTAGGTCGCACCCACAGGGTGGGGACAGGGAGGAATTTAGGGGTCCTTAAATATTTGTGCCCGTTTTAGTTGAATTGTGCCTTGTTTACCAGGCCACTCTTGGGAAGGGCTGCAAAGCTGCTTTGAGGGAGTTTTAATGGGATGGATAAAATTTTTTTGCTGGAAACAATGAACTGGCTTGAGTGTGCCATCACCTAGAGCTCCTCCCAAGGAGGAAAAATATCTGCAGTTCCTTGTTCTGACAACAGTTTCCAATGTGGGAAGTGACTTAAAGCACAATTTCTCCTCTCACAATTCCAGTGGGTGTGCCAAGGTGCTGCTGAAGCAGGCAGCTTCATCCCAGGGCTCCTCTACACCCTTTTCACCCCACGGAAAAATCAGGAGCAGCTTAATTCGATGGATGGGGAAAGTGGAGCAATATAAATCCTCTCCCTGATCATTTTCTGTTGTGAAGTTGGGGCTGCTGCCCATGTTGCTGTGCTGTTTGGGGGATGAGTCTCTCCTGAGCCCAGCTGGGTCTGCCTGAAGACCTGCAAATAAATGGGCGGCTTATTTAAAATAAGAGCTGGGCAGCCAAGTATGGAAGACTGACACCAGAATTTTCTGTGGAATTAAGAGGGGTATGTGGAGCTTTTGGGGTGATTTTCTCAGCTTGAGCTGTGACTCGATCTCCACAGCAGCTCCAGCACAGCCCTGGAGAGTTGTTTATAAAGTTCTTTAGGTGCTTATGTCACAAACAGCTTTATTGCAGAGCTTTCCTTGCCCAGGTGTTAAAGCAGACTGGCTCCTTGTATTTGGTTTTGTGGGTGTTTTCCCTGCTTTGTGCCCCCTTGGGAGGCAGGGTTATTAACATGGAGACAGCCTGTACAGTGTCTGGAACACGAAGACCCCAATGGGACCCCAGTTGCCATGAAAATGTTGTTATTTGGTAGGTTCTTCACCTCCTAAGTGAGCCTTTAAGTGAACAAGTTGTTGCTTTTTTTTGCCATGCTCTGGCAGTTTTGAGCTTAGCTTTGTGCTTGCTGCCCTGCAATGTTGATTTCGAAGGGGCCCTTGGGCTCTGGAAGCTGTTCTTCCCATAAGTACCCTGAATCTGGGAGCCTTTTTGCAAGGGTTGATAGCTCTGATCTCCCATGGATTTGATAGTGCAGCTCTGCCTGCCAGGGGAGGGAGAACAAGGGTTGTGTTGAGCTGGGGGCTGGTCTCTCCTCCCAGGGAGCAAGGCACAGGACAAGAGGAAATGGCCTGGAGTTGTGCCAGGGAGAGGTTTAGGTTGGATATTAGGGAGAATTTATTCACTGGAAGGGTTGGAACGGGCTGCCCAGGGCAGTGGCAGTGTCCCCATCCCTGGAGGGGTTGAAAAGCCGTGCAGGTGTGGCACTTGGGAATGTGGATTAGTGGTGGCTTTGGCAGTGCTGGGTTTAAGGATTGGACAGGATGGTCTTAGGGGGCTTTTCCAACCCAAATGGTTCCAGGAGTTTGCTGTGGTAATGCATCAGAGCAAGAAGTGGAGTCTCTTCAGAGCCAGTCCTGACCCTGGGAGGACGTGAGGTCATCGAGTGTTTGGGATCAATCCTGTGTTGGAGAGCTGGGAAAGGGGAAGGATGAGTGGTCCTTGCACTTTCCAGGTTCATGTGCCCCACATTGGGGATTCCTGGTGTCCCATGATTTGGGTAATCGCTGCATCCAGGCCTGTCAGCTGCACTCGGGCCTGGAATCCTTGCAGACGTGGAGCCCGCAGGGATCACACGCGAGCACATCCTGTATCACACATCCCTCAACCCCTCAGCACAGCGTGTGCCCTTCTGGGATGCAGCATCCACTTGGGTTGATTAACGTACTCCAGACTCATAAATCGAAGGAAGTGGATTTGGGGAAGAACTTTCCTGCCTCCAGTAAAACTTGCCTTTAAATTATTTAACGAGCTGCTTAAGCGACTCAGCCATTTTGCATGGAATTTGTCAAGGCTCCGTCGGCTCAGCCCAGCGCAATGTGACAGCCATACTTTTGTTATGAGCAGAGTATTAATCTTGGAACAGTGCTATTTGTTTTCCTCTCTTGCTTTTATGGTGCTTAAAAGCATGTATCTTCTCCTGAAAATCAATAACTAAAGCTATGAATAATAAAAAACACTGCAGTGAATGGCTCGTAGAGATCCTACGGATGGAAGTTGCAGCAGTAATGACTCTGTTTGCTATCCATTAAGTATGTGAACTCAGAAGAATTATGCAGATTATAATAGCTGTATCAACATAAGTATGTTTTGCTGATAGACTTTCCTGATTGGATCCACGGGATATAAGCCTGCTAATCCCTTGTACGGAGGACCTGATTATATTAGAGTGCTCTGCAGATTTGCAGATAGGAAGTTAAGGAACAATTAAAACAACGCTGGCTGTTGTGTGGGGTTTCTCAAAAATGCTGTATTTGGGTTTATTTGTGAAGCAAATGTGGGGTTTTTTTGTGTCTTTGGTGGAAGCCAAAAGCCCAGCTCCAAGACCTGGTGTAAATGGAGATGTTTTATGTACAATAAGAGCAAGTTGCTCTGTGCTGAGCCTTAAATGTCCCAGCCTGAGGCTTGAGTGGTGATTTGGGGCTGGGAGGGGACCTGTGGTGCTCAGCCAAGTGACCAACTCCTAATTGCACAGAGGCGTTGGGTGCTACCACGGGCCCCTCCTCACCTTCAGCTTTTCAGTGATGTGGCTGAAGCTCACGATGGAACCGCAATGGGGAAAGGAAAAAAAAAAAATCCCACCCTGTAATTAAAATAATCAGCTTGCTGCGCACTTGGCACAAGGTTAAACGTCATTGCAGTTCCGTGGGTGAAATTCTGCACGTAGGATCTGCTTATTAATATCACCTTGTTAATACAGTGTGTCACCTCGGGAGGTGACAGTGCGCTCCCGTAAGTGACAACATGCTCCACAAAATCTGCTTCCTTCTTTTTTCACAATGCTCCAGCTCTCTGAAAGCTGGACAAGCTGAGGCTGTGCCCCAGGGAAGTGGTGGATCCTCCTTGCCTGGCTGGGCTTTTGCTGGGGAGGCACCTCAAGTGCTGTGTCCATGTCTGGCCCCTCACTGGAAGAGAGACCCTGAGGGGTGGGAGTGTGTCCAGGGATGGGAAAGGGTTGGGAGAGGCTGGGTGGGCTCAGCCTGCAGAAAATGGGGCTCAGGAGGGACTCTTTCTACAGCTCCCTGAGCAGGATGGTGCAGCCAGGTGGGGATCAGGCTCTGCTCCCAGGGAACAAGGGACAGCACAAGGGGAAACTCCTCAAGTTGCACCAGGAGAAGTTGAGGTTGGATATTAGGAGGAATTTCTTCATGGAACAGGTTGTTAGATATCATCAGGGGCTGCCCACGGAGGTGGTGGAGTGCCCATCCCTGGAGGAGTGCAGGGAACACCTGGATGTGGCACTCGGTGCTCCGGGCTGGGCACAGGGTGGGGATCGGGCACAGCTTGGCCTCGGTGACCCTGGAGGTCCTTTGCCACCTCAGTGGTTCTGTGAAGGTGCATTGCTTTGCTGTGATGCCTGAAGCAGCTGAGCTGCCCCGTTCCCTGCGGGATGCACTCGGTGTGCAGTGTGTGGGAATCCCTCACCCCTGCACCCACTGGATTTCCTTGGCCCTGCCTCTCCTGAGGGGCTGCTCAGTCCTGAGCTCCTGGTGCCTGACAGACACCTTGGCTCCCCTCTGCCTTTTCCATCAGTGTCTGCAGAGACTTTGGCAGCTGCAGGAACCAGTGGAAAGGACTCAGCAGAAAAAGATCCCCCAGTCAGCAGAGATGAATACAAAACTGAAATATGATTTTTTTTTTTTTTTTTTTTTTTTTTTTTTTTTTTTTTTTTTTTTTTGAGTCATGAAAGCACCTTTCCACCCGAATATCTTCCAGCATCTCTGCTCCATGATGAGGGAGGGGGAGCAGCATCACAGTGGGAACTTGTGCTCTGTGAACTGGAGGAACCTGGGACAATGTTTGCTGCAAAACTCCTTTGTTTTTTGGGAGAAATCAGCCCTGGGATGGGTGGTTTCAGCTGTCTTTTGGTGTGTGGGAGGTTTGCAGCTGGTAGTGCTGCCTGGAGTGGACCTTTTGTCCTTGTGTCTGTCTCTTGGCCCCCACTCAGCTCGAATTTTGCCTCAAGTATGGCCAAAAAAAGGAAATGTATAGCTTGATGGTGCTTCAGGATCCACAGGACAATCGTTTATAGCTTAAATTCCATCTGGGATGTGAATGCACTTGATTCTGGTGGGGGAGCTCCAGTGAAGGGAGCTGTGTCTGTATGACAACATCAGCCATAGGGTTGCCCTCACCTTCTCCATTCAGCAAAAGTGGAAGAGCAATGCCATGGTCTGGGCTAGATGAGGAATTTGTAATCAGTGCTGGTTATTGTGTGGCCGGGGAACCCATTCTGCTTTATGCCACGAAGGTGTTGCCTCCTGCAGCAGCTTCCCCTACCCCAACTAGCATCTCATTAGCAAATAAAATTGTTATTTTCGGGCTAATGCTGTGAGTTAATGCGATGTGAGCATCACGAAACCCCAAACGTGCCGCGTGTGGAGCGGGGCGAGTTGCAGTGATGAATGTCATGCGAAACTCAGAGGCACTAATTGAAGGTGGTTTCAACAGAATATTCAATTAATGCTCTCTGCGTCGCAGACAGTCTGGAAAAGGCGCTGTTTTCTCCCGAGGATCTGTGTTACTGTGCAACAAACAGATGAAAATGAACCGTTTTACGGCCTTCTAATTGAAAGTCGATGCACCAGTTTTATTAAAATTTTCATGGTGGGGGGAACTGGATGCCCCAAGGGCCCAGTAACGGGATGAATAAGCTCCCTCTCCTCTGCTGCCTCGCATCCAGCCTTGGGCAGAAGCGACTGGAAATAAATTCCTGAGATATCCCTGGTGGGCTCTGTGGCCTCGGCATCTCTTGTGCGCACGGATCCATTTTCTGTGTCCTCTGCAGGATCCTGGGAAACGTTGCTTTGTGGGGACTGGTGGGTAAGGAGAAGGAAATGGCTTTCCCATCATTTTTTTGAAGTAAAAAACTAGGTCTCTTCTGGCTTTGAGTCTTTTTCCCTCTTTCTTGGTGCCATGGTGCCACACACTGAGGAGTTGAAGTTTATTAGTAGGATATGGAGTAGAAGGAGCTTCTCCGCTCTTTCCTATCATCTCTCCAGGGCAGACTGTCCCTTAGGGTGGGGAATGAAATAATTAAATGGGGAATAAAAATAATTAAAGGAACATTTTTCTATTTTTTTTTTTTCCTCTTCTCATCCTGCTCCTCTGCATTTTCCAGACAGTGTTTGGCTGCCTGGGTAGCTGCAACTCTTCCCAGCCTGCCTGAGGAGCCATGGAAGCTCTTGAGAACATGACTGGGAGTGATTTGTTCCCTCCCTCCATCATTTTAGCAGCTTCTCTTGCCTGATCTATCAATTTCCAAAGGTTTTTGACAAGGATTTGCTATATATTTTAAGTGAAACGCCTGGACTTATGTGGTTGCATCTTCTGTGTGCTGGGAAGCAGCAAAAGGAAGATGTTTTCCATGCGGCTTCTAAAAATCCGTGTGTTTGATGAATGGAAGTTGTTATCTGAGCCATTCCGTGGGGCTTCATCTGACTATTAATTTATATACTTGCCCCCAATGATGATTTAGCTATTTTAAAGCCTAATTTATGATGAGTTCCTCTCCCCATTTTGTCATGGTGATGTTGTTGTGACGATGGGAATTTACAGTTCTTCCCGACAAGAGCCTGTGAACCAACTGGCTGGATATTTTCTGTATTCCTACAGGCCTAATTTGTAACATAAAGCACTTAATAATTGTTATTAATGAACCTGCTGTGGTTGGTCTATAGACCCAGCTGGAAATCACATCTGCCATCGGATTTGCAGCAAACTCTTGGAGTTGAGGGAGGTGTGAGCAGCCAATGTGGAGCCTGAGGATCAGCGGGAGCTGTGCTTGGCCTTTGTTTTTTGGGGAGAATCATGGAAATTTTTAAATCTGAATGGCTGCTGGGTGAGGTAGGAGGATCATAACAACGAAGATTAAAGCCCCAACTGCTGGTTTCTTAGGGACAGGGTTGCTGGGACAATTAAATCCGTGCTGATAAACAATTGCCGGGGACTTTAGTAAACATCCCTAGGGATTTTCAGACCCATTCCTCATTTGAAGGAAAGCAGCCAAGATTTTTTACAGCCAGTCAGGGATTTCTGACTGCTTCCAGTCTTGGATATCCAACCTGGGATGGAAAGATAACAGATGCTTCTCGTTTATCCCCATCTCTGCCACTCATTTCTGTGTGACCTTGAGAAAAGTGTTTAATCTTCATTCCTGGCTGGAATAAGGTGATGTTTTGTTCCTTTGGGTTATGGCCAAAATGGTGTAAAGATACAGGCAGCGCAAGCTCTACTGGTAATATCTTTGATTACACCTTGCAAATCTCGTTCCTGGTAGTCCCTCCTGTTTCAGGATATTCACTGACTTGGGATAACGGGCTCGGCTCTGACTGGAAGCATCTTCATTACAAACAGCAAATTAAAATGTTGTTTGGAAGTGTACAGATGCTTTTGAGCAATGATGTAAGTAATTAGATGACTTCAGAGGGTTTAATCATCTGAGCATCCCCCAGCTAAGCCCTCCTTTCCCAATCCACATCCCCGTGCCTTGACCACGGTGCTGGAAATGAGGTAATCCTTTGAAGGATCACGAGCAGATCTTGGCGAGGAGGATATTTTGCATAATTGGTTTCTGACAAGGACTAAAATACTATTTAGAGTTACAGGGCTGAGTGTTAATTTATGCCTGTTCTCCTCGGCGTAACTTCGTTACACGGAACGTTATTTATGGCGCCGGCTCCGATCTATGGTGTGTTGGTGCGAGCGCCGGGATAATGGAGATGTATCGCTCGTTGTGGCAAGAAGCTATAAAAGAAATGGGGAGATGCTTCTCTGCAGTTATGGACTTAATTTTTTAATGTGAGCTATGGTAGCGAGTGAGAGTGATGTGATCTGATAGTCAATGGGAAGCAGGATGGCAGAGGGCTTTTATTCTTCTTTTTTTTTTGGGAGGAATAACTTTGTTCTTGGAGATGCTTTGGAGCTTCCTCGCTTCTCCCAGCATTTGAAATGGTTTGTAATTGAAGTAGTGGGTATTGACATGTCGCTGCTTTGTTTCGCTTTAATTAAATGTGAGAATTATACTTAAGCTTAAATCATATGAAAATTTAATCCTGTATATTTAATGTGATAAAACGGCCTAGAAGAGGTGAATAAATGGTGTTTTGCTGTCATCAATTTGATGCTTCTTGACTACTTCAAGCAGTTCCACTTGATGGAAAGGGTGACTCTATCCTCATCCAATTCTGAAATATGTTTGAAATGAATTTTTATGCCCTTCCACCAGTGAAATTCTGTCTTCAGCTGTGAGTTTTGGTGATGGTGGCTTTGATTCGAATGGGAGTGAAAAGCTGCATTTCCTCGCTCCTTTAAAACATTACAGGCAGGAACATATCTTGGGTTTGCATTACCTTATTTATGTCTTTGTTGCAAAAGCACAACAGGGAAACAATTGAGGGAAAACAAGACTGAGGTTAAAGTTGTTTTGAAACAATGCAAATACTGGATTTGAGGAGTATCAAAGCAGGATGATTCAAAGTTGTCAGATGAGATTTTTTTCTCCCTCTTCTGTGAAATGAAATTTCTGCAGAAAAAGACCTGACTCCACAAAGTACTTCTCTTCCAGCAAATCTCATTTCTGACAGAAAGTGGTTCCATCCCAGCTTTTTCCAGTCAAACTTGCAACTTACCCTTTCCTGGGCCAGATTTATTCCTTTGCTCAACATGTTTCCTTGTAATCGAGACATCCCCAAAGCTCTGGGAAAGGAATCAAAACAGCTCCGGGTACTTCAAAGGGTGGAAGTCACTCTAGCACGTCGTGTTAGATGTCCTGTGACAACTAATCCGGCGTGTGATGTGACCCCTTCCCAGGTGTCCCTGCCTCTCTCAAAGACCTTGAAAAGAGCCCTGATAGACTGAACTCAACTCCTGCTTAAATCACCTGCCTATGGTTCTGTCCCTGTGAAAATGCAGGGGGCTGGGGGATATGAAAGACGCACGCGGCAGATGAAATGAGAGACAAGGGGAAAGCAGGAAACGCGCACGGGCAGGGAAGGCGTGAGAGGGAGAGAGTAAAGGCTTTACTGCAAACTGTAAAAGCCAATATGAAACACTCAGGCTGGACATAAAGCCAACAATTTACCGAGAGTCCCGCCGCAGTAAATCACAGCTGAGCTCCTTCTGATGTTGAGCGCTGATGTGAGCAGAAGGAGTGCAGGATGGGGAGCAAAGAGCCTTGCATGAGCAGAAGGGAGGGAGCGTGGGCTGAATGTGTGTAAAACACTTCTCTCCAGCCTGGAGAAGATACTGAGGTCAGACCTCATCTGGGTCTGCAACTTCCTCCTGAGGGGCAGCTGCGACCTCTGCCCTGTGTGAGCAGGGACAGGACCCAGGGAATGGCTGGAGCTGTGCCTGGGAAAGTTTTGTTGGGTATTAGGAAAAGGTTCATCCCCCCAGAGGGTGCTGGGCACTGCCCAGGCTCCCCAGGGAATGGGCACGGCCCCGAGGCTGCCAGAGCTCCAGGAGAGTTTGGACAGCACTGCCAGGGATGCTCGGGGTGGGGTTGTTGGGGTGCCCTGTGCCGGGCCAGGAGTTGGACTCAGTCCTTGCAGGTCCCTTCCCACTCAGGATATTCTATAATTCTGTGAAAACTCTGGGTCATCCTGGCTCGGTTCCTAAAAGGCAGATGATCAGCTTCGTGGGGAATGCAGTGAAACTGCTCGTTCTTGGCTTCCCCATGGGCTTTCCTGCAAACCCATAATTTCCTGGGAGCTCCTTGAGTGAGTAAAACCACACCTGTGTTTCAGTGCATTGAGGCTTAGACTAACACCTATAAGAAATGGAAGAATCTCTTGTTTAGTCTCAAAATCTCATCCGTAAATGATGCAGAGGATACTTGTTAATATTCTCTTGGAAGGCTGTTTGTGATGATTCTTCACTTTTCACTTTGCATTTAAAAATTTCTTTTTAAGGGCTATCACTTAAAATATTCTTTGCAATTATGGTTGTTTAAAAAAAACGCACCACAACTTAAAATCACCAAGGTCAAAGCAGTCTCTTCTTTATATGGCTCGCAATAAATTACTTGAAGTCTATTCATAGCATAGGGAAGACCTTTTTATGTAGAAAGGATCATTATAGAGTTGCCAGGTCGTTAATTACATTGGGTTCTTCTACTTGCTTTGTGAGTCATTTCCTTGAACCAGCGAAGATCCTGGTGAGAGATAATGCAGTAAAAAGTGCATTAAAATGCTTCAAATGTCCTTTTGCCCATATCTGTGCATCAGTCAGAACGACAACTGATTCCAAAAGGGCACTGCCAATTTAAATCAATAAATTTTTACTGGTGCGACTGTGACCCGTATGGATGTTCGGAGTCGAGGCAGGGGGCTGGTAACACGCTCGTTGTTGATGCTCAGAAGTATTAAAGTTTAATAGACTCTCCAGTCCTATCCTGGCTGTCTGTCATGTTGGTGCAACTCCAGAGTCGCTCCATCGCCGCCAGTGGAGAAATGCAGGTGCAAGAGCAGAATCCGGCCCTCGGTGCCTTATTTCCCAGCCCAGCCACCTGCTTGAGGAGATAAAGCAGCTGCTATCTTTGCAGCTTTAAATGTGACATTCAGCCAGTTAGATGCCTGGTCCCCTCATCACTTGAAGGTGCTTGTTGATTTTTCTTAAATGTCAGAAGAGTTTTTAAACTCAGCTTGAATTTGGCTGCCAGGCTTGGGTGGCAGCGCTGTCACCTCCCGCAGGGCTCTCCCACGAGGCCCTGTCAGTGTGTGGGTGTCGATTAGAATGTTGAGGTGAGGGGAAATTAGCCCCTTATTTACCTCCCTTGCCCTATCCCTTTCCAAGGGCACTGGTGTGGGGCTGGGGATCGGCTCTTCCCACCCTGTGTTCCTTCCATCCCATGATGGTCAGAAACAGGACCAGTAAACAGGCGCAGTGCAGCTTTTTCTAAGGTTTTTTTTTTTTTTTTTAAATGATGCCCAAATTAAATGTTTTGCAAGGAAAAAAGTGAGTCCCTTTTCTCTCTGTTTTTCTCCTTAAGCGCCCTCAGTAGTTCCGATGCATTCCCATGATCCTCTTCCACTTGCCTTGGAAATGATGGCATCACTTGGTGGTGATGACATCAGGAGGAAGACGAGGTTTTATCTTTCAATCTTGCTTTCCAGAGGGTTCCCTCATGTTCATGGGGGGAAGGAGCCGAGGCAGAGCCCTTGGAAGGTGTCAGCTCTGGCTCTGCCCGCTCTCCGTTCAGGTGTCCCTTGAAGCTGTGCAGGAGCACAGACTGTCAGGAGATGATACTGGTTGGTGTAAGAACCAAGCAGCAGCTCCTCATCCAGGCAGGTCCAAGAGGCAGGGTCAGACCATGAAGCTGTGAGGTGAATCCATTCTGGATCTGGCTTCCTGAGAAGGTCTGTGTAAGGTGGTCCCAGGTAAAACCAGGCAGGATTCCTCCTGCCTCCGTTGGCTCTGAACAAGGTGGGTTGTGGCTGGGGAAACAATCTCCAAGCTCCAGTGGCTTGTCAAACCCTCAGCAGGTCTTTGAACCTAGAGGGGAAACATCCTCCGTGTTGGAAGGACCATTGCATCATCCATGTGGCTCTTTAGGACAATTGACACTTCAAGTTATTGAGGTCTTCAAAACATGGAGCTGATCAGCTGCTTAAATCTGCACTGCTTTGTAATCTTAAAGCTTGGCCAGCTGGAGAGCACCCCAAAGCTGGAAAATGCTGTTTTTTCCAAAAGCTGTGGAGACAGAGATGTTCGAGGCCAGGTTGGACAGGGCTTGGAGCAACCTGTTCTAGTGGAAGGCGTCCCTGGCCATGGCAAGGGGTTGCAATGAGATGGGCTTTGGGGTCGCTCCCAACCCAAACCCTTCTAGGATCCTGTGATGAGGGCTGTGAGGAAGAGGAGGAAGTGTGCAGCCACAGAATCCTGGGCACGGCTTTGTGCAGGTCGAGCAGCATTTGCAGCACTCAGAGTCTGACAGGAGCTTTTGAAGGGGCCGGGGTGGCTGTGGGGCAGGACAAATGCGCTGTGTCTAATCAGGAGCTCAAAGCCTTCGCTATCAAACCTTCAGCCTTCCACAGCCTAATTACAAGTTGCCTGGTGCATTGGTTACGATGAGCAATGAAGATATAATCACTGCTGTTATTTGTCCTTCCTGGCTCCAGCTGTTAAAACAATTCCTCCTTCATAGCCCAGACAATTTCATGGCTTTGATGTGTCCCCACTGCTCCCAGCCCGCTCCCCAATCCTGCGTGTGAGCAGCCGTGCACCAGAATCTCCATGAAAGCAGCCTATTTCCTGCGTGAAGCCCGTGAAATTGGGGAAGATAATATTTTCAGAGCTGCTGGTACCCTGATTGCATGTTTGTTTGAAATGACAGTTTATGTTGTCTCTCTCTTTCATTAGGGAGGTTCAGCGATCGCGATGTTATTAACTAACAACAGCACTCACTGCATATAAACATGATTCTGCAGAGACACTCCAAGGAGCACTTGAAGGCAGAGGGGAGGGAGATGGAGAAGGAAGAGAGATGTGATGTTTTTTGCTTCTTTTCTGTTTTTTTTTTTTTCCTTTCCAGAGGAGGCAAGGTTTGGAAGAGATTTTTAACTAGATCAGGAGCTCGGAAGAGTTTCATTTTGTACTGAAAGCCCTGACAGCAAAGGGGAGGAGCTGCACTGGCTCTGG
>NW_008238838.1:2177450-2178873 GCF_000691975.1 Corvus brachyrhynchos
AGTGCTGGGCTCTTCCAGGGCTCCAGACAGAACATTGGGATGCTTCTTTCTGTACAGCCCAATGTCTTAAAGATGGGTCTGAAACAAAACTTTCCATCTGCAAATGCTCGATGTTGGGATCCTTGGCCGCTCACACCACACATTAATCCATATACTGAAATTACATGAGCAGTCATGGCGTGTGGTAATGGCACATTAACAATCTCCATTACAGCAAATGACATAAAAGCAGCTATTTCCCCAAACTTGGATGTGTTGCAAAATTTAGTGGTTTGCTCTTGAAAGGCCTTCTAAAACTTTTGGGGGAAAAAAAAAATCAATCTGCCTCCAGACCCTCTAACACATGGTCCACTTTATAGCGATTTTTTACACAAGAGAAAGTAGCAGAAATTGTATTATGTGGCACTTTCCTGCCTTTTTTTTCCCCTCTTGTATCATCAGTTTGGACAGGACCAGGTGTCATTCCCCATCAGGGTGGGAGATGAGGGTCTTGTGTTGCCTGAGCAGATCCTTCCCGCCTTGGAGCTGCACCCGGTGAGATGCAGCGTTCCGTGCTGCAGCTGTATCCCCCTCCCATTGTCTGTAGCATCTCCTGGAGCGGATCCTTCCTCCACTCCCAGCTCAGCATCAGGCAAATTCTGTCACTTAATTACCAGCCCGTGACTCCATCCCAGCAGTCCCTGTCCAAAGGCTCATCACAGTCCTGACAATTCCTGTGACAATTCCTGTGACAGGACTGCTCTGCCTGGTGCCTGCGAGGGGAGCTGGGGCTGCAGGATTGTCTGCCCTTGATGCAATTTGGAGATGGGAAGCAGTGTGGACTAATGAAACTGCTGCTGGGGGGAGGGAAAGGAAGCAGGGCCTTTCAGATTTTATAAGGATGTTACTGGATGATGAGTTGCTGGAGTTTTCATGGGCAGAGGCTTCTGCA
Organism: Corvus brachyrhynchos; assembly: GCF_000691975.1. NCBI lineage: Eukaryota > Metazoa > Chordata > Aves > Passeriformes > Corvidae > Corvus > Corvus brachyrhynchos. The sequence goes on from NW_008238838.1 coordinate 2,178,382, forward strand.
GCTAAAATATCCCACTCAGAATTCCAGCAGCACCTCAAAACATCCCTGCTCAAGTCTTGCTGTGCAGCTTGGGGGCAACTGGACTGTAAAAATAGCATTTTCCCCAGGGTCTCCTGGGCAGTGTCTGGAGGCTGAGAGTGGGGATGAAACAGAGTTCAGCCATGGCATTTGCCCTTGGAAATACCAGAAAGGCAGCTCTGGGGGCCAAGTGGTTGGAGCTGTGGTTATTCCCTCACTTGCTGGGATTGCTGGGAGAAGAGGATCTGGTTGTCCTGTCAGGACTGGGGCTCCTTGGAAGGCTTTGCCCTTAAATCTGTGGTGTCTGTGATGGAGGAAGAAGGTAAATTGGTTTGGGGTGTGCACCAGCACCCAAGCTGCATGGTGGATGTGCTGCTCATTTCCCGTGCTGCCTCTTATTAAACATAAATAGCTGTGAAATGGACTTCGGGAGAGGAAGGGGGGGGGGGAGATCTTACCCCGGTAGTGGACATG
>NW_008238838.1:2178929-2197466 GCF_000691975.1 Corvus brachyrhynchos
AAAAAAAGAGTGGTGATAGAGGGTGGGGGAGGGGAGGGGGGGGGGGAGATCTATCCCGAGGTATGGAACTTGCTTAAAATGAAGCCAGCCAAGTTGTTTATAGCCAAGGCTGCCCATTATAAGATCCTGTTTGCAGTGAGTTAACTCTCTGCCGAGCGATAATTGTTCAGGCTAAAAATTTCCATGCTGTAAGTCTGCCTGGAGCTATGTGAAATTGGGGTAGAGGGGGTGGGTTTTGTCTGGTTTAAGAAAGGGAAAAAAAAAAAAAAGTAACTTAACAAAGCTGAAGAGATCCAGTCTCTCCATGAGATGGAGGCAGAGACTTGGAGTTTGGCAGGGGGATGCAGAGGCTGTGCAGGAGCTAGGATTGAGCAGGGAGAGAAGTGATGGGTCTAGAGAGAGAGAAGTGTCTATTTTCATTTCTACCCCCTCATAAACAGGAGACTTTGTGTCTGTAATCGCTGTTGTCATGTTCAGCCCTGGATGGGCTGCTTGGTTAATGTGGATCTCCCGGCTAGAGAGAGAAAAGGTTCAGAGAGATTGTTAAAGGGGTTTGATGAAAGGTATAACAATTTAGGAAATGGCAGAAGGCTCCTTTTAAGCCTTAATTTGGCCATTTGCATGGGTTTGTTCACTGTGATTGCTCGAAATGATGTAATTGGGTGTTATTTTCTCTATGGGAGAGCTTTGTCCCCTGCCAGCAAGTGCGAGCTCCAGTGCAAACACAGCTCCTGGGTTCTGGTGTGTGTCCATGCTGCCTGCAGGAATAACCACGGACAACAAAAGGACAGGGAAGGCTGGAAATGTCCTTGGATGCTGGTTTCCAGCAGCCTGTGGTTAGGGAATTTCTGAGCTGGATGTGTGAGACTGTTCTTGCTCCAAATCCCTTTTGTCCCTGAATTTGATCTCTTACAGATTTTTCCCACACTTGTGCCTTTCACAGCACTCCGGTGCAACAAGTTGGAGTTAATTAATGAGTTAATGTGTGTGTGCACAGAGAAAACTCTTCGGTTTTGAACTTGAAGCCTGCAAAACCCCAGTGCCTGAACTTCAGAGCTGCTCATGCCCCATGATCCTGCTGGAGGAAGCCAGGGAGCTGCATCCTTTCCGTCTCCCTGGGAGCAATGCAGGGCTGGGGTGGTGATGCCTTTTCTCTGGTCTTAGAGTCAAGAGCCAGACACGGTTAAGGGATAAAGGGTTTTTATTTTGGTGCTTAATAAGGATCCTCATGGTGCAACAATCTGTCGAGGTGGAACACGCCGAAGTGCGCACACACACGGTACATTGGGTATACAATTTATAGACCTTGCAAATTAGCATCTCTGACACAGATGCCCTGATGAGAGGCTTCAGTGAATGGCGTGACATCCCCCTACTCTAAAGCATTCCCCCCCAGATGGGCCTGATTTCATTTGCAGGACATGTTCTAGAGAGGGCCGTGGTTGCTCAAGATGGGGCAAGGCTTTTCGGCCTCCAGCTGTGAGGCCTTTAGGATGTTTGGTCTGCTGGCCCAGCAGAACACCAGGACTGTGCTGAGGTATCAGGCTCAAAGAAGTACCAGTATGCATGGTAAGGGTGCTGAGAATACATAAAAGGTGTATCACAAAATTATCATAGCATCAGTGGTACCCAAGCCTCCTCTGAAGGGTGGGCTGGCACTGCTGGGCCGTGTGGATCCCTCCCTGTGTGTGCCAGCTGATTAGAAAACAGAAGAATGGCAAGAGAAAATGAAAATGAAAATGGGAAGGAGCTTGACAGCCCATGGAGAGGTATTTCAGCTGCAACACAAAACATTTGGTGGTAATTATAGAATAACCTTCATTTAAATGCAAATAAGCCTGTAATTAAGATAAGGGCTCTGTCATTTGCCAGTATTCCTCCTTCCTTCCCGTGCCAGCCATGGCTTTGGAGATGTTTCCCATCTTGCTCTGGTGCTGCCTGTTTGTCCGGGGGCTCCTGTGGTGAGGGATGAGCGATAAAGGAATCCAGTTCTGCTGCCCTTGGAGCCCATCCCAGCTGAGCAGAGGAGTCTGGGATGGGGTTTTGTCCTGCTTGGATGCTGTGGCTGACAGCTTCTGCTAAAACCCTCACTCCAAACTTGTCTCAGCTCTTGGAGACTTGAAAGCTGCATGTGGGCTGTGCTTGGATATGGTTGAGATGAAGATCTCCACAGGCCGTGTCCTGCTGTGTCTGGGAAGAGCTCGGGGATCAGTTTGGAGCCCAGGTCATTCAAGGTCAGGGAGGTCCACGGTTCCCACTGCCGAGGTGAGGCGTAAGCAGTGCTGTGGAGGGTACTGGCACCTCCTTGAAGAGAGGACTGGTCTTTACTGGGAGAGAAGGATGTTGCCCTTGGTGTGAACCACTAAGAACCAGGTGAAGTCAAGCTGGCAGGCTGAGCTGGAGTGAACCACACAGGTGTGTCCGCACAGGGTGTAACAATGGAGTAACAGCACTCATCCTTCTATTTTGGAAGCATCGGTGTCACAGAGCTGACAAAAAACAGGTGATGACTTGGGACTATCCGGTGTGGGGAGGCAGCATCCTGCCATTTTTCACTGGAAGCGCTTGGACAGGCAGGAGCTGGGCCTGTGCGGGGGCTTGGACAGGCAGGAGCTGGGCTTGCGCTGGTTCCCCTCGCTGGGGAGGGAAACCGGAGCGCGGGAAACAGCCGCTGCTGGAAAGGTTAAGCAGCAACCTTTGCTTAAACTGTCTCAATCTGTATGAAATGTTATCTCCCTGCCTGACTAAAGATATGTGAGCCGAGGGAGCGGAGATGCTCCCAGATTGTATTTATCTGGCCCTTTGAAAGGGCGTTTGAGGAATTAACTCGGCGGCTTAGGAGAACTGTAATGTTCCGATAAGTGGCTGGGGCTGCGTCTCCACCTGTCGCAGTGTGAAACCTGCACTGGAGCAGTTCCATGGCCTCGTGAGGAGGAGGAAAACTCTTCATCCCAGTTGTACAAAAGCTGCCAACCTCCCCAGTACCACTGGTGCCACTTTCTTCCCGCGTTGTTGCCCTCCCATCCCGCTGAGAGGCAGCAATGCTGTCTGGGCCCATCCCTCGGGTGGGAGCGGGTGTTGCTGGGGCTGAACTGGCTTCTCCAAGTCCACCTGCACTGCAGGTTCCTGTGGAAATGCTGCCTGGTGTATTCACTTGTTGCCTTTTTCTTGTCCATCCTTCTTGGGAGGATTCTGCAGGTGTCAGAGAGGAGGAAAGGTGGGGTCAGACCCCACTGCGTTGGAAGTGGAGGTGACTCCAGCCTGCTCCAGGAGCAGCATCTGGGCAGCTTTTTTGGGATGATTTGGGACTTGGAGCTGAGTGTTTTCCATCCAGTGGCTCCTGGGGGGTGGAGGCAGAAAGGCAACCAAAGCAGCTGGAATAGGTGGTGGTGTAGATTCCCTCTGGATTTCTCCTGGGCAGAACAGGAGATCCTGTGATCTCTAAGGTGTGACACTAAAGAGGCCACACTTCTCTCCAATGCTGGCAGCAGGATTTGCTCTGAGACTGCTGAGCTGAGCAGGGGGGAGGTGGGAGAAGCTGGGCTGAAGGTTATTCTTGCTGAAGAAGACCAGAAATTTACAGCCTGCTGGCCCCGGTGATTCCTGTGCTTCCAGAAAGTTCCAGCTGGAGAGAGAGTGTGTGGGAGTGTGAAGATGCAATTAAACAGCAAGATACAGCAGCAACTCCTCAGGCTGCTCAGGAAAGACTCTGAAGGAGCAGGGGGAAAAAAAAGGGCAATTTGCTGGTAAAAGTGTTGAATATACAAAGAATATGTCGACACAACTCTGCTTTTAATATTTGATACTGGCCTATGAATAATTCCCGTCAATGTACAGCCGGCTCAGTGACCTGCGAAGTGATGCTGCGCGTGCTAGGGGAGCAGGGAACGCCGGGGCATGGGATAAATGCTTGATAAGGACAAAGGGGAGAAAGAAGCCCTGCGGGAAAAGTCCTCCACTGCCCACGAGATGGCAGACGGTGCCCATGCAGCACCTGAGCACCTCCGGCTGGGCTGGGGAGTAAACCCGCGCTGTGGTCCGAACTGCCGGACTGGCTAAAAACTCAGCGCTCGGGGCTCTTTTAGCACGTCCAAAGCCATGAGTTGCTGTGGCATCCTGAAAGGTGGGAGAAGCTGAAGAGTCACAGAATGGTTTGGGTTTGGAGGGACTTTAAAGCCCAGCTCGTCGCCCCCTGCCCCCCCCCATGGGCAGGGACCCCTTCCACTGTCCCTCCCAGGTTGCTCCAAGCCCCATCCAGCCTGGACTTGGACACTCCCAGGGATGGAAAAAGATAAGAGAGGCCCTTCCATCACTTTATTTTCTCTAAGATGGAGCTGATGCTCCTTCCCTCTGGCAGCCTGGCTGATGGGCCTGCTCAGCAGTTCTGACCTGGTGATGAGGAGGGGAGCCCGTTCCCCTGGGAACGCACTGCCTGCTGGGGGGTTCCCCTCATTAGCTGCCTAATTGCTCGCCCAGGCTGAGTGGAGGGCTCGGTGTCAGGCTCCATTGATGTTTTATTGATCGCTGCCACTTGTAACTCTTCGTTTTCTCTGTTCCCTCCCAATCCGAGCAGCTGTTGAGTTTCCTCCTTCCTCCTCCCAGCCCCTTTGAAATCAGTTTGAAGGTTTGTGATTTCCTGGGTGTAAATCTGTTTTTAAGTTGAAAAAAGAGGAATTCAGCCCTTTACTTGCCTGCAGAGGGGATGTGGGGGCTCCACAGCTGCCTCAGCTGGCACGGGAGGGGGGATAGTGGGGTTTGCAGCGGGAGGAGCGTGGGTCAGCGCTCCCTGATGATGCATTTGGGATGCAATTCCATCTCCAGCGCCCATCCCAGAAGTAGCAAAGGAGGGCCCCATCAGCACAGCAGAGGGCAGCAAGGCCCTGCTAAGCCAGTCCCTCCTGTTCCCCGCTCCTTGCCCCAATTGCTACAACAGTTCATGTGCTACAAACAGGCCCAATTACAGTATTGATCTCCTGCACGCTGGGAGCTGATGGTCGGTCCCTCCCCAGCTGGTAAACAGAGCTCTCCATCAGCAGGCGCTCCACGAATGTCACAGAGCAACTTCCTCCTCATCCGGAGCACTGCGAGGAAAGGATGAACCATTTTGGGGGGGAGTAGGAAGAATTAGGGCCACCCCTTGTGCACCCACTGGGCATTCAGTTGTGGTCCTAAAGCTGGATTTTTTCACCACAAATATCCATGGGAGGGAGGCTGCAAGTGGCAGGTGGGTGGTTGTGTCCTGTTTATGCTGTGGGCTGGTGACTTGCTGATGGTACTTTGTGGGGCTTCCCATTTTCCGTGGGTTGCTGAAACGTGCTCCTGAGAAAAGTGAGTTCTACCCACCAGAGAGGTGGAAGAATCACAGAAATATTTTGTTTGGTTTAAAATACCAAGTAGAGCTATTAACCCAGCACTGCCAAGGCCACCACTAGCCCATGTCCCCAAGTGTGACATCCACATGGCTTTTAAATCCCTCCAGGAATTGGGGACTCCCCCACTTCCCTGGGCAGCCTGTGCCAGAACTCATCAGCCCTTTGGGAGATCCTTGCTCTAGTTTAGGAGGAAAATGGGATGTGATCCACAGCCCAAATTGGGGGATCCATCTTTTGGGTTTGTTTTTTTTTTTTTTTTTCATTATATCACATACCTGAAAGTCAAATTACTTGCTCTACCCTCATGGGATTTCATCCCCATCAATCTCACCTTTAGTTTTGGTGAGAAGAAAGTTGGTTTGGTTTGGTGTGTGCCTTTGTAGCTTTCATGGCTGAGGCAAAATGATTCATCACTTGCAAAGGCCTGGCTGCAGGGTCCTTGAGGGCAGGGAGCAGAATACCCTCCCTGGAATATTTGAGGTTCGGATAGACGTGACTAGGCACATGTGATGGATAACGGCGGGTCACGAGTGGATGAGAACTGCATTTTTCCTGGCTGGTAATGCAGGGTAAGGTGTGAAACGTTTTACTCTGCAGAACCCAGCAGTGTGTGGGGCATATTAATTTGCCAAACCTCTACCAAACCCCCCCGTGCTCTTGGGAGCTGGATCACAGCTCAGGAGGGTGCTGCTGTCTCTGTAAGTTCAGGACAAGCGATTTTTTTTTTTTTTTTTTCTCCTCATTTTACCCCTCTGGTCACCCTGTACTGCTGCTATGGGTGACAATTAGCAGAGTGTGATGTTTGCTGTTGAGCCGCTTCCCTGCTCTGTCCCCACGCAGGGGACACTGTGCTGAATGAGTGGAGGGCTCCAAACTCTGGTGGAGCTGGTCACAGGGCACTGACTGTCCATCCCAGCCAAGGAACACCGTGTCTGTTAAGAAATGGAGTCCACAGCAGTGTTTGTGCTGTCTCTAACTAAAATATTGTGGAAGGACCCAGGGACATCCATCTCTCCTCAAGGTGAGATGTTTGAGGAGTAGAGAGGAGGACTGTGTTCCTTGGTGGTGCAGGGTGACCTGGTACCTGCTGCTGGAATCAGTCCCTGAGCTGTGCAAATCCATATCTGGGTGTGCACAGGGGTGGGGACAAATGGGGACAGGGACAGGGAAACGCTTGGTTTTACCTTCCAGCTGTGCTTTTGCATCAGCTGAAAAAAGTGATCCTAAGCTTGGCTGTGCAGTCCTGCTGGAGCATCCATCCTCATCTGGAAGGGGTTGAATTGACTTTAGCCTGACTCCTGGTGTGTGTCTGGCTTAAATTATTCCTTAGCAGCTGTGGTTCCCCAGCAGGGCTGAGATGCAGTGGGTGAGAGTGTACATTAACGTCTGCCCACTAATGAGCCCTGCTCGTGATCCTTTGGGGTGGGAGTGTGCTGGGAGTCTGGAGTGATGCCATTCTCCACCTGCCATGGGGTTCTGAAGGCTGCCCTGGCTTTGCCAGCCCCCTGGGTAACCTCAATCCAATCAAGCCAACGGGGCAGCTCTTGCATTGTGGGGGGATTTACCAGGAAGGTTGGCAAGCAAGAAGGATTTAAAGCTCTATTTGTATTCGTCCACTGTTGCAATTTACAGCCAAATTGTGAGAGTTGGATGCCGAGAGAAATCTGTAGTTGCCATAACAACCAACAAACTATAATTAGTCAAAGAGTTGAGGAGAGGGGTCCAAAGAAGGGATGGAAAAAGGAGCTGCTCTTTGAGGGATGCTGATAGAGATCAGAAAGCCTGGTCACGAGTGTGTTACGGGAGAACTAATCTCTCTAGAAGCTGTTCTGACTTTAGGCCCCCAGTAGAGTTGTTTGAAGTCGTATAAATTCTGGGTTTTCTGATGTTTTCACTTCTAGAGGATTAGAAACACCCCATGCGTTGAGGCTGTTGCTCTTGATGCGTGACTGGGTTGTACTGGTGGAGCTGTTGAGGCTGATTAAAGGGGTTGCAGAGTTTTTCCTGGACCTGCAGAGGTGGGGTGTGAGGAAGAGCAGAGCTTGGGGAGCCAGGCTGAGCTGCAGGAAGGACTCCTTCAGCTTGGCAGAGAGATGAAGAGTGAAGTTTTGGCACTGCTGAGTAACCAAAATGCATGTTCTTGATGGGGGATGGGGACCCCCTTTTACTGCTCCCGTGGTCACACCAGCCTCCTGCTAAAAAAAGTTCAGGATCCCAGTTTAACTGGGGAGACAGATGGGGTCCTGCAGGTGGGGGGTTCTCCTCTCCAGCAGCAGCCTCCCGATGGCTCATGCCCTTGGCTTTCCTAAAAACACATTTTCCCTTTTTGTGTTGCTCATCTGGACTTTGCTGTTCTTAAGCCTGAAATCTGCCAGTGAAGTCACCAGAAGAGGTGAATTTTAGCAGAAGAAAATCCGGTGGCCGTTTAGATCAGGATTAGCGGAAAAGTCCTTTCATGGACCCTGGCACCAAAACCACTCCTGGCTGCTTGTTTTTTTCGGTCACACTTGCATCCTGACGTGGCACAGACCACTGTGCTGTTGCCTGTCCCAGCTCTGCAAAGGGAATGCTGGCAGCGAACCACGTGTAATGTGGGGAAAAATAATGAATTCCATTGTGTCCCTGGGCAGTGCTGTTCCAGCTCCTGCCCTCTTACCCCTCCTCATACTCATTTCTGAGGACGCTGCTCCCGTGTGCACAGGGGCAAGGCAGGCAGCATCCACACGGAAAAAGTCATGCTAGCATGGAAAAAAAAAAAAATACCATGGAACACCTCACAGACAATATAGAACAAAAAATAAAATAAAATAAAAAAAACCTTATAATGTGTCTGGAATACAATAGAAGCAAAATCTCCTGGCAGCAAACATTCATGCACTTGACTGCCAAGAAAAAAGGACTTTACAGAAGATGAGACATGAAAGGGATCCCTGCACAAAAACTAAAAGTCGGAACACAATAGTGTGTGTTTCAGGCATATGAAAAGGAAGTGCGACAGTAATACTGAGGAGACAAGATACTCTAACAGAACCAGGAGGTGAGGAGGGAACAAACTCAATCAACAGTGACACGGGAGGCCTGGAGAAGGCAGCTCTTTGAATGGATCAGAGTCCCTTGGAAAAAAATAAAACAAGGCAGCAATCCTGCTTGTTTATTTTATTTTTTTTTTTTTCCTTGGGAATTAATCTTTCTCCACTTTTCTCAGCTGGTGCAGGAACAAATGAGCGCGTAAATAATAAAATAATAAATACATAGCTGAGGCCAAAGAGCTACGAGGGGCTGCATGCACGGGAACTCGTGGTATTGATAAATACTCTGTGTCCAAGGAGGGCGCTGCGGGATTTTGGCTGTGGCAAGGGCTGTGCAGAGCTGGAGACTGGGGAGGTGAGCAGTGGGGCTGCTTCTGGGTGAGCTCCCTGGGAGAGACCGGGAACAGGTGGAGAAGGAGCGGAACAGTGAGGGGCTGGGTCCAGGGCGGGGCAGGAGCTCGTTTCTCCCTATCAAAAATCACAGGATCCCAAAATGGTTTGGGTTAGAAGAGACCTTAAAGCTCTTGTCATCCCACCCCTGCCGTGGGCAGGGACACCTTTCACTGTCCCAGGTTGTCCAAGCCCCGTCCAGCCTGGCCTGGAACGCTCCCAGGGATGGGGCAGCTGCAATCTCTCTGAGCAGCAGAAAATTGGCTTTTTTCTGTCAGTAAAGATTTACAGCGGCTATTACTGCAGTCCCAAGGATTTGGGATCTGTGTGGGATCTGCAGCGGTGTCTGCAGGAGCCTTTCAAATGCAGAAGGTGCTGGTGCTGCTCCTGCTGGGGCTGGGGGTGCTGCGAGGGAGGGAGGCTGAGAGAGAACTCCCTGAGCTGCCTCCTCGCTGTCATGCCTGTGACAAGGAGGGAATTCCCAGCTGGGTGCCTTGTACATCTCTCGTCTGTCAAAATTTAGTAAGAATTTCAGGCTCAGAAGGTTTTTTTGGTGAGCGTATATTTAACAAAAGAGATTATTTCTGTTCCACGGGAGGGACTTGGGCTGGTGCTTCAAGGGGAAGATACTATCACTGAGCTGAAACTGCAGGAGCTGTCAGGGCCTCAACTCTCCTGGTCAAATGAGTTGGTGCCAAAGCAGTACAAGAGCTGACTTTTAAAAAAAATTAAATATTCAAATACAGTTGAAGAGCTTAAACCTGGAGTTTTGCTATCCTTGAAAGGTACAAGAGCCCAGAGGCAGAGAGCAGGGCTTTCCAACAGTTTGATAGCTCTACATGAGAACTAAATTCCTTTTTAATAGGTTGTTCTCTCTTTCCAAGATCAGAGAACTCTCCTTTCCCCTCGCTCATCCCTGGCACGGCCCCGCCGACTGCAGTTCAAGCACATACATTATTTTTAATGATGTCCTGTAACAAGAAGCCTCCTGCAATCATCCCGTTTAGATCTGGAACCTCTAAAGGATGACTCGGAAAAATCTGAAGGGCTGAAGCACCTTGGGAAGAAATAAAAAATCTCTGCCAGGCCTTTCCATGCTCTGGCAGTGGCTGATCATCCCTGCTGCAGCCCTGATGCCACAGTTGAAGGCTGGAAGGGGGAAACAATTTGATTACCTGTGATTTCCCCCCCGAGCGTCATTTTTGGGGCCCAGAGGGCCACCAGGAACATTTTGATCTGGTGCTATTTGCCCTAAAACAGATGTTTGTCTCCACTCTTGGAGGCTGGCTGGTCTCAGAAACCAAATCCTTGGCTCAGGGTAGCCTTTTATTCCAGTTTTTTGCAAGGAGTGAGTTTTCAGGAAAAAAACAACCCTGGTGCCAATTTAGTCAAATTTAGCCCAGAGGGCAGAAAGGGGGTGGTAGATAAAGGATGAAACATCCCATTCCCAGGCTAGAAATTCCCAATATGCAGAGATAATATCCAGAGAAGCTGTGGCTGCTCCACCCCTGGCAGCGTGCAAGGCCCTTTTAGATGGGATTGGAGCAACCTGGTCTAGTGGAAGGTGTCCCTGCCCATTTCGGGATGTGGAATTAAATGATCTTTCAGATCCTTCCAACCCAAACCATCCCGGGATTCTAAATTCGCCATGTCTCTCACAAGGGGCTGACTGGGAGTTTAATCTGAATAATCCTGCAGATAAGTCTGCAGGAATGTGAGGGACTGGCAAAGGCGAGCACAGCTTGTAAGAACACAGGACCTTGTTGGTTTGCCTGGCTGTTCCTGTGTTTACCTGTCCTAATGCTTTTTATGGGGTTGCCATAAAAAACACTCATTAGTGTTGATTTTCATTAATGTTGATGCACCAAAAGCTTAATCAATCTTCTATGACCAGCGACCCCCATTCCCAAGGGGGAACAAAGCTGTTGAACAAATTAGCCTTACAGATTGGAGGCAGAGCTTGCAGATGCGACAGCCTGGGTACCAAAGCATGGAGATTCCTGCAAAATGCCAAAGAAAAATGACTCTCAGAGGCCTTTTTTTTTTTTTTTTTTTGGCAATTTACACCTTTACTATCATTCTGGCAAAGCAGCTCGGCCCTCCCTTGTCTCACCATCCCTGGCTTTGCTGTCTGGGGAGTTGGAACGAGGAGGAAAGTTGCTCGTGGAGCGGGATGAAACGCAGTTGTTCTCTGTTTGCCACCAGGGTCTGTGGTGGCCGTGAAGTCCCTTATCTCTTGCTGCTGTGGTTTCCTGTCCTTGACAAGTTCAGAGCTTTTCCACCTCCCGGGGCGCTGTGAGGGTACGAGCACATCCCTTGAAGAGGGGTGGGTTTTGCAGTGAGAGGTTGTTAAAAACAGCCGGCATCAAAGCTCGTCCTTCATCTCTGCAGGACCCAAGTGTTGCAGCACCCTTGCTGGGAGAGGAGCGTAAATATTCCAGTGTTTTCCATAAATGGGAGGGAATATCCTCAGGCTGTAGCCAGGGCGCAGGTGAGCTGCCTCTCAACTCATCCAGGAGGGCTGATCACGCTCCATGCTGCGGGAACGAGGTGCTGCAGCATCCGTCTGCTGGCAGAAAGTGCTGGGAGCTGAGGGGATGCTCTCTCCCACTTCCAACAACTTTATCCCACCAAGCTGCTGTTGCTCAGAGGGGCCACAACCCACTCCTCACTCTCCTGGTAGTTTGCAGCCCCACCGACTCATCCCGCCCCGGCTGCTGCCCGGCCAGCAGGTTGGTAATGACTTTGCTTCTCCCTCCCGGGCTGGACGTGAATGGCTGGGCTGGAGGTGAAAGGCCCCCGTTCCCATTACCGATCCAATTTCCTGGACTTTTACCGGCTAGATAGGAATTGCCAGAGCGGAACAGCCTGATGGGCCATCGAGCCCGGTGTCTCCTCTCTGACAGCAGCTTGTGTTTGGCGTGTAATTAAAAGCCTTTGTACTATTTGACTTGTAATTTAATATCACGCTGCCACATCCATATCTCATTCAGGAAAGAATAAGCCCTGACATTTGCAAAGACAGAGACGAGCCCTCACCCACGCTGAGCAGCGCTCGGGCTGCTCGGCCAGGGACTCTGTGCCCTGAGCATGTGTTTCCTGTGAGGTTCAGCCCAGCACTAGGGATGCTTCCCTCTGGCATGGGGGAAAAATCTGGGAAGAGCAGCATTTGCAGGGAGCAGCTTTGTGGCTGCCGGTGGGGGAGTTGTGCTGTGATTTATTGGGCTCTGCTGCAAACACTGAGATTAAGGAAAGTGCCTTAAATGGTCCTTAAAAGCTGGGTTTGGGAGCAGAGATGAGCCCGTGTGATTATTCCCTGCCTGCCTCAGCCTGGGCTTCCCCGAGCCCCATCGCTGCCTGGCTTGGAGCTGGAGCAGATAAGGAGAGGGCACAGCCCCATCCATCAGCACTGCCTCGGGGGCAGGATGGGGGTGCAGGAGGCAGGAGAGCATCAAGCCACACTCAGAGGGTTTGCTGGCAGCTGTGTACCTGCTCCCAAAAAGGGGCTGGGCTGCTCTGCTCTGCTCTGGGGAGATGGCCAGCTGCCCTTCCTGCATTTGCTGCTCTGTCCTGGGCAGGCACGATGCTGATCCATGTGGATGCTACTTTCTCGACAATTTGCCCCTTGTTCTGCTGATGGCAGCCTGCAGGGAGGGTCTGTCCATCACAGGAGTTGCACTTCTGGAGCCAAGGGACCCCTTGAGTCCGGCTGACTGGATCACTGAACAGCGGGAGTTCAGCCCTGCTGAGAGAAGGACTTGAGGGTGCTGCTGGATGAAAGGCTGGATGGGGCCTGGGGATGTGCCCTGGCAGCCCAGAAAGCCAACTGTGTCCTGGGCTGACCCCACAGCGTGGGCAGCAGGGAGGGGGGGATTCGGCCCCACTCAGGTGAGACCCCACCTGCAGAGCTGCCTCCAGCTCGAGGGTCCCAGCACAGGAAGGACCTGGAGCTGCTGGAGCCAGGCCAGAGGAGGCACCAGGATGATCAGAGGGCCAGAGCCCCTGTGCTCTGGAGCCAGCTGGGAGAGCTGGGGGTGCTCACCTGGAGAGGAGAAGGCTCCAGAGAGAGCTCAGAGCCCCTTGCAGGGCCTAAAGGGGCTCCAGGAGAGCTGGAGAGGGACTGGGGACAAGGCATGGAGGGACAGGACACAGGGAATGGCTTCCCAGAGCCAGAGGGCAGGGATGGATGGGATATTGGGCAGGAATTGTTCCCTGGGGGGGTGGGGAGGCCCCGGCACAAGGTGCCCAGAGCAGCTGTGGCCGGCCCTGGATCCCTGGCAGTGCCCAAGGCCAGGCTGGAGCAAGCTGGTGAAGGGGATGGAACAAGATGATCTTTAAGGTCTTTTCCCAACCCGAGCCACTCTGGGATTCTAAGATGAGACAAGCTGGGCTCAGAGGGCTGAATGCGAAGCCTTGCAGATTTGAATCACTCTGCTTGTGATGGGAAGGAGAATAGAGTTTTGAAGCCTGTGTTTATTGGGAAGGAGGAGGTGCTGAACACCTTTTGCTGGCTGTTTTGTGAGGAGAAATCTCACCTCAGCGGGGCTGCTCAGTGAGGGTTTGCATTGGCACCAGGGCTTGCCAAGCCCCTCTCTGTGGGCGGGCTCTACTTAAGACTGATTAATTTACCCACCTGAGTGCTACTCCTTCTAATTGACTGAACCTACAAGAAAACAACCCTGGGCTGATCAATAGAGAAATAATTTGGCAAATTGTGGCCATAAATCATTCCTGATCGACGTGTTAATGAATAAACCAAACTAAATCAATTTTCTTTATTAAAACACATTTCTTTCATCCAGTATTACTTTAGGCAGGTGGTGTGAGAAGGGGAATGGGGTTGTTTGCCTACCACAGGCTGCGTGTGCTGAGATGTGATCAGGAAACTGTGGGGTCTGGTGTGTGATCCCAGATGGGCAAGTGGAGTGAGGAGCATCTTCTGGGAAGTCGTGTGTCCAGCCAGCCAGGTGTTGGGGTGTTAATGAGCCTCGTTATTGCAATGTTTCTATCTGCAAAGAGGAGATAAAGGAGCCAGGTGAACGTGTTGGTGTCTTGTCACTGCTGTTGTCAGCCGTCGCTCACACTCCTGGGGTGATCTTCCAGCTCTGATATTGTGGGTGGTGGTCCCACTGCTCCTTTTCCCTCTGGGAGATCTCCCTCCTTGCTCTGTGTGTTTTGTTGCTGCCAGGGCTGGCATGGATGCCTTGCTCTGTCCTTGGGCCTTTTCCATGACCAAGCAGTGGTGACTTTTCCTCCCAGTTCCAGGCACAAAGGGGCTCTGATCTGTATCTGAACATCCAAACTGCTCCCCTACTCTGAGCTAAAAAGCAATTTTCTATTCCCTCAGCAAGAGGAGCAGGATCAGGGCTGCGTTGTGCCCTGATTTGCAGCCCTCCTGGCCAGCAGAAGAGCTGCTCCAGGTTGGTTGCCTCCTGCTACGTGTGACAAGCACCTTGGAGAGCCTTGTGGGTGCCCCAAGCGCCTGTTCAGGGACTCCCATCTTTCTACTGATTTTTGAATAGTACAAGTGAACAAATAACAGTGCAGCAATAAAAAGGGGGGATAAATAACCTGGTACTTTGCACACGGACCTGTGCGAGCCCAGTGAAATGTGACGCAGACCCGCTCGGAGAAGGTCAAGTTTTTAAATCTAAACTGGAGTTAAGTAAAATACTGGCTAACTAACTGGATTCCAAAGCTCATAAAATGTTGATAGTGCTGAATGTCAGCTGGAATATATCTCCTCATCTTTTAGACAGAGAGCTGGTGCCTTCCTTGATCTTCCTTTCCTGGGGAAATGTTCCTCTGGAGCAGAAGGGAGCCTGTCAAGTGGCTTGTTTTCCTCTGTGTTGGCAGGGCAGAGCTGGAAAGGTCGCTGGGGTTAAGAGCAGCAGCGAGAGCTAAGCTGGAAGCAGCGCCTCGAGTTGCCGTGCTTTGATTTCCTAAGCTGAGCAGTGGCTTGGAATGGTTGTGGTGGGTGCTTGGGAGAGGAGCCCAGGGCTCAGACCCTGCCTGGGTATTTCCTGCTGGTGTCGAGTGTAAGGAGGAGGCTTTGGTGTGTTGTATCTCCTTAGCGTGGACCCCGTGTCCTCCTGCAATGCAGGACAGCGCCCTGGTAGTTCTGGTCTTGGAATCTGTCTGGCAGGGACTCACCGTGAGGATGGATGTTGTTCCACATGAGATTTCCCACTGGATCTGCAACAGCTTAATCCCAGGAGGGTTTGGGTTGGAAGGGACATTAAAGCTCATCTCGTTCCACCCCCTGCCATGGGCAGGGGCACCTCCCACTATCCCAGGTTGCTTCAAGCAGCCTGGCCTTGGACATCTCCAGGGATCCAGGGGCAGCCACAGCTGCTCTGGGCACCCTGTGCCAGGGCCTCACCACCCTCCCAGCCAGGAATTCCTTCCCAATATCCCATCTAACTCCACTCTCTGTTCGTGTGAAGCCATTCCCTGTGTCCTGTCCCTCTATCCCTTGTCCAAAGTCCCTCTCCAGCTCTCCTGGAGCCCCTTTAAGTGTGGGGAAGGTGCTATAAAATAATTAATAAACTCGAGGGTTTAGATGGAGAAAGAAACAGCTTGTACTGCCCCTTTCCACCCTGGCATTGCCCACCAGCTCCCAGGGCAGGATGGCACCCAGGGGCCCCCCTGTTCGTTGGCTGTTGCAAACCTCAAACCACAGAGCCCGTGAAGCTTCGGCCTGAGCCGAGCTGCTCCTGCAGCACAGGAAATAACAGTGCTCCCACAAAGGGCTGTTGGGAAGACAAGGCAGTTAATGTTTGTGCCGCGCTTTGAAACGGGGAGGCTTTTGAAGTGGGGATTTGGTTCTTTGCTTTGGTTTTCTTCTTTGTTGCCTTCAGTGCTCCGCAAGGAGCGCGGCTCAGCGCTGTGCTGCTATCAGGGTTTGATGGCCTCCTGCTCCCTGCGAGAATTGTGTTCCCTCTCGATGGCTTCACTTCAAGGCGCTGCGTTCAATTGGTATTCTCTGTGTGGCATTTCCTCTTGTACATTGTGCATTTTTATTCAAATAATGGTATTGATCGTGGAAAAAGTAATGGGGAAAATAAATGGAAACAAATAAACACAGAAGGTTTGTACTGAACTTCTTCAAGGTCTGGTCCTGAAAGTCAAGGAAGCGTCTGTGTCCTCTGTAGGGTGATGCAGCTCGTACCTGCTCAGGTAGTGTGGAGGTGGAACATGATTATGGCAGTGGGAGGGGTTTAAATATGCAAATATTTCTTCTCTGGGAGGGGAGGTCAAGCCCTGGCACAGGCTGCCCAGAGAAGCTGTGGCTGCCCCATCCCTGGAAGCATCCAAGGCCAGATTCAAAGGGTCTTGGAGCAACCTGGGACAGTGGAAGGTGGGATAGAGATGATCTTTAAGGTCCTTCCAGCCCAAACCACCCTGGGATTCTATTGCTGGGCCGGTACCTACTTGTAGATACTGATCACAACCACCTCTTATGAAGATAACTGGCAAATATGGCCAGAAAATTGTGTATTGCACCAGCTCAGCTCATGGAAAGGCCGTGGAAGGCTGCATTACTCCTTCTTCCCTAGAACTGACATTTCACTGCTCTTTCTTGCTCCTTGGAGAGATTTGTGGTGGGGACAGAATCTGCTTTTTTATTAGAAATATTTCCAGGCCTTGTGATTGATATGAAGGCAACAGACATTGCCTAATGCTCGTGGAAGGACTTTAATTTTCAACTTCCTTGTGGTTTTGATCTTTTATTGTTTTGTCTTTTGGTTTTTTTTCTTAACTAGCCTGACACAGGGAGGGTGTTTAATAGTGAGTTGCTTATTCAGTGCTGTATCTTCATACCCAAAGGACAGGGATTCCTGTCTCATTCTGCACTCCAGCCTATTCCCCACTACTGGGAACTGTCCTCTCCCAGATCAGATGTGGCCTTCAGATGGTCCAGGTGGGCATTTTACCTTGAGTGGCTCCTGCAAGGATTTGGGAGTGATAGAGTGTGCTGTGGGAGCTGGCCAGTTCCAGCTGACAAGATAATGAACTACTAAATAAAGCATGGGAGAAAGGGAAATCCGTGATAAATCCACCTCTCATGTGCCGCAGAGGAGACGGATAAACTCCCTCTCTTCTCCTGACAGAGGGATTTGTCTCTCCTGTGGCTGTTGCAGGAGATGTGGTGAGGATGGTGCTCCATCCCTGCCCTCCTCTGCCCCTGGTGGGTGGACAGACAGACAGACCCAGGGCTGGTGCATCGTGTCCTCCTGGAAGGCTGGGCATGGCTGGGGACGTGTCCCCCTGCTCCTTCATAGGGCTGTGTCTCTAAATGCTGGTAAATGACCATTACCAGTAATTAATTCTGGGGCCCTTGGGCTCCTGTCCCTCTCCTCTGGGATGGGAGGGTCTTTCCCTCTCTCCCCTCATCTCATTCCAGCTCCACACCACAAACTGCCAACTGCAATCCCAATTCCCAAATCCAGACCCTTCTTCTTCTGCTTCTTCCTGTGCTCTCTTCATGGGGATGTGATTCCCTCTGAAATCAGTGAAAGGGCTGTGCTGGGTTGGAGGAGCGTTGGAGGGGGAGAGCCGGGGGCTTTGGGGTGCAGAATGCTCACTGCTCTGGCTGTGCTGGCAGTGCATTAACGGAGAGGCAGGGAAGGAGTTGAGGTGTGTCAGAAAAGCACTTTAATGTGCGGGTCACGGGCTGGAATAACGGGGAGGTGACAGGTCAGTGTTGGGATGTGTCACTGGAGCCAAGCAGCCCCCTGCAAAGTGCCATTAGGGATGTTCTCCAAAGCGTGACGGAGCCGGGCTGGGGTCAGGCTGGCTCTCAGCCTTGCCCAGCAGCTTGGAAGAAGTTGGCTCCTTCTTTCCAGTGCACTCCCTCTCCCAACTCTTTTTTCCATGTTTGATTAATAAATCATGCAGTTTGCCCAAGACTCCCTCTGTCCCCACCCAAATACAAACATTCCCCATCACCGCCACCTTGTGCCTGGCAAAGCTGCTCCCTCTGACAATCAATTACCCTCCGGAGATGAAATTATTGTTTAATGGCTTTTGGAACAGGCTCCTGCTCTGACATTCATCACAATCAATAATGCATCAGCGGGGACAAAAGAAATTACCTGCCTCCTGCTAAGTGAAAGAGTCCATTTGTATTCCACACGGCCCCTTCACGCCCACTGAGCCGGCAACCGCAGGTGGATCGTGCTGGCGGCGCAGAGGGCAGCTGGCTCCGGCTGAACTCCGGAAAAGTTGGCTGCAACTTCATCATCGGTGCTGCTTTTAGCAGGGCCGCCTGTGAGAGACAGGATGAGGGGATGGAGGTTGCCTAAGGATGGGGCGTGCAGTGGAGGTGAGGTTTGGGACAGGGTTTCCTTCAGAAAAGGTTAAGATTCAGGTTGTGCCTTGCTGAAAATACAGCTGGGATGGAAATCCTGTCTGCTGGAGGGCATCAGGGGTGTGGAGTTAATGTGTTGAGGCTGGGAGGGAGGGGCTGTGGAGGCACTGGGATGGCTGGAAGGGTAGCTGGGATCATGGTGGGAGACCTAGGGGTGAGGCAGGTATCCCTGGTGTCGCGGGTTCGGTTTGAAACCGGGCGGAAACACCAATTTAGTGTAGTGTTTTGGTCCAAAATACTCATTACTGTTTATCTGCTGTGAGATAAGAATTAGGAGAAATGCAAAACAGGCACCAAACTTGAAAGAATATAAAGAAGTTTATTAACAGACCTAAAAGAAGAAAAAAAAAAAAAAAATTATACCACCTTCAGA
>NW_008238838.1:2198155-2199826 GCF_000691975.1 Corvus brachyrhynchos
TGGCCCAAGCAGGGCCTGGCCGGGCCCACTGGCCCCCACACAGGGCCCGCAGCCACCTGTCCCAGTGCCGGAAACGAGAGAGAGCTTGGAGGGGGAGTTTGCCTATTCTTAAATGTGGATCACAGAGGTGATCAAAACTTTAAGTGGCTTAAAGAATTGTCCATATTCAAACTGGCCAGCTGATAGGTTCTATCAGTTCCCAGAGGAAACTGTAAGCACCCCTTAGCAAGGACATCCCTTCCGGGACTATGCTTGCTAACCTATGACACCTGGGCAGCGATGTTATCCCTCGCAGGGATCCCTGCTCTCCCTGGCTGTCCTTTGGTCCTTATCTCCAGCACGAGAGGAAGCGGCGTTGGTCTTTACCCAAAGCCCAGAGGGCAGATCCTCCTCTGAGGGTTGGCTCTGATCCGTCCAGCTCCTCTCCGGGCTGGGGTGTGACATCAGCGCGTCCCTGTGAAGGGATCGGCGGGATCGATGCCTCCGCAGTGTGAGCAGCACGTCCCTCAATGTCTCTGCAGCACGGCTTCCCAGTTATTCCACGGAGGAACCGCTGGGTCTGGCATGTGAAGCTGCAGAGTTAGGGAGCAGGGCTGCATCCCAGCAATCCCAAAGAAACCAGCGCTTGCAGCAAGCTGGGTGTCCGCAGGGAACGCGTTGTGTTTTCTGCCTTTAAATAATCAGCTAAAAAGCCCAAATATTCATTAGGCAGAGGATGAGCCTGGTGCTGCTTCCTTTAAGGTGACTTTTAAGGTATCAGTCTTCCCAAAGATCTGTGCCTGGGAGGATCTCAAGGTGATTAGGCAGCATTATTTTATTTTAAACATCCATCCCAATTAGGGAGGAACTGAGGAGCCTCATCAGCTCAGTGCCCTGAGCACCTCTTGCCTTAGAGCCACTCGATCCCTGTTGTTTTCCCACCTCAGCTGCTGCTTTAACCTCAGTGTAATTGTGGGAGTCGGGATCAGGGTGGGCATGTATCAGCTGGGATCAAGTGTTCTGAGCAGGCAGGTCCTTGTTTCTGCAGCGCTCTGAGCAAGGCGAGTCCTTGCTGTAGAATTCTGTGAGGCAGGAGAAATCCCAAACTCCCTAATTTGTTCCTTTATTGCTTGAAAAATAACATCTTTGGTAGGGAACCTGCTTTCACAAAGACTTTGGGAACTCTGGGGCTTCCCAGGACATAATTGGCTCCCACTGGGAGACGGTGTATGACCAAAAGCACTGAAGGTCTCCATTTGCCCAGTCTGGCTCATCGTGGGGCTCGTTGCTGCTGGTTTTACTGCACAGCTGCCTTTGGCACCAGAGGTACAAGCCCTGAAGAGCCTCGTGTGCAGCACCAGGGCTCTGTGGTCCTGAGTGGCTCCACACCCCTGCAAGGGGAGGGTGGCACAGCAAACTGGGCTGAGGAGGAGCCTTTCTGTGGTGTGGGGGTGTTCATCTGGAGAAGAGAGGGCTGTAGGGAGACCTTAGAGCCACTTCTAGGGCCTAAAGGGGCTCCAGGAGAGCTGCAGAGGGACTGGGGACAAGGGCTGGAGGGACAGGACACAGGGAACAGCTTCCCACTGCCAGAGAGCAGGGATGGATGGGATATTGGGAAGTTGTTCCCTGGGAGGGTGGTGAGGCCCTGGCACAGTGTGCCCAGAGCAGCTGTGGCTGCCCCTGGATCCCTGG
>NW_008238838.1:2199848-2202410 GCF_000691975.1 Corvus brachyrhynchos
CTGCAGGTGGCTTGGAGCATCCTGGGACAGTGGAAGGTGTCCTTGCCCATGGCAGGGCCTGGAACAAGATGATCTTTCATGTCCCTTCAACGCAAATCATTCTGTGGGTCTATGATTTTCCTTTTCTTCTTTTGGACCCCTAATTGATTTCTTACTGAGGGTGTGCTGGGCAAAGGGATTCACCTCCCTGTTTGGCTCGGAGTGCTTCCCTTGAAGCGGAGTCCCAAACTTCTGGGGCTTGCTGGAGGCCATCCCTGGCTGTGTGATTCCCAGAAGATGCCGCAGCGCGGAGCGAGGGGTGGCTGGAGGAGGGGAGAGGAGGCGCTGGGAGACACGGACACGTTCCCGGGCGCCGTGCTCGGCTGGAATCGAACACGACGTTCCCCTCTGTTGGCAGGGGTGCATGTGGCGGTGACATTCATTCCCGTGCCATCCCCGGCCGCCTGCCAGCACACATCACACCTTCCCCGGAACACACCGGGCGCTGACAGACCCCATTCCCTCGGCCTGAGCCTCCGGAGAGCCACGGAATGCTGGGCAGGTGGAAGGCCAGAGAGCGCACAGGAATGAGGGTCATTCCCAGGGGGAGGCTCCCCCCGCCGCCACCGCTCGCGGGTTGGGGCGCAGCTGCCCAGGGAGCAGAAATGAATTAATGATAAAAATGAAGGGAGGATAAGCAGGGTGCAACAGGAGAGGTGACATCCATGTCTGTGTGCGGGAATGTGCTGCAGGAGCGAGGCTGCAGTGGAGCAAGGAACGACGGGGATGTGGCTGTGTGATTCCCGAGGCTCATAACTGAGGATGTGAAATGCTTCCCACAGGCCTGGAGGACACCCTGTGTTGTGGATTTTCTCTGTGGCTAGAGTGGAAAACAGGTGCTTGTCAGGGGAGGAAAAGCCTGGAGAGGAGAAAGCTCCAGGGAGAGCTCAGAGCCCCCTCCAGGGCCTAAAGGGGCTCCAGGAGAGCTGGAGAGGGACTGGGGACAAGGCATGGAGGGACAGGACACAGGGAATGGCTTCCCAGAGCCAGAGGGCAGGGATGGATGGGATATTGGGCAGGGATTGTTCCCTGGGAGGGTGGTGAGGCCCTGGCACAGGGTGCCCAGAGCAGCTGTGGCTGCCCCTGGATCCCTGGCAGTGTCCAAGGCCAGGCTGGATTGTCCTGTGTCCAGAGTGGAAAACAAGTGCTTGTAAAGGCAGGAAAAGCCTCCCTGTGCAGTAGGCAGGGAAACTCCTTTTCTTCCCAGAGCTCAAATTTAAACCCGGCTAGGGAGAGGAAATCCCTGGATTTCCCTGCACAGGTGTGTTGATATGGATATACAGCTGTCAGCTGACCCTAAATGGGAGTACCAGCGACTCCTACACCCGCCTGGTGCTTCTCCCACTGGTTGTTCCTTCAGCGTGGAGCACCTACAGACTTGTCTATCCAGGTAGCTGATATTCAGAAATCCCAAACCTCCCACATCCCTTTTGGAGTGCAAGTCTGATGAGGAGTGGCTGAGGGAGCTGGGGGTGCTCAGCCTGGAGAAGAAGGGGCTCAGAGGGGACCTCCTCCCTCTCTACAACTCCTTGAAAGAGGCCGGAATCAGGTGGGGGGTCAGACTTTGCTCCCAGGGAACAGTGACAGGATGAAAGAAAATGGCCTCGAGTTGCACCAGGGGAGGTTTAGTTTGGATATTGGGAAAATTTCTTCATGGAAAGCGTTGTTAAACACTGGAAAAGGCTGCCCAGGCCAGTGCTGGAGTCCCCATCCCTGGAGGGATTTAGAAGCCTTGTGGATGTGGCACCTGGGGACACGGTTTGGTGGTGGGCTTGGCAGTGCCGGGGGAATGGTTGGACCTGATCTTACAGACTTTTCCAGCTTTAATGATTCTGTGGTGCTCCCCCTGTGTAAAATAACGCACCTTTGTCCTGCCTTCCCCCAGGCTGAGGCTCCTGCAGGTCCCCAGCCTTCTCCAAAGTCCCCATTGATCCCCTGGGTGATGAAGCTGTTGAATCAGCGCTGCCGTATTTGTTGTGTCGAGCTGTCATTTTTCTCCCAAGATCTTAAAAGGATTTTTAACTGTCAGCTCTATCCCGCATCTTTGCTCCTAATAATCAATATTGATTTTCCTGTAATACCGTCCATCTAGATGCCATGCCTTATTTGCTGTAAGATTAGAATCTCGATGAGCTTATAAAATAGAGCACAGATTTTCCTTGTGTCTCCACATGTGTGCGTATGCAGAAAACACCCTGGGAAGATGATTATCTGCTGGGGGGGAAAGAAAATGGAGTCACGCTCTGCAGCTGCAAAAAAACATCCATTTTGGTCACTTTGCTCTGCAATAATACGTGGAGAGAGATCCCCTGGCACTGGGATGCTGCTGCCCACTGGGAGCTGGTCAGAGATGTGAATCCTGGCTGCTCTCATTCCTGTGTTTTTGTACGTTTTATCCTGTCCAGGGAAGATTTTTGGCTGCTAGATTTCAAGCTGGGCTTTGTAAAGGCTTTTAAAACTGATTTTCCCTCCGTGAAGGGGCTGAGTTTCATAATGATCATCCCTGACATTAATTAATACTGC
>NW_008238838.1:2202668-2235134 GCF_000691975.1 Corvus brachyrhynchos
AGTTTGTGTCTCTAAGTGTTTCTTTTTCCAGTGGGAAGTGGTGTGTGTGTTGTTGTTAGAAACCATGAAACTGGTTTTACTGGTTGTGTTTAATCCCCCAGTGCCTTGGGGTTGGCCGAGAATCCAATTGTTCTGCTGAACAATGAGCACAAGACACAAACTTTACCCTAAATATGTGGTTGATATTTCCTGCGTGGCATCACCTGCCTAAGCAATAAGTGATATTCCTGCCCTGGGTGTGTTTTTCCAGGAATCTTGTTTATTAGTGTTTCAGGATTTGACTGGAGACAAGCTCCTGTTTCCTAAGCAGGAAAAGATTTTCTATAAGGAGTCTCAGCAGAGATAACACGAAAACAAAAGGTGATTGAATGTGACTGAAAATGGGCCTAAGAAATATAGGGTTTTACCAAAACTGTTGGAAGAAAAAGTCGATTTTCCCATTTTTGACAGAGGCCTGCCAGATAAGATGCTTCAAATCGGCTTATTGAATTATAAACCACCGACATTTTGAAGCAGAACGCTTTGCTTTGAAGTGAAATGCTGAGATTTTTCATTCTGACATCTCCCAATTGATGTTTTTGGTAACTTTCTGCACACCTGGTAAAAGTGAGATTGGGGGGGGAAAAGTTCAAGGCATTAAAATCCTGAATTGCTGATGGGGGAAAAAAAAACCTTTTTCAAGATAATTCTCATTAAAACCAATGTGTTCAGCTCCTGCTTCATCTATTCATATTTATGACCCCGAATGACCATTACCTTGTTTTTTGGGGTGTTATTTGTACTTAGTGTGGCAAAGATCCCTTTGTGTTTTGCCTCTCTGACCCATTGGAGACGGCTTTCTTGAATATGATGCTTTTTGTTCCTTTCCCCTCAAAACCTCAGGATTATTGAAACAAGCTCCTGAGGAGGGGAGGTTTCGTGAGATGGTTCCAATATATGTATTTTTTTTTTTCAGCTGGTATAAATAAATATTGTTTCCTTCTGGGCTTGCTGAGAGGAGGATTTCTAGGAGAAAGCTCGATATATTTATTTTTGATTCCACACCATTCAGTTTGGATAATAAAGTTGCTGTTCTTGCTGGAAATAGCTGCTGTGGGTGAGACAGGGACACCTTCCACCAGACCAGGTTGCTCCAAGCCCTTTCCAACCTGGCTTTGTTCGGATTTTGTCCTCATTGCCCCTGCTGTGGACTCTTGGCTGTGGGATGGGGTTTGTCTCCCCACTTTCTGCATCAGGGATGCTTTCCCCAGCATCCTAAAGAGGGGAATGTGTGTGGAGAGAAAGCTGAAGGGTTGTAATATGCACCAAAATGTGCCTTATAAAATAAATATAAAAGAATAAATAAAGCTAAGGAGGGAAGGAAAATGAAACATCAAAAGAAATGAAACGACAGCAAAAGAAAGTGAAGCTCTGCTTCTTAAGCACCTTTTGTGGCTGTCCCTGCACATCCTGCTTGGATTTCCTCTTGGTTTGGGGCTGGAGGAGGGGGCAGAAAGCTGTGGCTGAGCAAAGCTGAGCCAAGGATGCTTCATATGGTAATAACCCCTCCTGAGAGTCCCCACATGAAAGCCCTGCCCCTGGCACTGCTGATTAGACAGCTCTAATTGTCTCCCATGCCTGGAATACTGGAGCAGGGAGAAACCCAGATACTGTTTGCTGAGCTGGCCAAGCCAGCCAAGCTCCTAAAATAAACCCCTGCTGCATGTGGGAGGGAAGAGTCGGGTACCGGGAGCCACAGGTGCTTCCCACTGGAAAGGAGGATGGGCTGAGTGCAGCCCTGGGGCTGGGGGTGATGCTGAGGGTCCTCCCAGCCTGGTGCCTGCAGGGAAAGGATTTCTGCTTGGGTTGGTTTTGGGAAAAGTCTCAGCTTTAGCTCAGTAAAGCTTTTAGTTCAATACCTCTTAGTGCTGAGCCTCAGTGTATTAACTCAAGAGTTCCCTGGGCTCGGGGCATGAACATACAGGAGCTCTTCCTGCAAGGGAAGTCTTGGATGCTCCCATCAATAGCTGATAGAAGTGGGAGATCCCTTGTCTTCTCCTGTGTGTTACGTGGTGAAGCTGCCTCTGTGCTCCAACTTGTGTCTGGGACCTCCTACAGTCCCCAAAAAACGGCATCATCCCAGAATGGTTTGGGTTGGAAGGGACCTTAAAGTTCTCCTTCCATCCCTGCCATGGGCAGGGACACCTTCCACCAGCCCAGGCTGCTCCAAGCCCTGTCCCGGGGGGGATACCCGAGGGTCTCCTCCCTCCCAGAGTCTGTTTGCAGCACTCAGCTCCCCATGACAAATATTTCAGCCAAGTGTTGCTCTCACGTCGCATGCATTTGCAAAGGAGCAATTTATCAGAGTGATTTTTATTCTCATTAAGGCAAATTAAGCCCACAAAGCTGGCAATGGATGGGGGAGAGAGGTGGAAAAAAAATGGAAAAAAATTGGTGTTCATGAAATATTTATTAAAAACAGCCATTGTAATAAATATTTGAAACCTGGTTATTAGTGTTAAATCTTATCAACGTCAAGCGTGTGTTTCACATGGTCTGTTCTGCTAATTGGGTGCAGGGGTTGGCAGACCCGTGGTGCCACGGGGTCAGCTGGCACCGGGACCGGAGGAAAAGCCTAAAACACAGGAGCTGATGGAAATAAGTGGAAGAAGAGCGGGTCCAAGGGCTTGCCATGAGCTCATGCACTCGTGTCCCCCCGGCGTGCCCCGATCGTAACCCCAACGCCTCCGCCTAAAAGCCGATGATTATTTTCCGATACGGAATAAGAGCCCTGGCTCGTCGGTGGGGCTGGATAACAATCCCGAGGAGGAGGAGAAGGGCTCATGCTGTAAACCACCCGTCTGCACACGCTGCAAAACAGGGAAATAAATCTTTAAACTGGGATAATAGCACAGGCAGTAAAATCAATATTGATTATTAGAAGAGGGGGCAGGAGGCCGTAAAACTCACAGTGAGGCAGAGGGAAGGTTTTTGCGGAGAGCAGCTGGGTAAGCGAGGACAGGCGGGTGGGGGGTGGGTGAAGGCTTTTCCTGGGGAACACGGCGCTCGGCTCTTCGCTGGGATCTTTGCCGTGGCACAGGAATCTGTAAGGGATGAGAGTGAGGAGAAGGAGGGGCTGTGTTTGATGCAGGAGGTTCACAGTGGGTTTGGGATATCCCCACTTCTCCAGTGGGATGTGGCAGCGCTAACCATTGGGTGGAGACAGGAATCAGGTGAGGATTTTCACTGTTTTTCATGTTTGTCTGGGAAAAATCAGTTTAAAAACACATAAAAACCTCCATTATGAATGGAAGCGGCCTTTGGTTCAGCTGGCCTTTTGTTTGAAACATTGCTGTTCCCTTTTCCAACAAATGGAAAGGATAAAAGCTTGAAAGGAAACCAAAACACTTGGTAAAGTCCCCAACCTGATCCCCTTCTTCTTGCAACGGATGTGAATGTGCTGCCTCCAAGGGGTGGGGCAGAGGGAATGGCAAAGCTACTCCTCCCTTACTATGTGGATTTTGGTGAGTGAGACCCCTCCGTGCCTCAGTTTCCCCGCCTCAGAGGTCGTTATTGAACTCGTAATTATTTCACGTGTAATTATTCAGAGAGTGGGGGGGCACGGAGCAGCTGGATGGGCACCCTGGAGCTGCAGGGATGAAGCTCCTGGCTCCACATCAGCTGCACCCTGCTCATCCCTCACGGGCACCGGGTCGGGGAGGGCGGATCCCACGGATGGATCAGCTCAGCTCAGCCTCCTCCTCTATCCTGATAGAGGTGAGGCCTGGGGTGCCTCTGCTCCATCCAGCCCCCTTCCCAACGCGCATTTAGGGATGGCAGCCCTCCAATCTGAGCAGCAGCGGCGTTTTATAAAAATATTTGAAGCAAGCAAATAAATAAATGGTAATTTAGTCGTGGACCCAGCCCAGCCTCCTATAAAAGCTGGTGCAGACCAGATTTACAGCACCGTGCTGAGATGCTTTTATGTGAAACAGAGCTTCAGAGGGGAAGGCATCTATCAGGCAAGGAGCCCGAGTGAATGAGATTTAAAAGGCAGCTTCCTTTTGTTCCCTAATAGTTTGAACAATTCGGTGTGAAAGTGGAGGAGGCGGGAAGGGGGAAATCAGGAGGTGTTAGGAATGACATTCATAATGGCAACACCGTGCACTTATTTTGGTAATAGGCTTTAAACTTCTAAGAAGGTGAATCCTCTTATTTCCAGCGTTTATTTTCTCCTTCGCTGTAAATTTATCAGTCAGGGTCGAGTCTGCTGCAAGCTGAGAGGAGCCTGATGGGAAACGAGAGCCCTGGGTCCTTGTTAGTGCAGGGAACCTGTAATTTCCCTGGTTTCAAACCTCCTGGGTTAATTTGAGTTTGCTTTTTAAACTTAGTCATCGCTGCCAGGTGACCACGGGCACTTCTGCTCCTCAGCATCCCTGCTCCCTGGCATCCCTGCTCCCTGGCATCCCTTCTCTCCTGCTCCCTGGCATCCCTGCTCCCTGGCATCCCTGCTCTCCTGCCCCCCGGCATCCCTGCTCTCTCCTGTCTGTACCTGGCAGGGGAGATCCCTCGGCTGAGGGTGTCTGGCACACAAGGGCATCCCTCAGACCCCCACATTTACCAGTAAATCTCCTTCTCCTGCCTTTTAGCTGGGAATTAAAGTTCCCTCATTTAAATACAAAACAATTCTCCCCAGGCTATTTCACTGCCTGTTTTCTGTTCTGAGGTTGGGGCAATGCTGGTCCCCGCCTTCCTGAAGCCACCATCTCCCCTTTCCACGCCTGCAGAGGGGATTTCCAATGTCATTTGCAGTTGCTATGGGCCTTTTCCTCCCAAGAAGTGCAGGCCAGCAATTCCAGGCTGCCAAAAAGAGGGGGAAAAAAATCCTCAGCTTTAATCTTTGTGAAGGGAGAGAAGGTGAGGGAACAAAGAAATGGGGAAAGCAAAGAAAGAAAAGGGTGGACAAGAAGGTGTGGAGGGAAGCTGGCATGCAGAGGGATCAGATGGAAGAGGCAGCTTTTGTGGGCAGGGATGTGAGGAAGAGGACAAAGAGCTGAAGGCAGAGACCGGTGGTGTGTGGGGTAGCAAAGCTTCGAGCAGGAGCTTCCTGGGATCTTTCATTTTGGGGGAGCCCCGTCCCACCCACACGGGCGTCACCTCCCCTGGCTCCTTCCCAGCACTGGCGGGATCCAAACCCTGTGCTCGTGGGCATTGCTGCCTCTGAGCTCCGGTGACCCCCAAACCCATTCTCAAGCTGTCCATAGGCTGTAAGTCCTGAAATCCCTGGGCTTTAAGCTGGAGTTATTTATTTCACATTCCCTGGTGGAGCCGAAGGAAGGAGTAGGGAAATTGATATCCTGGGATTGCTGCTGGGAAGGCTGGAAGCTGTGGCTCGTGAGACTTTGTGCTTCTCCACTGTGATGGGAACATCTCGCATCGCCATCAGCCCTCAGGGTGGTCCTGGAGAGCTGGTCCCTCTTCTCCCTTCTTCCACAGACCTGGTGTTCAAGGAAAAGCAAAGCCTGCTGACCCATGAGCATCATTCCCATGTGCCTCTCCCCAGGGAAAGGATGGGAAATCCAACGTTCCTGTTGGATGTCACGTGTGTCCAAGGCATGGCTGGAAGGTGCTCGGTGTCAGGGATCAGCATGTTCCAGGAGACTCTGTTAAGGGGAAGGTGTACAACATCTGCTGGGAAATAAGTTATCCCTGCAACAGGAAACCCAGGAGATGCAGATTGACACAAATCAGCTCCCTGAATGAGCAAAAAGCTTCTGAAAAGACAAAATGCATTGGCTTTATAGCTTAGATTTGAAATGACTCAGCAGTGCAGGTGCCTGGCTTTTCCCTGCTGGAGGACAGATCAAAAGAGAACACAAAAAGGTGGTGGAAATGCAACATTTTGGGGTGATCAGAGGCTCGTCCTGGCTGCCCTTTGGTTTTCCCTTTCTCCTCACTGGGGAAATCATACCACATGCCAGAAATGTATCATTTTTGCAGGATTTGTTTGGTTTGGGTTATCTCTACCCTGGGATCAGGGTCTCTGAGGGTAAAGCAATTCCTCATTCAGCTGGGAGGAACAGGCTGGAGCAACGTCTGGAAGTGGCTGAACATTTATAGGATATGATTTCAGCTATTATCATAACTATCCTGTATTGCATCGTCTAATAAAGACATCAATTTAAACCCCTTACAAGTGGCAATTACCTAATAAAATGCAGTAAGGATCTTCCAACTTGGCAGTAAAATTAGCATTACTGGGTTTTAATTAATAGCCCAAGCCTGAATGGCTTTTCTATGTCCTGTGCAAGAGGAATGGCTGCGTGACCGTGTGTGTGGATGGGACAAGACTGGGAAAAGGAAGTCAGTGAGCCCTGAAAGGGCTCTGTGTCTGTGGGGCAGACGGGTGCTGGAGGGTCGAGTGGTGAAGGGGGTGTGTGGAGCCAGTCTGTACTGGGAGGAGCAGTGGGACTGCTGTGCTATAGTGGAATCCTAGAATGGTTTGGGTTGGAAGGGACTTTAAAGCTCATCCCATCCCATCCCACTCCTGCAATGGGCAGGGGCACCTCCCACTATCCCAGGTTGCTCCAAGCCCCGTCCAACCTGGCCTTGGACACTGCCAGGGATCCAGGGGCAGCCACAGCTGCTCTGGGCACCCTGTGCCAGGGCCTCCCCACCCTCACAGGGAGGATTTTTTCCAGGTATCTAATTCGAATCTACCCTTCTTCAGCTTACAGCCATTCCCCCTCGTCCTATCCTGGTGCCAGCTCCCCACAGGCCGAGCAGCAATGCTGTTAACATCACAGCTCCCTGGCACGAGAAAACTCTGTGAGAGCCCAAAAGCTCCTTGTACCCAAGCCAGGGGCTTGGGGCTCTCTGCAAGACCCTTGTTGGAAGAGCCATATGGCTTTGCCATCAGCACTTCGCCCTGCAAGGGGCGGCGATGTCCTCTGGTAGCTGTTTTCCCCAGATTCATTCAATATCCTCGGTGCTGAGCTCTGTGAGGACGCTGCCCCTGGGGAAGCAGGTGAGATCTCCCTCCCTGTGCAGCCACATGCACGGACACCGTTTGATCCGGGCTGTGACAAAGTTGATGTGTCAGAAACCGCCGAGCACATTTGCCATGGCAGCGTGACTTTATTCCTCAGCGGCAGAGGGCCTTTATTCCTTGCAAATTTGTGATGGCACAGTGACTTGATTCCTCGATGGCAGAGTGACTTTACTGCTCCTTCCTGGCTTTTATGGTGTAACTGCAGGATTTTTGATGTGCTACAAGGAGCCCTAGAGCGAGGCTGCCTTGTGCTGTCATCCCCCATCCTCTCTGGCCTTTTTCCTTGCTCCCCTTGCCATTTTCCTCTGCTTGCTGGCAAGCTGCCTGGTGGAAGCAAAGAGCAGGGATGCTGCGCTGATGGAGGGAAGGACCCCCAGTGTGCTTCCCAGGAGGGTGTCCCCATCAACCAGAGAAATCTCAATGCTCCAGCGAGATTGCTTTTCCGGGGAAAGGGGGGAGAGCCCAATCTGCCTGCAAATGTGCATGTTGGAGAGGGGAAAATCAAACTGCGGCGTTTAGCAAAGCCAATTTCCTCCAGGAACAGGGTGAGGGAAGTGGTGGCTCAGATTGGTGCTTCCCAAGCTAATTGTATTGACAAAATAATGAAAGTATTTGTATGCACTTGTTCTTGTTGTGTATAAACTGCAGCAAATAGAAATCCACAGGATTATTTTTTTTAGTGTTGCTGTTCTCAGGCAGTTCAGAACTGGGAAATGATGGGAATTCAGTGCACTGGCAGGTCAGTCTGACTTCATGTCCCACCCTACTCCTGCCCCAGGAGGGAGGGATGGGCTTTAGTCCTGCCTGTGCCACCGACACAGACACAACTCACAGACCATCTGTTGTCTCCTGGGATGCTCCCTAATTTAAAGGGTGACTTTTGACTAAGGAGCACGAGCTGGGGGATGTGTTGGCTCTCAGGCCATCCTGCTGTGGCCAAGCCTGTGGGATCTGTGTGAGCATGGGGCTGGTTTCCCAAAACACATGGTTTCCCTCCAGCAGCTCTGCTCCTTCCCTCTGTCAGGAAACCTGGCCACTACTGCTGAGCCCACACTACAGTGGGATTTTTTATGGTATTTTTTTTTTTCTTTTGGTAAAATCTGCTCCTTTAACCCATTTCCAGTTCAATATCATAGGATCCCGGGCTGGTTTGGGTTGGAGGGGACCCTAACGCTCTTGTCATTCCACCCCCCTGCCATGGGCAGGGACATCTTCCACTATCCCAGGTTGCTCCAAGCCCCATCCAACCCTTGAACACTTTGAGGGACGCAGCAGCCGCAGCTTCTCTGCAATCCCTTCCCTTCAGCTTCCCCTGTTTTATGGAGTGGTTCATCACGTGCTCGTGTGTGAGTGAGATGATGGAGAGTGGTGCTGCTGAAGAGTAATTGTTTAACGTGCTTGCTGATCCCATACCTGGGATCAAGCTGCCAATATTCCGGCAGTTTGGAGCTGGGCTTGATCCTGAATCTATTTATGGTCTCTTTAGGGCTGTGCATCACTTGATATTTGTTACCAGAGCTGCAGGTGTAGCTCCATGGGGAAGGGCCTGGTGTCTTCAGCTCATTCAGGTGATGCCATGATGATTTTATGCCTTTTCTTTTTATACACCTTTTATGTATTCTCAGCACCCTTACCATGCATGCTTGTACTTCTTTGTGCCTGATACCTCAGCACAGTCCTGGTGTTCTGCTGGGCCAGCAGACCAAACATCCTAAAGGCCTCACAGCTGGAGGCTGGAAAGCCTTGCCCCATCTTGAGCAACCACGGCCCTCTCTAGAACATATCCTGCAAACAAAGATCAGGCCCATCTGGGGGGGAATGCTTTAGAGTAGGGGGATGTCACGCCATTCATTGGGACATCTCTGTCAGAGATGCTAATTTGCAAGGTCTGTAAGTTGTACACTTGATGTGTGTGCGCATTTCGGCGTGTTCCACCCTGACAGATTGTGGCACCGTAAGGGTCCTTACTAAATAGCGAGGTAAAAACCCTTTTTATCCCTTAATCATGTCTGCCTCTTGATTCTAAGACCAGAGAAAAGGCATCACAGGGCATAGACCCAGACTGGAGACTCCTGGCTGTGGGATGAGATGAGGGATCTGCTCTGGGAAAGCCTTGCAGACACTTGAGCAAGGGGGTCACTGCAAATGCCTCGGCTTTGTGGATAAGGTCTGCTCTGGGAAAGCCTTGCAGACACTTGGGTCACTGCAAATGCCTCGGCTTTGTGGATAAGGGATGGAGAGGAGAGGAGGAGGTAAATGACCTCTGTGGCTGCTTTTCAGCCACATTTTGGTCTTTTTTTCTGAGTTCTTAGTTCTCTCATCCTCTGCCAGTGCTGCACAGGAGGGAGACCTGCTGCTGAACAGCCCTTTTGGCAATTCCAGCCACCCAGCTTGTCCAGGCCAAGCGCTGGCAGAAGAGGGACCAGTAACTCTGGAGACAGTGCAGAGAACCAGGAGCCCTTCATAAAGTGTCACTGATGTGGAAATACAGGATCAAATGAGTAGCAATTCGTGTGTCACCGCATGACAGAACAAAACCCTCTACCGAGGAATTAAAGCCATAAATATCCTACAGGGCCCCTTCCTGCTAACATGTTCCTGACATCTGGAGTGGCAGCCCACTGGAACCTATCTGCTGTCAAAGAGCTGTTGCAATTAAGCCATGAATGCAGAGGGGAGAAGGGGGAAAACAATTTTTTAAATGACTTGGCAGGTGATGGAAAACCAAAATACCCTTTTCCATTAACGTGAGCAAATTTACCTTAAAAGGAGCTGGGTTAGAGACTCAGGAAGTTAATTGCCAGAGTCATTCAGTCAGTTTTTGGTCTCCTTGGGGCCGGTGTGGGAGCGATGGAGGGTCTGTGGTTGGGTTCCCACCTGGCTCTGTGCTGCTGCAATATTTAACGCTTTCTTGGCCTCCTGTGCGCCAGCGTGGCCTGGTGGGCACACGAGGGTCGGAATGTAGCTGGAGCCAGCTCTGGGGATGGTTTTGGAGAGGCAGTGAAGGGATTTGCTGTGCCAGGCAGGAGCTGTTGGAGTTTTGATGCGGGGCAGCACCACATCCTGGTGCTCCCATTGTGTGGATGAGGGGGGGACTTAGGAGATCATAGAATTATTAATTATTATCAGAAAAGACCTCTAAGATCAAGTCAAACCATTAATCCAGCACTGCTATGTTCACTAAACCGCGTCCCTAGGTGCTGGAGAGCTGCTGGGTCTGGATGTTGTTAGGTGGGACTAGAAGGAAAAGGGTGGCAGGGTGGTGAGCTGTGTAATTAGCTTGAGCTGTGCCCTCAGAAGCTGGAGGACAATCCCTGTGTATTCCTGTGTCCTGGGCTTTCCAGGAGCCTGGTGGGTACAAACAGCCAAGACCCAGGGATTCCTCTCTGGGTGAGCATTGCTTCAGTGGGAGGCTGAGTCTTGGAGGATGGGAAGGGCCTTGTGGAGGTCCTGAATTGCTGTTCTCACAATCTGCGGGGTTTTTCCTCTGCCAGCCTTAGGAGGTGCCAGGCAGCCCCTTGCAGGTGATCTTCACACCCATCCCTCCCACGCCGCAGGATTTTGGATGCCTCAACCAGGCATTAGCCACAGCATCCTTTAGCAGCCCACAGAGCATCACCACCACAGCCTGTGCGAGCCATCCATCCGTCCCAGCCATCCGCCAGCGCTGCAGGAACGGTGCCTGCGGAGCCTCATTGGGATTCCGGGCGGCTGCTCGGTGCCATCCTGCTCGTCGCCTTTCGGTCTCTCCGCAGAGGTGGGACCGCGCGGCTGCGATTTGCATTTCTGGAGTTTACAGGAGGTGTCACCAAGCAGATATACTGGCAAGCTGCGTCTCGCAGAGAATTCATTTTCGGGGGGTTTCGCTCCCTCCTTCCCAATCTGGCTGGCTTGGTCTCGATTAAAGCATCCAGCTCCTCTGCTTCATTACAAGTCACCAAACCCAGTGCAGGCTCTGTGTTGGGCTGGTTTTTCCTCCTCATTGCCCCATGTTTGGCTCCTCTCCAAAGGGCCAGCAGCTGGGAGACTGCCACCTCCATGTCTGTACTGGAAATTTTTCTTGCTGGCTATCTAAAAATCAGGAAGCAGAATTGATCCCGAATGACTCCAGATGACCACGGCGAGCTCAGAAATAAAGAATCACAGCTGACAAGAGGCTGAGAATCTCAAATTGCGTCCGTAGCTTTTTCCTCAAAATTTTATTTAAGGTGCCTGTGAGTGGACCCAATTTTCAGAAGGACCCTGATTGAGGACTGATCCTTGTAAGAGACTATTTGAAAATTGCCCATCACTTTTGGCTGCAGGTTTGCTGAATATTCAATTATTCCACCAGCAACTTAGTCTCGAGCAAACTGTTTTCTGTAATATTTTTTCCCTCCATAATTTACCCTAATGGGGGAAAAAGACTTAAATTGAATAACCTGTGGCTAGAGATTGGAGCTGGGCTTGTGTTCACTCCTTTTTGCTTTAAAATGGTATCTTCTTCCCAGCCCCATGTGATTCAGCACATCCTGTTTGGGTTTCTTGTATCTCTAATAAGGACTGAGCATCACCTGGAGAAAGAGAGGTGTTCTTGCTCTCCTCCTGAGTTTGGGTCCACCTCTTAAAAGTAGGGAAGAAACCCATCTCTTCTCCTCGAAGTTCCTTGGAGACCTTCCCTCTCCATCCCTGCTGCCCTGCCTGAGGTTTGATGCACTTTGAACACTTACGTTTACTTTAAAAATGGGCAAATTGTGGACTCAAAGGAGTTTCTTCATGGTTTTGTAGGAGGAGCAGGGCTGGAGCAGCTCCCACTGAGTCCTGCTCTGGATGCTCGTGGCTGAGCAAGGAGCAGGGATCAGGAGAAGTGGCTTCAAGGGTGATGCCTCCCCTACACGCCATCCAAACTCAGCCTCGCCACATGCACCTGAGCATGGGCTCCCTCCCTAAGTTTCAAACACCCACCAAAATCAGGCAGGAATTTTCCCTCCTTCCAAGCTCACCTTGCAGAGCCCGTGCTGGAGCAGCAGCCAGGTTGCCTGGGTTACACAACCATCCTCTTGGATTATTCCTGGTAAATAATGTTTAGTTTTTCACTCGGAGCGAATGGCCTCGGAGTCCATGGAGTAATTTCGGGCCAGCTTGCAGTGCCGGTGAGTTTAACTCTCCAATTTGGCCTGCAGCGGCGCTGGGCAAATTGCTCCCAGCAACTGCTTTATTCATCCCCAAACGTGGTTTTGTGCTGACCCAAGCGGTCGACTCAGCACATGTTTTCAGCCAGGAAAAAAGAAATTAAAAAAAAGAGGCAAATTGTTTCCAAATGGTGCGTGTTTTCTATAAAGGCAGCTATACAGGATGTTTTTGAAGGGATGGTGGAAGAAAAAAGCCATCGGAAAGCAGGGTGTTTCAGCTGGTTCCACTGTTCTGCTCATGTTTTCAGCACTAGGAACACAGGTGCGTGCTTTTTACTGACCTGTTGTGCTGCTTGCTTGTTCTTCCGGGCTTTATCAGGAGGCCAAACATCCTGGATGTGTTCCCTGCATGGGAAATTTGAGGGGGAAGATTTAAAATAGGAGCTATCTTATTTTGTGCTATCAGAGATCTCTTAAGACCAACTTTAGATTCAGACCTGGATGTTGGAGGTCTCCAGGCATCACCTTGATGCTTTTTTTTTTTCCATGTGAAGACCCACTGACTTTCAAGGAATAGCTTAACCCTTTCCTTCAGCCGCAAAGACTGAGGTTCATTCTTCTCCAGCTGTTTTCCAGCTGTTTGCCAGACCAGAACCAGCCTCGACTGGCACAAGGTCACCACAGGGGTGGCACTGAACACTTGGCCTCCCTAGGAGCCACCCTTGGGTGGGTGTTTTGCCTCATAAAGCTGGAGGACATCTCTGTCTTCTCCCCAAAGCCCTTCAGGCTCACACCACACCTGTTGGGCTGTTTGGGAAATGGGGAACTGGCAGATCCTTATGGGAAAGTGGTGCCTTGGGATTTAGCTTTTCTATTTTTCAGATCCTGTACTGCTTTAGTGTGTAACTCTAAAACTCCATGGCCTGTTAGCTACTCTTCTCCCATTCTGGTTAGACATAACAAACCCTCTCTGGGCCTGGACTCAAGGACACCTTGTTGTCCCAGGCCCCGAAATATGTAAACTAAGCCTCTGGAAAGGTGGAACAAACATGGGGTAATGGCATCATTACCTGAAATTGTAACTGGAGAATTAACCCTGACATGCAAATGAACCAAACCTATAAAAGTGTGAAAAGCCCGTGATCCGGCATCCCTTTTGGGTGTAGCCCTAGGGCTCTGTACCCATCGTGTGTCGTTATTGAAGGCCCTTCAATAAATCCTTGCTTTTATTCTCTTAATCTTGTCTAGCCTCTGTTTTCAGGCAGCCTCTCCAAGGCATCAAAAGGACCTGGAAACACGGAGCACTGGGACTGTGGGGTATGGCAGTGTCTGGGCCTGGTTTGTGCTGACCCTGATTGTTTGTAGGCAGCTCTGGAAGTCTTTTGCTCCTTCTTGCTAAACAAACCTGTTGTTTCCTCCAAGAAAGGCTGCTCAGACCGGTGCCACCTCCCACCAAGGGCTGTGATCCCTGCTCCTGGGCATTGCTCCCCATCCTGGGGCCGTGCTTCAGCTTCACACCCTGCTCCATGAATTTATCCGTGGGAATCTGAGCTTTGGGGGATGCGCCTCAGCACGGAGGGGGCTGTCTAAGCAGCACTTGCACCGGCTCCTGAAATTCTGTGGGTGTCCTACAGCAAACAGGCTCCCTGGAGAGATCCAGCTGCGGAGATGAGGCACTTTGAAATGGGCAAAACACGGCGACAACGGTTCTGATGCAAAAAGGAGAGCGTGGCTGATGGTTTTGTCTTATTTAATGCTGACATCCTGAGGTCAAACCGTTCCTCTCTGAGGAAAGCACAGCCCCATTAGTCAAACACAGCAATCTCCAGCTTTGTAGTTTTGTTGCATGATTTATAAGCCACGGGGGTAAAAAAGAAGTTTTTCTCTGAAAATACCAGGGAGTATTTCTATCCTCGTTGCGTTCTCCTGCTCATTTAAACTTCAGTTTTACAACATCAAAGCTGGAGTTGAGCTCTCCTGGTACCCGTTTGCAGGATTCAGTATCCTACCACGTCTGGCTGCTGGCTCTCGCCAGTTGTACAGCAGAAACACATCCCACATCCCTCTGGAATTCTGTAAATGAGCACCTCCTGTTCAAAAGAGATGGTACAGGAGCAAGGAGTCCATCTTTGAGCTCCTTGGCAGGGAGTGGCACAAGCTTTGCAGTGCTCAGAGAGTGGGGTAGCTGAAATCCAGGTCTCAGCCAGCACTGGGACAGAGGTTAATTTTCCAGTCCTGGTTCCTGCTGGGAAATGTCAGACCACCCCTGCCTGTGAGCTCAAAATGGGTGTTTAAGGGACTAAAACACCTCTCTGCTGCTCTCAGCTAGGCCTGGCATTTCGGCTCTGTGTGAACTCTTGATCAGGTCAAAAAGTAAAACTCCCTTTTAGGAAAGATTTTAAGATGATGGAGGGCTTTGTTCCATTCTGCATTTGCAACTCTAATGTGTTCTTCCCCTGTGCTCCCACCCACTCCTCACACTCAACCCCAGACTCTCTACTCACATGGCTATCAGTGTCACTTCTCAAACATGTCTTTCCTTGGAAATCCAGCTTTTCATCAATTAAACATTTTTGACAGCTTTTCTGAAACAAATCTTTAAAAAAAAAAAAATTAAAAAATTAAATCTTTGCTTCACTGCAAAGTTTTGGTGGTTTTACCTTAAAAGACTCCAGCAGCCCTCTGGTGAAGGTGATCCCAGCAGGATTTTGGGGCAGCTTTGGGCTGCTCCCATGGGTGCTGTGGAGCCTCCTGCCTGTAGCTTGTCACTGCTGCTGATAATGGAGTTCTGCTTGGTGCTTGTGCAAGGTCCTGGCAGGAGAGGCTGGGGGGTTTGGGATGGAGGTGCCTGTGCCAGGTGTGTCCCTGTGTCCCAGCCGGGTCCTTTGCAGGGTGTTTGATTTCTACTTCTCTCCTAGAAGCCCCCAGGTAACAACCCATCATCCTCCCCATGCAGCTGAAGCCCCTTCCCCTGTCCCTCACTGCCCACCCCTCGGTCCATTTGCATCACTGGTCTGGCTGGTTGGGGTCTGGCCTTTTCCCAGTCCAGCCCAGTTTCCCACTGGCCACTTTCTTGCAGGGATTTCCAAGCACAGACCGATAGCAAGGGGCTGCATCATTTAGAACGAGGGGCTCATTTCTGGGTCCAAACTCCCATGGCATGGACCTCATGCAGGTGTGAGCCTTGCCCAGGGCTCTGAGGGGCTGCTGAGCTGTTTTTCTTGGAAAAACAGGCAAATCTCTTGTTTGCTTCATCACCTTTGTCCTCTTCTGCTGCCAGATCTCAGCTCTTCAGTGTGAGAGCAGACTTTGAGCTGAAATCAGTTTTAGTGTCAGTGACTTCCTCCACGGGTCCCTCCAGTGTTTGGGGAGCAGGGGTTGAGAATCACATCCCAAACACAGCAGATGCCTGCTAAACCATAAATACAGCAATCACATCCCCCGCTAAAAAGCAGAAAAGCTATAAATAGATCTGCAAATGTAACTTCTGTGGCCAGCTTTGCCCAGACCTAGCCCTTTTGCCTCAGAACAGGTCCCGTATGTTTTATCATCTCTAAATTCAGTGTTAAACAGTCGATTCCCTTTCCTGAAAATACTTGTCTTTGTCATCCATCCTTCTCCTCCCATCTGAATCAGATTTAATTTTCTTGCCTAGTGGCACTGAGAAGCCCCTAATGAACAGAAGGTCCCATCCCTTAGTGCCAATCATACAAAATTGGTTTCGTGGGCATACAAATGCTTCAGTGCCGAGGCTGAACTGGCAGGACATGATGGCTTTGCAATGACTTGCAGACTCCTTTAATTAAGGTGAACATGTTTAGCTGGGAAAAAAAAAAGCACAGTCCATGAAAGTATGCTAAGCATGTTGATTTAATTGGCAATTACTGAATTTAAAGTAAGCATTCAAGTGTAGCCAAACCCCTTGTAAGGCAAAGTCCAGGCCCAAAGTCCTCCGAGGCAAAGCACCAAGAAAATGAGGCAGAGCAAGATTAAATGCCTTGGCCAAGGTCATGTGGGAAGACATGCCAGAGCTGGGAACCGAGCTGGGTTTTCCTGTAGCTGTCGTTCCTCTGCAGCATCCCTCACATCCAGGGACAAGGGGGGATGGCCTCGAGCTGAAGGAGAGCAGGGTTGGATGGAATATATTGAAGAAATTCTTCCCTGTGAGGCTGGGGAGGCCCTGGCACAGGGTGCCCCATCCCTGGGAGTGCCCAAGGCCAGGTTGGACAGGGCTTGGAGCACGCTGGGATAGTGGGAGGTGTCCCTGCCCATGGCAGGGGGTGGAACGGGATGAGCTTTAAGGTCCCTTCCAACCCAAACCATCCTGGGACTCTGTGATTGTCCCCATCAAGCTGCGCTGCTCTGGCAGCATCGTGGTGCTCAGAAAGGCTTTTTTAACATAATCTCCTGAGGCTGGGCTCAAATGTCTTGCTGTTCTTTCCTTCCCTCTTTCCAGTGGCACTGGGAATGTCCTCGAGCAGCTGCTGCGGGGCTTGTGCTCGAGCTGAGCCTGCCTTTTGTGCACCAGTCCCGAGCACCCTCCTGCTGATGCCGTGATGATTTCTTGCCTTTTCTTTTATACTCCTGTTATACTTTTTTACAACTTCTGTATTCCCAGTGCTTTTTGCCTACATTCTTGGACTTGTTTGTCAAGCTGAGAGACTCAACATTTTAGAAGCTTCGTAGCCAGGGATCAGTGTGCCCCAGAGCCCAAGGTCCTCTCCAGAACACATTCTGTAAACCAAGACAGAACCATCCACGGAAGGCTCCTTGGGGAGGGGGGGGCTCACTCGAGCCTCTCACTGGGGAATCTTTGATAGATCTGCTAATTAGTAACACCTATAATGATATACCTGATCTATCGTGGGTGGGCATTGCAGTGGGCATGGAGGTGCATTCCACCTGGATGTGTGCACCTAAGGATCCTTAAAATAAATACCAAGGTAAAATCCCTTTTTCCCTTCTAACCATGTTTGATTCTTGATTTTAAGACCAGGAAAAGGCATCACTGCCATCTTCCCCCCTCAAGTCCATCCGTGTTTGGGATCTGGGGCCGTGTCCGCAGTGGGCACCAAGCAGCACATCAAACCCTGGCCCCTTCACCTTCCACGTGCTTTGTTCATCAGCAGCGGGTGCGGAATTCTAATTACGCTCATTAGGGGTGTTTATGCTCCCCTTGGTTTCCGAGCATCTTTCTGCATTAAAAATCCCTCACAGAGCAGGTGGGGAGAGCTGATGGTCCTTTTCATTCCCTATAACATAATCATCTCCTGGGCACGGGTGTGATGCTCTGGCACTGGGCATGGTTGGAGGGACATGTGGAGCCAAGCCAGGGCTGTGAGCAGCAGCCAAGCACTGGCAGAGCCTGTTGGCACTGGCCAGAAAGAAGCACTTGTGGTTTTTATTCAAACATGGATTTTTTTTCTTCTTTTTTTTTTTTTTTTTTTTTGTTTTCTTGAGGTTTTGCCACAAACTCCCCTTTGGGGTGGAAAGTTTCAGTATGAAGATTTTTGGGGAACTCTAGACCTGTGATGACCTTATTTCTACAGATGATCGTTTAAATTCTGTTTTTTTAGTGTTCCCCTAAGCTTTGCAAGGAGGGAAACTTCCTCCAGAAACACGGAAACTTGACTTTTATGGTTTCTACAACTGCCTTAATGCTTGCTAAAGAAAATGTAAAGCCTGGCCTGTGTGCCAAGGTGTGGGACAGCCCCCCCACTGCTGCTCCTCTGCATCCATTGTGCTTCCAACTTTCCCCGCTGAGCTTCCATTGAGGAATCGTGGAGAAATCAATCAAATCCAGCACTGTTTAAATTTGTTTTCTTGTTCCTCCAAAGAGCAATAAATGGTGGCATGGCTGGGGAAAGCTCTTTGCATTTTGAAGCTTTGCATCCTGCATCTGGATGGAGTGGGAACTGTGGAGAGCAGCAGGCACACAGAGGGTGTTGTGGAGATGGACCAGGGTTATGCAGGGACAGGGATGATGGAAAGGCTTCTGAAACATAGTTACTCCTGGAATTATCTACTCGGGACCTAGAGGAACGAGGGATTTGTGTGCAGAGTGCTGACTGTGGAGGTGATGATGTGAGGAGGGAGAAGGGACTTTGGGCAGAGGGACTTGCAGCCTGGTGAGAAGCTGTGCCAGGGAAAGGGGCCAGAAACCCGGGGAACAGGGCCAGGGCAGGGTGGTTAGAATTCCAGGGAGGATCGATTTGCCAGCTTCTAGCAAAGGACAGCAGGACCCTGAAGTGGAGACCAGCTGTGTGACAGCAATCAGGTGTCACTGCCCACTGTGGCTTTTGAGGGCAACTTGAGGGAGGAGAGTGCCTGGCCTGGTTTGGGGTGGGCTGCTTGAACCCCTTGAACCCCTGGCATGTTGGGAATGTCGGGAATGTCCGTCAGCTGGGAATGTCCATCAGCTAAGGATGTCCTTGTGGCACGAGGCTCAATGTACGAAGCCTTTGGAGAGGAGAAGGCTGTTGCTGTCCTCCAGAGGATGCTGGATGAGATGATTTGAGGTCTCTGTGGGCCTACAGAGGTACAGTAGCCAGGGATGGGGGCCCTCAAATTAATAAATCAGATCCTGCTTGGTGGGATCCTGAGCATCGGTGAGGGAAGGGACCCTGCTCCTGCCTGCAAGGGCTCCTCTGTCTTCCAGACCCTTAAAAACAGCACCTCCAGCAAGCCAGGAGTTAAACGAACACAGGAATTTCTACAAGATGCCTACTACAAGCACATCGTTACTGCAAGATGCCAGCTACAAGTGCAACATATTTTTCTATATGTGCCACTTATGTTTTCCACCGTGACTGTGCACATGGGGAAGGTGTCCGTGCCTGGCGCGGAGCTGCCGGAGAGGGAAGCACGGGACGAGTCGGTTGATGGGGGCAGGAGGCTGATGGCAGGAGTCTCTTCTTTTTACAGAAAGTGAAAAATCAATCCTTGACCTTTAAAGGAGTTTATGAATTCCTGGCTTAGGGATCGATGTGCATTGATTTTTGTGTGTCTGCGTGGGCTCGCCGTGTACACGGTCAGGTGATGGAAGCCGAGTTTTGCTGAGTCTGGAGCGGGCAGAAGCAGGTGTTGTCTCTGTTGAGCTGCCAGGAGTGAAAACATTATTTTTCCTTCTTTTTCCCTACCTTTTCTGCGTGGCAGCTGGAGGTCGAGGTCACTCAGAGATACTGTGTTTGGTATTTCAGTGACAGCACCTCCCTGCCTCCTGCCCTGCTGCTCTCCAGCACCCTGTGGAGCATCCCTGTGTCTCCCAGCCCTTCCCAGGGCTGTTGCTGCCTGCCCGCCTCATCTGAATGTTCTGGAGCATCCCTGTGTCACCCTGCCCTGCCCAGGGATGTCACAGCTGTCCCATGTTGTTTAAAGCTTCTGCAAGAGGGGAAGGCCCCTGGCTTGTTTTGGGGGGCAGCACCACTGTCCATCCCCCCAGATCACTCGGGATGAGGCTATGGCTGCTGGTTCAAGGGGTGGTTTTTGGCAGAGTTGGTCCTGTGGGTGCAGAGATTTAGTGGCAGTCGGGGTTGCCACCCCTGGGTGAAGCACTGAAGCCCAGCATGGCAGAGGAGGTGCTGGTGGGAACCCGAATTCCGGTGACTGGGTAGCAGCAAGCGAAGCTTTCCCATTTCCACCCCAATAAAATAGCAATTTCCTCAAGACTGCAGACTCAGCCAGCACAGAAGTTAGCTTAATGAATTAAAACTCAAGCGTGGCTTGACCTCGGAGGTGTGACGTTCCTCCTGTGAATGAGGATTTAAGGGAGGAGACGTGCTGGCAGCCCATTTCCCGACCTGCTCCCACGAGACGTGTGAGCAGAAGCAAAGCCCTCCTGTGCACATTTCTATATATATTTGGTGTATATTCATGTCCGCCCACTGATCTCCCGAGATGAAGCCGTGCGAGCTGACAGCTGCCGAGGAGCCGAGAGGTGCTGGGGGTGGGATGGGAACAGAAGGCTCCGAAGCCTGTTCAGCTGCCACGGGCTGGGGAGGGGGGCAAAGAAACAGAAAGGCTGACGTGTTTCAACTCACAAATGCTGGAGGAAGCATGGCACCAAATAGCAGCTCCCAACAGCACAGGCCTGAGTCGAGTCTCCGGAGCAGTGTGAGGATAATTGCTGTTTTCTGCAGCAAACCCCCTGTTCCTAATGGGCCAAAAGCACCAGCTGATACTACAGAATCCCAGAATGGGTCAGGGAAGGGAGCAGAGAGGCTCATCTGGTGCCACCTCCCTGCTCCAACAGCGTCATCCCAGAGCACAGGGTGCACGGTTGTGTCCAGATGGTTCTGGAGCATCTCCAGGGACGGAGACTCCACACTCTCCCTGGACAATTCGTTCCAGTGTTCAGTCGCTGCCCAGGGCAGCAGTTCTGCCTCCTGGGCAGGGCAATTGCCGGGCTCAGGCCCTGCCCGTGGCTCTGGTGCCATTGCTGGGCCCCGGAGCAGAGCCCGGGCCCTGCCCTGAGCCCTCCCTGCAGCCAGGGACAGCCAGGGCTGAGGGCCCCTCTCAGCTGGGGCTCCTCTCGAGGCTGAGCAGCCCCGGCTCCCTCAGCCTGTGCTGGGCACGGAGATGCTCCAGGCCCTTCCTCAGCTGCGCAGCCTCCGCCGGCCCCGCTCCAGGAGCTCCCTGGCCCTGCTGTGCTGAGGAGCCAGAGCTGGGCACAGCACTCCAGAGGTGCCTCCAGGCTGGGCAGAGGGGCAGGATCCCCTCCCTGACCACTGGCAATGCTCTTCCTAATGCATCCCTGGATCCCTTTGGCCTCCTTGCCCCCAGGGCACAGGGCTGGCTCAGGGACAGCTCATTGTCCCCCAGGTCCTTCTCTGCAGAGCTGCTCTCCAGGTCACCCCCAGCTGGTGCTGGTGCCCAGGATTGTCCCTCCCCAGGAGCAGGGCCTGCATTTGTCCTTGTTGAGCTCCAGGCACTTCTTTCCTGCCCACCTCTCCAGCCTGTCAAGGTCCTTCTGAAGGACTGCTCTGGCCACTCCTCCCGTCTTTGAACAACTCCATCCGCATCCCATGAAGTAGATTGGAAATTAGGAAAAAAGTGCTCACTGAAAGGCTTGTCAAGTCCAGGGAAATGGTGGAATCGCCATCCCTGGAAGTGTTAATTCAGTGTGTGGATGTGGTGCTTAGGGACATGGGTCAGTGGCAGCCTTGGCAGGGCTGGGTTAATGGTTGGGCTCGGTGATCTAAGAGCTCAATTCCAACCTTTATGGGTCTAAGTGTGGGAAAAGAAGGTTATGAGGCTTGCTCTTGGAATGGGGAAACTGAGGCACAAAGCAAGAATACACCCATGGACTCTGCAGCAGAGCCAGGAAGCAAATCCAGGCCCACCTTAAGGCATTTTCCAGAAGATC
Organism: Corvus brachyrhynchos; assembly: GCF_000691975.1. NCBI lineage: Eukaryota > Metazoa > Chordata > Aves > Passeriformes > Corvidae > Corvus > Corvus brachyrhynchos. The sequence goes on from NW_008238838.1 coordinate 2,224,174, forward strand.
CATCCTTTCCTCTTGCACCATCTCCTTTGTCCAAATCTTCGATCTATAATGAAATCCGGCAGGAAATATACTCCCCATTTGCTTTAGGAATCAGGGAATAGTGGGTCCTGCTGGCAGCAGGGGCTTTATTCCCCACCCCAGGACCCTACTGGCATCTCCACGGCTGGTGGTGCCTGGGCAGGGGTTGGGGTCCATGGGGTGGGAGCTGTGAGGGAGAACAAGCCCCTGGTCAGCAGGGATTCCATCCCACTTTATTTATTCCAACCATTTCTCCAGCCTCTCCTACTGTCTTTCCTAATGTATTCCTATTTGTTTGATCTCCTACGAACTTCCCCTCTCTGATCTTCTGATGAAATAATAAATCTGGGGCCCTTGAAGACACTTCACGGCAGGAGACTCTAAACGAAAACCCTTTTAAGCATTTAGAGGTGTTTTAATGTGACAATCCCCTCCTGCAAGGGTACAGTATATCCTGGATTGCTCCTGGCTGCTCCCTGGGCAACACGGGGCCGTAAAACTTCTGTCTGTGGGAACATGAGGATGTGGAATATCCTCCTGCCATGTGGCTGAAGAGCTGAGGAGCAGATGTGGAAGATATTTGTGCCTTTGGAAAGGCGCACACCTGTATCCAGACTGTGATGGGCGTAACAGGGATGTGTTGTCTGCAACTGGGGGGAGGAGGAAAGACGAGCTGGAGGGGAGGTGTTGCTTATTTCCACTCCTTAAATGGCTTTAAAAGATTGAAAAAAAGCCACCACAACGCGTGTAGGAATAGTTTTTGTGGTACCTGGCTGGAGAATGTAAGGAATAGGTGTCATTATGGGCAGCTCTGCTTGTTATCAATAGGGATGTCAGCCTGTGGTCTGATCTGTCTGCAATCCTTGCTACTCCAATTCTAAGGCAGGAATTAATTAAGACCGATAGCCTGGGCACTGCAGACAAGCTGGATCCATGTGCTGGGTTCTACTGGAGCTCCTTAATGGCCTAAAAGCTCTTGTAGTACCTACAGATGAATAAAAGGAGATTTTGGTCCCAAATAGAGGCAGTAGAAAATGATACTGCAAGTGTGCTGAGTGCTTGGTTAGGCACTGGAACTGGTTCTCCAGAGAAGCTGTGGCTGCCCCATCCCTGGAAGTGCCCAAGGCCAGGCTGGATGGGGCTTGGAGCAACCTGGGATAGTGGGAGGTGTCCCTGCCCAGGGCAGGGGGTGTAACAAGATGAGCTTTAAGGTCTCTTTCAACCAAAACCATTCTGGGATTCTGTGGTTCCGTGTCCTGCCCACAGCGTGATGGAGAGCTCCTCTGCCCTGGGCTGAAATGGAATTTAAATGGTGTAGTTAGAGACAGGGCTGGAGCTTGGCTCATCAGAGCTGCCGAGTGGTGACCCCGGCACTCGGGTACAGGTGCTCTGTAAAGCCTTTCCTGAGCCCTCTGTGCTGAGCTGGCAGTAGCTGGTGAGGTCTTTACAATTTTCCTGCAAAACCGGAGCTATTTTGCACAGGGAAATGCTGCAAGGTCCGGCAGGGCCAGGCACTGCTGCAAAACCTGCTGGAATTGGAGAGCTCTGGAAAGCACAGTGCCATCGTGTGGCTTTGCTCCTGCTCCCTGCTCACGCCGCAGGGACAGAGGCTCGGTGTCCCCACGCAGCTCCGCAGAGCCGCCCCGGGATGCGTTCGCTGTCCCTGATCTCTTTACGCTGTGTAACGATGTTTGTCTGTTTAGTGGTTTTGGCTGCTGCTGCTCTTCATCGCATTGGATCCCTCAGGCTGATCACATCAGGGTCCCACAGCTCCCTAACGCGGTTTGCTGCTGTTGAGGATGTGTGGAGGAGGAGGAGGAGGGCAGGTTTGGGGGATCTGGCAGCTAAAGAGCATCCAGTGCTGGGAAATGAAGTGTCGCTGCTGCAGGTTGTGTGATTTTGCAGGGCAGAGGCATGGTTAGGGAGTCTGGAGTGTGAATCATGGAATCATTTGGGTTGAGAAAAACTTCCAAGATCATTGAGCCCAACTGTTAACCCAGCATTGCCAATCCCATCCCTAAACCATGTCCCCAGGTGCCACATCCGTGTGGGTTTAGATCCCTCTGGGGATGGTGAGTCCAGCACTGCCCTGGGCAGACTGTGCCAGGGCTGGGGTACCCTTTCCATGAAGAAATGTTCCCCAATATCCAACCTAAACCTCCTCTGGCACAACTTGAGAGGTTGTTCCCTCTCCTCCTGTCCTTGTTCCTGGGAGCAGAGCCTGAACCCCCCCGGCTGCCCCCTCCTGTCAGGGACTTGTGCAGAGCCACAAGGTCCCCCCTGAGCCTCCTTTGCTCCAGGCTGAGCCCCTTTCCCAGCTCCCTCAGCCGCTCCTGGGGCTCCAGCTCCTTCCCAGCTCCGTTCCCTTCCCTGGACCTGCTCCAGCATCCAGCCTGTCCAGATCCCTCTGTAGACCCCCTCACCCCCTTTCACTGGAGGATGGCACAGCTCAAAAGTGCATAAAAATTACAAATCCTCCATTTCTGGTAGAGGGGGAGGTTCCTTTCCCTCCTCCTGCCTTGGGGTGGAGATGATAATTCCCTTTCCCGTGCTAATGGATGTCTCTAAGTGCTTTCCAAATGCATGCATGGCTGCAGCAGTGCCAAGCTGTCATTTTTCCCATCCCAGTGGCATTGGGAAACTTCGGTCAAGAGCAGGAAGGATCCTTTGTGCCGGATTCTGCACACGGCTGGCACAGCTCTGCACAGGGAGAAGGGGAGGCAACAGAGAAAATGCTTTACCCAAGGTCACTGAAGGAGAGAACAGCCCAGGTATTTTATTTCCAGGACCAACAACCTTTCCTTGTGCTTCTTTTTATCATTCTAGTTCTTTTTTTCCCCCTTTTCCAATGCTGGCACTTGCCGTTTCGATCCCATCCATCGCGAATATTCGGGCAGTCAAACACCCAGACTGGCTAAACATCCTTAAGTGATTTTAAAACGAGGGGAAAAACATGAGCTAGGAAGAAAATAATGAAGTTTGTGGCTCTGAATCCTAAGCAGTCGCTCCGGTCGGGGCTCTGTGGTGCGCAGGGATGAACTCATCCTGTGCCAGCCAATTGGTGGTTCCCTCAAGCCAAGCTGCTTTATAATTAAGTGATAATTGTTTTTGCTGGGGAGCACATGAGAAAGATAAACAGCTTGAGGAATCAATAAGCATCAAGGTCATAGGCTGAGTTATTTACTGAATCATCTGCAATTTATCTCCCAACTTTTCCGTACAAAAGAAAACAGTGGCTCTGTTTCACAGAGGGTTTGGAAGTGTCGGGTGAGCGTCGTTACTCAAAACCAAAACAAAACACTGCAGATTTGGGGCTTTTATCTGAAAAACCTTCGGAATGAACCAAGGAAGGTTTGGGGGCAAACTGCCAAGGAGCAATGCAGTCACCCATGCACACACATCCCCAGATCCACACATGCACTTGCTCTCTTACATTGGTTTAACCAAATCGATGCGAAGCCCTGCCTGGACACTTACTTCTCATTAGCTTAAATTTATCCCTAATTGACGTGGACCAAGCCGCCCTGAACTCGGTGTACTCTGAGTGCGAGCGGCCCCTCACATCCACGGCTTTGCATTGCTTTGAAGCTGAACTCGTGCTCAGCAGAGGCCGGTGTGCAGCCTTGGGTGGCCACTGAGTGCGGCACGGGCCTGGAAGGAGCAGGAGGACCCTCAGTGAGAGAAAACAATGGGTCCTTCTCCGGCTGGTGACAGCTGGAAGTGGCCTCTCCATGCTGTGGTGCTCCCAGCTTCACTCTTGGCTTGGTCCAGTTGCAAAGAACAGCAGGGAATGGCTTCCAACTGACAGGGAGTAGATTCAGATTAGATATTAGGAAAAAATTGTTCCCTCTGAGGGTGGTGAGGCCCTGGCACAGGTTGTACAGAGAACCTGTGGCTGCTCCATCCCTGGAAGTGTTTAATGCCAGGTCTTAACCTGGTCTAGTGGAATGTGTCCCTGCCTGTGACAAGGGGGTTGGACTGAGGTGAGCTCTGAGTCCCTTTCAGTCCAAACCATTCCATGATTCTACCCTAAGCTGAGGCTGCTCCTGCGCTGTAGCTGATTTATTGATGCTTGTAGATCCATGTTTGTTATCCCCTCCCTTGTGGTGTCTCAGGCTTTGCTATAGACCCTTCTATATTTTTCCCAATCCCTAAAATAATGATTATGGAATGCTTTTCGCTGGGAGACCTCAATTCTGGTTGGTATCCCTATTTTACTTAGGAGAAACAGGGAGGATGAAATGGGGGGTTTAAAACCCTCCAGGTTATCTGCAGAACCAATGCCAGAGTGGGGACCGCAGGTCCCAGCCTGGCACGTTATCCATGGGACAGCACTGACCCCTTACACCAAAGAGGATGTTTAATTTATACAGCCTCAAGTGAGTGCAGGAAAGGCTTTTCCCTGGATAGAGATTGCAGTATCCTCATTACCTTACGTGAAATCCAAATAATAAATCTCTGAGCTGCAGAACTGATAAATGAATTAATCATGCAGATACGGAATTGTGCAGTCAGGAATGGTTTGGGTTGGAAGTGACCTTAAAGCCCCTCTCATTCCACTCCCCTGCTGTGGGCAGGGACACCTTCCAGCAGCCTGAATTGCTCCAAGCCCAACCTGGCCTTGAACACTTCCAGGGATGGGGCAGCCACAGCTTCTCTGGGCATAAATGACCCACATTTCCATCACTCGAGTGCCTGAAGTGCTCTGAGTGGGAGAACATTTCCATGTGAAATCTTCCCCTTTTCCCAGGGGTTCGGAGGAAGGTGTCGCGTGCCGCTTCGCCCACGGCAGCCCCGCGCTGCCGGCCGGCCCCGAAACAGATTAATGAGATTAAAATCCATCTGGCAGCTCACTTGCTGTTGTGGGAAGGCTTTGCCAGCACTGTGGCTGCGAGTGGCTCTCCTGCTGTGGTAATCTCCTCATGCTGAATTCCTCCTCCCAGTATTGATGAAGTTTGGTTTAGAGCAGGTAGCCCGGTGGATGGCAGAGAGCCGGGAGGATGCAGGTGTTCTGGCTGTCATCCTGGCAGGGGGTTCTGGAAAAGCTTGAGCTTGACCTGCTGCTCTCTGATCACTGAGCCTCACTCGGCTGTGGGACCCTGCTCTGAGGCTTCTCTTTCCTGTGGGTTTCCTGCAATGCCTTTGAAGATGGTGCTGGACCTTCTAAACCCTCCAGTTTGTAGCATCCCTAATCCCTTGCTGGCTTTCCAAGCTCCTTCCCCTTCTTCTCCATGAGAGAATTCCTCCCATTTTTCACTCTCCTGCTTGGTGATGCCCTGTTGATCTCCATCGCTTTGCTCCCATCTCCAGTGTTTATCAGTCTCCTTTCCGTGGCTGCCAAAGCATCCTCCCATTTCTTTGTCCTGCTTCTCCGTGCGCCAAACCATCAGAGCAGATCCTCGGAGCCTGCTGTGCTCCTTTCCCTGTGGCAGTGGAGCTGAATTTAAACAGGCTGCAGAGGCCTGGCTCAGCGAGCTCCCAGATCCTGCTGCTTGCAGGTGGAAGTGCCAGGAGCCGGTGGGATAGCAGGGATTACACAGCCTGTGGCCGTGTCACTCCCTGCTGCCCCATCCTCTGCATCCAGCCTGGACAGCACTGTGGATTTCTGGTATCAGTTTTTGCGTCTCTACCAGCAGCATTTCAGACAAGATCCGTGGTTCCCCTCTGCTTAGGGACACGATATTTCATTTTTCCCATAGTCTTCCTGGTTGGCATTTTGAGATGCTTTCCGTGGGATGGCATTCACTGGTTCAAGCAGCTGTTGGATTATTACGTGGTTATCTCAGAGGGGAAAAAGTAGGAGTGCTTGACCCAAAGGTCCCTTCCAGTCCCCTGCACAAGTCTCTTTTGTTCAGTTCTGTGCTCTAATGCAGACGATGAGAGTCATGCTGTGACCCCCTTCCCTGCACATCCGTGCCACCAGATGCTTTCCAAGTGCTGTTCCTGTTATCTCAGGTTCCTTTATCTAATGAATTTATCATATCGAGGAAGCAATTCACACACCTCCTTCTCTCTGCAGAGCCTGGCGTGCATTAACTGCCACGCTACCATCCAAAATTACAGCTCGGCATAGATCAGTCCTGGCTTTTGAAATCTATTTAAATGGATGGAGCGATCTCCAGCGAGAGGCTCGAGAGAAGAGATGCTGTGTTAATCTGTAATGAAACACGAACAAACCCTGAAGGAAAGACAAGAGCGGGTGAATGGGGCCCTTGTTGGAATGAGCATTTCCCGTGATGTTCTCATTCTCTTTCCGTTTTTGCTGTATATCCTCTGCTTTCTCTCCCCTTTTCCCTTTGGAGATGCTCTCTATAATGATCCCATCACTGGAGTTTTCACGAACAGAAATGAATTCTTTTATTTCATTTGCTCACGACCTGAAGAAACTTTAAATGGAGCTGGTGGTAGTGAAAAGCAAGCTGCAAACGTGGAGATGACAACCTTATATTATATTTATAAAGTCTGCCTTCAGATGAGTTGGAAAATACTTTCTATACTTCAGGAAAGAAACTTTTGAAATTACTCTCCCACATTACCATTAATTTAATTTCTTAAAGTTGAAGTGTTTGCAAAGTCAAAAAGTGCTTCCATTCGCTGTATCTCTGTGTCATAAACTTTGCTGCTTTATAACACAAATTAAATTGTTTTGAAGCTTGGGACTGAAATTTTCAAGAACGCCTAAAGCACTTTGATTAGAGCTGGTTGGAAAAAAAAATTCTAATGAATCAGTTTTCAAAATGAAAACACAGATTCACCGAAATCAAATCATTTTGTGGGGGCCATCACCATTTTCTCATTTAAAATTTCATCAAAATGTTTTATTTCAATGAAGCCAAATCCCCTTGGTTCAGTTTTGCGTGTAGGTTATGCTGCAATTTGTAGTAGGGAGCAGTGTTATGAGAGGAAAAACAAAGCCTTTGATGAGGCTCTTGTGCTATTGCTGAGGTCAACTCTTTGTTAAAAAAATCTATTGGAGGTGGGAAACTTGCTTTCCCTGGTTAAAGAAGAAAATAAGGCAGGTTGGAATTTCCCAAGGACAAAGAGGTGGTGGTTGCTCCAGCTGTGGGCTGGGTGCCTGTTTCTGTGGAGGTTCCTCCAGGCACTGACCCCATCCAGCCAACGCTTCCCATCTCCCCCGTCAGAGGAGCTCGGCTGTCACCGCAACTCAAAAATCAAGACTTGCTCTGCTGGGGTGAGATTGCTTTGAAGATGAATTCCTTTGAAAGATTAGGGCTGAGGGCAAGAAGGGGACCTTTCTCACCCCTGGAAATGGCAGCGGGGCTGTGAAATGTCTTGGTCTGAAGGAAAAGTCAGGGCTGGGTGGTTGGGGATGTGGCTGGGGTTGTGTTTGGGGAGGGCTCCCCTGGTGCGGTGGGGCCCCAGATCTCCACAAAGAAGAGGTGGTGCTGGGTTCTGGGTCACCATAGGCCATGAATCTCCGGCTTCCTGATCTCCATCTGCTCTTGAGGAACATGATTCCACTGGAAATTTGGGAGTTACAAGTTGGAGGATGTGCTCCTCCAAATCCCATCCTCATGAGGGTCACCTGCTCTGCTCAACAGTCACAGACATCCCAGTGGTGCTTCTCCAAGTGTCCTCTGATGATTGAGACCCACCCATGTGGTTCCACCAGCTGTGCACCACAGCCTCTCCGAGTGCAACACCAATCCCTAATTCTCCTTAAACATGGAATATTCTCTCCTGGGGTATGGTCTGCGTGGTGGGACTCCACCTGAGGTCAAATCCCCATGTGTTTGTTGGTAAAAGAAATGAAGAAATTATCCATGTCTTGAGGAATGTCTTGTCCCAGTAGGTGACAAAGCTTGGAGGGAGGAGTGAAACAGCACTGAGCTGGCTCAGGCAGAAGCCACAATCCCAATAAAAGGCTTTCCTGGTTTCTTCAGAGCTCAGCGTTGCTCCCACTTGTTGCACGCGCAGTTCTGGTGCATTTCTCATGCCCATGACAATGATGTTTGCTAATTTCCCCCATTTTTTCCATGATGCAGGGTTGGAAGGGTTGAAGTGAAAGCCCCATCCCTGAGATCCTTTCCTGCTACAGATTCTGGTGGATCTTGATACCCTTGTGCTACAAAATCCCATGAGCACTGGGCTGGCCAGGAGGCTTTTCCATTTCCAGTGTTGGTAGGTGCAGCGTGAGGGTTGAAATTTGGGGCTTGGCCCATCCATTTCTCCTGCCTCCTCGCCAATTAATCCCCTGCTGAGTAAACACATTCCCTGCGCTTTATCATCCTGCAGAGAGTCTTAAAGACAAACAGAAAAGCAAGAAAGAAACAAACCAAGGTACTCGCCAATAAATTCAATGCACCAAGGAAAACACAGAAAACACAAAGCAAACTCCGAGCAGCCCCTTCCTCTGAGTTAATTAATTGGAGCCCTGTTTGAGAACAAGCACCCTTTTAAATCCCCCATTGCTGAATGCAATTTTCTCCATACAATCACTCAGTGTCCCTGACGGACAGGAGCCCAATCACTTCTCGACAGAAGGCGAGCGCTGCTGCAGTGCCCGAGTGAAAAGAATAGATTTTTAACACTGCTGCAAGGCTTGTAAATACGCAGTGGGAACCAGTTCGAACCCTCCACGACTGCCTTGTGGTCCCTCTGAGGGGCCCCACTGACAGGAGGTGATGTTGGGCTTCAGCTGGTGTTTCCTGCAACAGGAGACATGGTGGTGGCGATGGGGGCTGGAATGAGATGATCTTTAAGGTTATTTGCAAAGCCAAACCATTCCAGGATTCCATGAACCTGTGAGGTTCTATGACTTCTCCCACCAGCGCTTACAATGCGTGCAGGAACCTGTGAATGGCTGGGCTGCGGGATGTGGGAGATGATTTTTAGTGGAGGCAAAGACCTGGAAGAACATGGAACTGCTGGAGCGAGTCCAGAGGAGCCCATGTGGATACTCCAAGGGCTGGAGCCCCTCTGCTCTGGAACCAGACTGGGAGATCTGGGCGCGCTCACCTGGAGAAGAGAAGGCTCCAGGGAGAGCTCAGAGCCCCTTCCAGGGCCTAAAGGGGCTCCAGGAGAGCTGGAGAGGGACTGGGGACAGGGAATGGAGGGACAGGACACAGGGAATGGCTTCCACTGGCAGAGGGTAGGGATGGATGGGATATTGGGAAGGAATTGTTCCCTGTGAGGGTGGGGAGGCCCTGGCACAGGGTGCCCAGAGCAGCTGTGGCTGCCCCTGGATCCCTGGCAGTGTCCGAGGCCAGGTTGGACGGGGCTTGGAGCATCCTGGGCTAATGGAAGGTGTCCCTGCCCAGGGCAGGAAGGGTTGGAACTGGATGAGATTTAAGGTTCTTTCCCACCCAAACCATCCTGGGATTCTAAGATGAGACAAGCTGGGCTCAGAGGGCTGAGTATGAAGGCTTGCAGGTTTGAATCCCTCTGCTTGTGATGGGAAGCAGAACAGACTTTTGAAACCAAGTTTTATCGGGACTGAGGTGATGCTGAGCACCTTTTGCTGGCTGTTTTGAATGGGGCTTGGAGCAACCTGGAGGCCTGGAGCTAGATGAATTTCAAGTTCCCTTCCAACCCAAACTAGCTTGAGCTCCTATTCCACGCCCCCCGCCCATCCCTGGCATGGGAGCACAACACCTTGGGCTGTGCAACCACTGTGCAAAAAGCCAGGGAAGGAAACAGACTGGACAGGAATTGTGTACGTGTGAGCAAATGGATGGAGGATAACTCGGGATGCGTTTTGCTCAGCTCCGAGAGGCTTTTAGCTGTTAAATTGCCAGCTGCGTCCTTGAGTGTGAACCAGCCCTGAAGATTTTGGTGGCTGCCAGTGCCGGCCAGTTGGCTCAGGGCACGGGGTCAGCGCTATTAAAGGTCTAATTCCCAGGCACGGCGCTAACGACTTAACTATGTTTATGATATCAGCGAGAGCCCATGTCAAATCCATTGTTGCATGATGTGACCAAATCCATTACTGCACACATGGAAATCAATTACTGCACATTAGGGAACATTTAACACTTGAGCCTTTTCCGCCGCCTTGTTTGCGCGCCGTGGCCGGAGGAATTGTTATCTGCCACTCTGGGAAAGGATTTGCTTCTTATTTTTTGTAACCTCTGTAGGGGACGTGCACAGGTACGGGAGTGAAACGCACACACAGCGCTGCGTTAATGGTGAGGGGCTGAAGCAGAGCTGGATGGTGCTGAGCTGGAGTTACTGCTGATGGGTTTTATCCCAAATGTGTGGGAATAAATGTTTTCCTCCGCCGTATTCACACGTACTCCTCTAGCTGATGCTTCTGTCTCCTGGAGCCTCCTCTCCCACGCAAGCAGTGCTCGTTGGCCCACACTGCTGCATTCCTTCGCTATTTTCTCTGCATTTAACAAAAAAAAAACCTCTGGCAAATAGAAAACTGTGTGTTTACTCTGGAGTCACAGAGGATCAGGCAAGAAAAGGTGTGTTGGGATGTGCTGTGGTGGCAGTAGGTGGGACACAGCCCGTGCTCACCGAGCTTTGGCTTCATCTTCCTCCTTGAACACACTGAGCCCGAGATTTTCATGGGATTTGAGGACAGGGATAGAGAAAATCAATGCACAGTAATAGCTGCAAAAGAGCATCCCCCTCCTGTGTAATGGGATTGAGCAGAAATTTCTCCCACCCTGGAGCATCCCTTTCCATCTCGGGGGTGGGCTGATGCGCCTCTCCTTCTGCAGCTCCCCAATCCTGGCACCCTCTCCCAAGCAGTCAGGTTTTTCCTGTCTGTAGCTGCTTGCACATCCCACCTTTCCCCCAGCTCTGTGCCCTCACTTAGCAGGTGCTCTCCACCTTCCTTCTCTTGTGCACACCCTCGCACACGCTCCGAGATGAAGGAAATGGATGAAGGTTAATTTTTTCGGTCCCTCTCATAATGACTCATCCATAACGATTTCCATTGGTTATATTTCCTTGCGTGACAGAAACAATTTACT
>NW_008238838.1:2235176-2244239 GCF_000691975.1 Corvus brachyrhynchos
CAGAGGTTTGGGGAAGTAATTTACAGATATTTTGCCTCAAAATAGCTTACAAAGACAAAAGAGTCCTGTTGACACCAAGGTGCACTCCTTGTGAGCTGGGGAAACGGCATAAAACAGCTTAAAAATAAAAACACTTTATGGTAGTCACTCAAAGTCAAATTCTACACCACACACTGTAGTCAAAAGCTCTTTTTGCTGGTGGGGAGGCACAGGGCTTCTCCCAGGAATGCTTTGATTCGGGTTTGTGTTGGAGGATCCTCAGTGGCATAAATCAGCGGGAGTTGCAGTGAGGGATTGGGATGCTGCTTATGGATCTGGCCCTGGATTTTTTGCAATAGCGGAAAGGCAGCAATGGGGCTGCTATGGGGTGTGAGAGCACAAAGCTCCTGAGCCTTTTCCGGGTAGGATTTTGGTGGTTTTGCTGTGGGATCAGGGCCAGAAGCCCCAGGAGGAGGCAAGGGGTCAGGGATTGATATATTTTGGCAGAGCCCAGGTTTTCTCTGAGTGTCAGCGCCCTGCTGTAACCTCCCTGCCCGGCCAAGCTGCTGCCTACGCCAGCAGCGCTTGGATCACGACTATTCAAGGGAATTTGCTCAGGCAAATGCTTCTCCTAATGCCAATGTTTTCCAGCCAGTCACAGAATATTCTGAGTTGTGTGCTCACTGCTCTGCGATGGACAGCTCCCTTCTTTCTTGGGTGTCCACTACTCCAGGACATAACACCCCCCCAGCTTGTTCCCCTTGCCCCACGAGCTCGGCATCTCCTGCGCCTGGCAGGGCACGGGAATCACCTGTGGCTCATTCAAATGGGAGCAGTGGGGGGAAAAACTTCACACTCGCGTCTCCATCTGCTCCCTTGGTTTGGATTTTGTCAGTAGACACGGTGGCAGAAGGTGAGGAGTGTCATCCATGAGAGCAGGCACAGTTTTGCCTTCCCCTGCAGGCACTGGTGCAGGTGACACAGATAACACCCTGCGGGCTGGGAGCAAAGGCCACTGGCACACCAGGAGCTGCAGGCTGAAGGCAGGTCTGTGCCAGGCACGGGGGATAAATCAGAGATGGTGAGTGGAGGGGGAAAGTTTTTATGCCAAAGAGCTGGGCTGTGCTGCAGTCACAGCTCATCCAAAGGAAGCAGGGCACGCCATGCATTGGAAAACTGAGAGCCAGAGCAAGAACGTGGGGCTCAGAACAAGGGTTTTGAGTTAAAACAGCACAGAGGCTCTGCTGGTTTAACTCGAGATGGGCAAAGCATGAGATGATACCAACGGGCCTCAGCCTTGTGCCTTACTCCAGACTGAATCCCATTCAGATGCCTCCAAATTGCTTGGGATTTACTGGGAGCTGTTAGTTCCATTTTTGCTTTCCCTCTTTTTCCATGCTCTGCTGTTTGTTTTGCAAAGCAAACGCTAGTTTTGTGAAAGATTTGATGCTGAGAAACCAAAACCAACCAGAAATCTCTTAACATGTGCTGTTTCCACACCTGATGCTCTTAGGCCTGCAAGCTATTGCAGGTGTCGAGGTCAGGACAAGCATCAAAGACGTGATGCTCAAGGGAGAGTGGGACAGCTTGTGCTGCTGTCCCACTGTCCTAGAGAGCCTGGATCAGGGACCTGAGCTCGGTACCTGCCTCCTTCCAGCATCCGAGTGCCCCTTGGTGTCCCCTGCCAGGGGGGTGTTGAGGGTCAGGGCAGCCACAGATCCAGGGGTGAGAAAGGCAGGCGGTTGTTGGCGGGCACGGGTCAGCCGGGAATGCCGGCGACGGCAACACTGGCTCTTTATCCACTCCCGCCCCGGGAACACGAGGGACACAGGGGACACAAGGGACACAGGGAACACAAGGCCTCTTGTGCTGCCCACGGCGGGGCTGCCTGCGCCGCGGGCTGCGGTGCTGGGGCCGAAGGCCATCGCTAGCCCAGCTGTCAAGGGGCCCTTTGTGCAGGCAGCGAGGGCAGATGGCTGCCACGTCAGGCCCGCTGTCCCTCCGTGTGCTGCGGGTGACCAAATGGGTCTGCAGGGATTCGGCTGCACTGAGTGCCCCCAGCCCTGCTCGTGTTCGGTGCTGAACAAAGCTGGGAAGGGCAGGGAGCAGCATCCTCACCCTCCAGATCTCCCCAAAACCACATTTTTCCTCCTTTGCTTGGCTACTCAGTCTTCCCTTTGCAGCTTAGGAGAATCTGTGGATGTTTCCCTTTCCGAGGGCTGCAGAGCCACGTTTGGGCACCTCAGGAGCTTCCTGGAGGTGAGAGAAGGTGGTGCTTCTCCTGAGAGCAACAAGGGAGGTCACAGCATGGTTTTAACCCCTCCTTGAGGACAGGGGGCTTGATGGACGAGTGCCAGCCCGTGTGAGTGGCAGCAGGAGAGGCGCTGGGGCAGGCCACACGTGGCTGTGCCTGCACTGGCAAGGCAATTGCAGCCCCTCTTGGTTGCATGTCCGTGTTAACTCCGCTGCATCCCCCATCCCATTGCTGAGGGTGTCCCTGGAGCACCAGGTCTGTTCCAGCACATGTGAATGAGCCCCATCCGTCTGAAGGCAGAGGGCTGTTGGCATTAAGTACTGGCACAAGTGTACAAGTGGCAGCAGCAGCTGCCAGATCTGGGTTGAGCTATGAAAACAAAACCATTTCAAGCTCCAGGTTAATAATACTGCCTTTGGTATTTTTTTTTTTTTTCTATACCATCCATCCAGCTTTGATATGAAACTTTCACCTGAAATCACAGCTATTGAAAACTCCTCTCTTGAAAATACAAAGAGAATTCCCTGGATGCTGAACACGTTTGTTGCAAATGTGGTTCAAGCCCGTTTCTATTCAGGGCCCTTTTCAAAAAAGTTGCACACAAATGTGGAGGATCTCTTCTTCCTCGAGCCATCCCGGCCTGCTGTGAGCGTTTGGCACAGTCCCAGATGATGCCTTGGAGCAGGTATAAAACCCACCTCTGTCAGAGCTCTGCTCCTGTACTCATCCCTTCTAAGTCTTCAGGAAAGGATTTCAGGGAGGTACACGCCTTTTGCGGGCTTGTTGGTAAAAGGCTGGATTGCTCCCTAATTTTACAGAATCATGGAACAGTTTGGGCTGGAAGGGACCTTAAAGCCCATCTTATTCCACCCCCTGCCATGGTCAATGACACCTTCTCCTATCCCACATTGTCCAAGCCCTGTCCAGCCTGGCCTGGAACACTTCAGTCAGCTTTGACCACGTTCGAGGGTGTGTATTTAATCTCCAGTTTTCCCCTATTCCTGTTGCAGCAGGATAACCCCCTGAAGCACCAGAGTGTGGAGCAGGGATGTTGTGTAAGAGCCCCAAAAGAGCAGCTCGGCCGACGAGGTTTCTCTCTGTGCTAATTTGAAATGAGGTGAGGATGGCAAATTGAGTTTCAAGGGCAGCAGAGACAACTTGTCAATTTAGCCTCGGCTCCTCTCCGCCAGTGCAATCCTTCGGAGCTGGAGCTGAGGCTTGTTTACGGCAGTGGATATAATAGCTGCAATCCCCCAGGTAGATTAAGCAATTGCTTCATTTAGGACTCACAAAACTCTATGACATTTTGAGGGATTTTTGTTGACCTTGCGAAGGGCGAACGCTGGCTTTCCCTCGCTGCCCTCATGGCTTTTTCTAATGATTCCGGGGGGAAACCAGAGCTTGCCAGGATGGGAATTGCCAGGGGTCTGGGTTTGTTGGGGAGGTGAGGGTGTGAGCTGTGCTGGAGCACGGGGAAGTCTTCCCATCACTCCTGTGTTGGGTTCTCATGGTTACATTCCCAGCCAGGGATGCGGCTCTTTGCGGAGTGCTGGGTGGGCAGGTCCTGTTTCCTTGGCGTGCCTCAGTTTCCCTCTATTAAACCAGTCAAGTGGAAGGTATCCCTTGGAATAAGATGAGCTTTGAGGTCCTTTCCAGCTCAAACCATCCAGAGATTCTATGAGTCTTTGTTTATAAAACCAAAATAAAATGCAGAGTTTTACTGGCAACAGTTGTTGGGCCAAAGGAAGGAAAGACGATTTTCTCTTGCAGTACCATCCAAAGTCAAACAGGTGATTTGTGAGCACAGGAGCAGCCCCAGACTTAGCAGCAAAACAGAACAGGTGGTGTAGCACTGAGGGGGACAAGGAGGCACCAGGAGTTCTGGCAGCACTTGAGCAGGGATGCATTTGTGTCCTGTGGGTTTCCACGGGGAATAAGCTCCTCTCCAGCTGGTGCGCGCTGGAATCCCACCGGGCACTGGAGCTGCATCTCCAAGTATCTTAACCCCTCTGCAGCCCTGGCAGAGGGGATCAGAGTGATGCTGTGCCCAGCCCAGGAGGCAGCTGCTGGCACCCCTGGATTCCCAGGAAAAGCTGGAAGGAGTGTTTTCCCTGGAGCAGGAGCCAAGGTCAGGATAAGGGGTGAATCACCTTCAGCAGGGGCCGTGGTGGGATAAACAAGCGGTGAGGACTCTCTAACTCCTCAAGCAGAGAAAACAAACGGAACTTCTAACATTTTAAGGAAAGACCCCACAGCATTAACGACCTGAAAGCTTTGAAGGCAGGAGTGTGGCGGGTGCCATCCCTGCTCACCTTCCCGCTCGTCTCGCAGCTGATCCGCTGTCTGAGCGAGCCTGGCAGCGGGAATGTTCACAGCTGCATGTAGGACATGGGAAGTGCCTAATGACTGCTGGAGCTGGCGTAATTCCTAAGTAGCTGTGGCATGTGGCTGCTCGGAAAAGGATTTCGGGACTGACAGGCTGTGAAAAGTGATAGAGGAGGGAAATGCCAGAATGTAGGGAATTAACCACATGCACGGATTAAATGAACCTGGTACTGACAAGCAGGACTGGGACTGCCTGAGCCTGGCTTGGGATCATGAGGGCAGCAGTGGTGTTTTGGGGTGCAAGGATGGAAAATGGGTGAGGAGGGAGCAAGCCCTGGTTCACTCCATCCTCATCATTCGGTGATGCTTCCTGGGGTTTCTTGGATGTTCCAGAGTTTTCCATGTGAAGCAGGGACTCTGCAGCTGCCTGCTGCAGCTGCTGAGGGTATTTAGGGTAGGAAGATGCAGGATCCATCTCCCCAGCCTTTGCACTTGGGGTTGTCTCACCACTTTTTTTGGGGAGAATTTATAAATCCCTTTCCCTGCCCATCCCAGCAGCTCTTCATCCTTTCCACACACACATCCCTTCCCTAGGTTTTCATTACGGTAATTAGGGAGTAAAGATAATCCTCAATATTTTTTAAACCAAATGATGAACTGATGAGCTGCTTTTGCTCCTGCCATATTGCCAAGTGCCTTAATAGTCCTATTTCCTATTCAAATACACTTCGTAAGTCATTGCTCAGATGGTCAACGAGCAACAGCCACTGTAACTATCCTTGATTTGCAGTGAGAGTGAGGAACCAGGCTGTGGAAGCCTAATAAAAGGAATTATTGGTGTTTTGGAACAGAAAGGAACACCTGGCAAGTTCTGTGAGGTTCAGGAGGATATTATGGGGATGAGGTGATATTTTAGCATCAGCATGCAAACAGAAGTGGCTCCTCCAGGCTGCGTGTCCTTGGATCACTTGTTTTTAATGCATGGAACCCAGCAGCAAACGGGGAGAAGCTTGAGACCTCCAAAGATACGTGAACTCATATATCTTTGGATTTATTCATATTTTGAGGCAGGATACTGCTCTGGGCCCTTGGGATTGATCCCCAGTGTTGGAAAAACTTACTGGCCTCAACAAGCAGGAGCTTGGTTTGCTCCATGACTCCCGGGTGCTTGAAAAAGTGAGTGGGAGCCCAATCTGGCTCTTAACCTGCAGGAAAGGGCCTTCGATGGGTTTGCTCTCAGCTGGAACAGGCTTTTTCCATCCCTCTGGGGTTGTCAAGGTGGTGATGAAGGAAATTATATCAATAGTCCAAAGAAAAATAAAACCAGACCCCAAAAGAAGTCAAAAGCACCTTAATAAAGCGTAAAGTGCTAGAATAAATGTTATTAGAGTGTCTTCAGCAGCAATAAAAGTATTAATTTGCCATTGCAGGAAGGAAAAAATAACACCCAACAAGGCATTTATGCTAAAAACTGCTGCCAAGGATTGCTTTTCAGCCAATGCATTCTGTTTGACTGGGATTTGCCTTTCCCCCTCCCCTTTTCCCCCTTCTTGGATCTGCCTGTGTGGCTGTCGGTGATTGTGAGGGTCTGATCGATGGGTCGGGTATCGCTCAAACGTTCACACGCAGCTCCCCAGGGCTCCACAACTCGTGATTTTACTTTATTTTCCTTATTTTTTTTTCCCCCCTTGTTCTAAGTTTTTTTTTTTTTTCCCCACCCTGAAGAAACTGCTTTGCCAGCGGCTGCTCTGAGAGGGTTTTACACACCAGACTGGCAACATCTGATGTATGGCCACATTTGGAGCCACAGACGACACCAGCCTTAATAACATTCCTCTCTCCAAAGTGCTTCCCGTTAAATATTTATGAGACGATGCAAGAGCCGCCATCGTCCGTGAGCATCCCTTCTCCCCGCGGTTTAACGGGCCTGATTTTGGAAAGGCAGGTGGGCAGCCTTCCCGTTCTTATTCCTAAATAGCTCCAGGCTCGCCAAGCCTTGCCCTGCCCTCGCTGATTGCGTTTCCAGCGGATGAATATTGGGCATTACGGATTTACTCGGGGCAAGGGACTGTGTGTGGGGTCAGAGGGATGTGGTTTTTGAGTCCTCTGAACTGCTCCAGCCTGGCTTCAGTCCGGCAATAGAATTTTTGTGGACGTGCAGAGGATGGGGGATCGTGGCAAGCGCTGAGTGGGAAGAGCTGGGGCGAGACGAGGTCCTGTGCTGAGAGGCTTTTTCTGCCTTTCAATAAATTCTCAGTTTAGGGTCAAACTCTTTCTCTTACCTTATTTAGCCCCTGCCTTCCCTGTGGGCAGTCTCCGGGGCTTTCCCCACCTCTGGTTCCTCCCATAAGTCTTTTAAAGTCTTGGAATACCACTTAGGTGCTGCCAAAGAGTGGCTGCAGGGGACAGAGGTGGCTTTCCTCCGCCCAGGGGGAGGATAAAAGCGCCGCTGCCGCTGGCTAATGGTGCCTTTCCTTTGGTTTGGGAGGGTTTGTTTCCACAGCCGCAGATCCCGGCTCTGTTCTCCGCGGTGGGAATGTATCACTGCGGGCAATTGCAGCGTTACTTACACACAGCAGCATTAAAGCCTATATTGTATCCCAAGGGGACAGGGTCTAAACTCAACATTTCCAATTGTTTTAAAGTTCTCTGATTTTATCGGAGCGATAACGATCTACAAATTGCACTCATCATCTCCGAAAGCGGCTTTTCCTGGAATGTCCTCTCTGGCAGGGAATTGCTTTAATAAGCAGAACCAGCTCTGATTTGCATTTCCACCGTTAGGTTTGGAGGTTTTTTAGGGAGTAGGTGGCTTCCCCCATCACCTTGCAAAGAGGGGGTGGAGGCACTGCCAGTGAAGCCGGGATGCTGTGGGAGCTGCCCTGGGATGTTACGGGACACCAGGCTGCCCGGGATGCTGCTGGGCCACCAGGATACTGTTGGAGCACCAGCTTGCCCAGGGAGCTGCTGGAGCCTCTGGATGCTGCAGGAGCACTGGGATGTTGCAGGAGCACTGGGATGTTGCAGGAGCACCAGGCTGCCTCGAGGCGCTTTGGCGCTTCTGTCGGAGGTGCCAGCCAAGCTCCCGAAAACTCCGCACGAGCGCGTGAAAACTCGCAGAGCAGCTTTAACTCCTTCCCATGCCACCCTTGGAAATTTTAACCTCGGGAAGAGGCTTTTGGCTGAGTTTCCAGCCGGTGCTGCCTCATTTCTGTTTCATCATCGGAACGCTGAGTGGATGTGAACACGTTTGTAGCCTCCAATTCAGCACAAAGCGATAACGCCGCATGCCTGGAATGCTCCTTACTCCAGTAACTTCCACTCAGTGATAGGGAGGGAGCTCCAAAGCTGGTCACGGAGGCAGAGCAATGTCTCTGTACAACGAGCCAAGGCGCCTTGAATAAAGAAATGAGATTACAGCAAGGAGGCTTTTAGGGGAGACAAATTGGGGTGATTCTTTAGCTTCCTGTTCACTACCTATTTATTCAGGCAATTGGATGGGTCATAACAATTTGCAGGAAATGCTGGATGTGGGGTTGTGCTGCCGTCCCGTTATCTCTCCCTCATGGCCAGCAGAAGTGGTCCCTTAGGATTGCCTGTGCTCGGAGCAGATGCACAAATACAGTCAGGGCTGTGCATTCCCAGCTCGTGGCGTATTTAATGTGAAATCATGGCTTTAATCTCCACAGAGGAAGTTTTTAACCCTTATAGGAGAGAACAAGGCTACTGCAAGGGAAAGGGAGCAAGTTTGGATGTACTCCCACGATTTTTATGATTATCTGAGGACATTTGGGGCGTGGAAGATTGGTGTCTATGTGTTTATTAATTTCCTTGGTGTACCCATATGGATGACTCCTGCTGTGTGTGTGATGTGTGGGCAACTCAGTGCCATGGGGCTGACTGTGCTTGGAGCCTCCTTCGCTTCCCAATGTTTATATTCCCATGCCAGGGGCACAGGAAGGGAAGTCTGGGCAGGTGAAGAGGGGGATAGGAATGAAGGACCAAGCCGTGAGGGTGAATGATTTGTCAGGACACCGGTGCTGGAAATGTCATCCAGCTTGGAACCATCCCGGCTGCTGGCGGGTGAGCCCCCAGGATGTGCGTGTTGGGCTGGAAATGGGACACATAATATCCCTAATAATTTCACAGGCAGCTCCGTTCATTTCTGAAGTGAGAGGAGCCACTTGTGCTATTCTGCCTGGCTCTCTTTATGGTGTAATCTCCCATTGAGATTCCAGGCACAGCTCTGCTAATTAAAATGATGAATGCCAGAGGAAAGCTTTGGGTTTCGGGTTGGGTTTTTTAATTTTTTTTTTTTTTTTTTTTTTAAGTAGGAGCGCGGCTCCATCAGTCAATTACTTGAAGAGCCGCTCTAATTTGGCACCCAATTGTTTCCCCAGCTGCCGCTGCGTCTGATCTCCGCTGTGGGCGGCAGGAGCAAGCTGCCTGCGCAAGGGAAGGAGCCCAGGCGCCCAAGGGAGGAGGAGAGGAGGCGGCAGCAGCGG
>NW_008238838.1:2244315-2262664 GCF_000691975.1 Corvus brachyrhynchos
GGGCTCCCGCGGCTGTCACGGCACCTTCGGAGCCATCCATCGGCAGCCACCCCAGCTCCAAGGAGGGTGCTGAGCTCTGGGAGGAGGTGCCGAGTGAGCTGCAGCTCTCCTGGCCTCGCTTGATGTGGAGGGCTCTAGGGCTGCTGGCAGGATGTGCCAGATATCCTGGGGATCCAGGAGGGATGCAGGATCCAGAGGGGCACTTCTCTAGTGCTGTTCCATGCTCCCTGGAGTACTGTTAAAAGCTGCCGTGCTGCTCCCTACTGGCAGCCACGCATTGGTGACGTTTATTTGCACAAAAATAGCTGGAGCTAAAACTTCGCTCATTCCGACCCCTGGGGCAGAAATCGAGGACCATGGGGATCCTTTACCTTCCCAAAACACCACCGGGGGGCTGATTTCAGCTGCCCACCAACACTTTGCTACTTTAAATGTCTTGTGGTTTAATTAATAAGAAGAGAGGCTAAATTAAGAGATCTGATGGGCTCTCTTCTCCTGTAATTAAAGCTTGTTTTGGAGTAGAGGCACTTGAGAGCAGTGTTTCCATGCGGTGGCAGGATCAGGGAGCAGATGTGTTCTCCGGCGAGTTGTGAGGGAAGGGAATGAATGAGCAGAAACACATCAGGATGGTGCGTGGGGGGGTTAGAAATGCCTCTGTTGTGCTGTCACCGAAGCAGAGCTGTAAAGAGCAGCTCTGAAGTGCATAACCCGTGTGCTGACATGAGTCCCTGCATGGAGCAGGGAGGCTTTGTGGGGAAAACAAATCAATCTGGAGGAAGCAGGATTATTTCCTTGGGATTTTTCTGGTTTTTTTCCCTTCTTACATCCTCTCTGCCCTCCCTGTGTCGGTGAAGGAAGCAGAGGATGGAAAGGGTGGGTGGCTTGGGTGTGCCCCTGAGGGCTGCACACACAGGAGGCTGCCACGCTGCCATGTCCCAGCTGGGACATGGGGCTTGCTGAGACAGCCCCGTGGTGTCCCCAGACCAAAAGCCACCTGGGCCACTCACGATTCTTTCTCCTCCCAGCACGGTGGCTCTTGTCCGAGCACTGGCTCTCGGCTGGATCACCCCGTACCCCACGTCAGAGCCATGCCACGGATGGACAGAGCTACCTTGGGCTCCCTGGGTGGCTTTGCCCAGCCTGGGAAGGCTTTACATTCAGCTCCTCACTTCCCCAGGGTGACAAGGGCTGGAGGAGTGTGCTGATTTAAGAGTAAAGTGAGGAAAAGCTCCATACCTGAGCCAAAGGGAAAAGGTCCCAAGTGATTTTGGTGCCTTAGGTTTTAACCTTTATGTTTTTCAAATCCTGTACTGCTTGGTGTGTGACTCTGAAGTTTCTTGTAGCCTGTTAATTTCTGCTCTCTTGTGCTGGGTAGACGTAACAAAGCCTCTCTGGCCCTGCTCTCCAAGGACACCAAGACTGTCCTAGGCCAAAAGTATAAACCAAAGAGCCGCTAAGGGGGGGGTAGGCTGAGGGGAAAACTGAAGCTTTAATTGGAGAATTAACCCTGCTATGCAAATGAACCAAACCTATAAAAGTGTGAAGAACTCATGACCTGGGGTCCATCTTGGGGTCCATTTTGAGAACAGCCTCTGGCTCCCCAGGGGTACCTTTGAAGGCCTTTCAAATAAATACCTGCCTTTATTCCCTTACTCCTGTCCAGTCTCTGTGTCTGGGAGGTCTCTTAAGGCATCAATTTGATCAGTGCCTGCTTACCAATGCATCCTCTGAGCATGCAAGGAACAGGGACAGCCTCGGGAGAGGGGTGACACGCGTTGCCCTGGGATCCCAACCCAGGATGCCGAGGGATGAATCCAGTGTCTGGCTGAAGTTGGCTTTCCAGCTCTGGAATGTCTCCCTTCCCAAATCCCATCTGAGTGGGTAGTCACCACACGTGTTTTCCAGCTCAGCTCTTCTTTGAACTCTGCAAAAACCTGGAAAAGGTGGAAGTCTGGTCCTCTGTGAGCTGCCATGGAATCAGTAGGGTTGGAGAATCCCTTTAAGATCAAGCCCAGCCATTCCTCCAGTGCTGCCAAGCCATGTCCCCAAGTGCTGCCAACCCATGTCCCCAAGTGCCACATCCACATTCTTTTTGCACGCTTCCAAGGATGTTGATTCCACCATTTCCCTGGGAAAGAGGTGATTTCCCTGTCACCTAAGTCTCCCCTTGTGACACTGCTCAGTGTGATGACATCTCATCCCCCTGCACTTGGGAATGTGCGGGCAGATAATTTCCAGCTCACGTCTAATTTCCATCAGCCTTTGGTGAATTTGTAGCTCCCTCCTCCGTCCCTGATCCAAACAGCTGTGCTCATGGGGGCATGGGGAGGCACGGAAATCTTGAGACAGATGCTCTAACTTGTACTGCTCTTTAATTCCGATGATTTAAATGGAAATTGTGAGCGCCTACTGCGGGACGAGTCCAGGCGCTCCACAGCCGTCGAGCGCTGCGCATTTTAGCATCGGAAGCATTTTTTTCAGGACTGGATTAGTTTGTTTTCATTTCTCCTCTTGCCTGCTGATCATCCAACTGTCTCATTGTTTGGGTGAGATGCAAAGATGCTCAGAAATACCAATAATAATTAAAAATAACAGGCAGCAGAACCAAACAGGCAGCCTGCATTTTGGCTGGTGGCCACTGGAAACAGCTCAGTCCTGCGGCAGCTGCAAGAAAACCTTGTGTCCTGGAGGTTCCTGGTGATGCCAGGGGGATTTCCATGGATAGCAGCACCCAACCCCTTCTCTAACTCTTCCTGGAGCGCGTCTTGAGATGTATTTTCTATCTCCATCGAGTCACTCAACTCCGGCATCCCACCCTCCGAATCCATCTGGCTTTCTGCCCACAAGATTATGTTATATAAACCACCCTTAAATGCAGTGTCTGGGAAAGGGCCTTTATGTTTTAATTCCCAAATAGGCAGGGAAAATTGAGTGCTTTGATTGGCATCTGCAATCAGAGCCCCATTCAGCGGGCGCTGTGAAGGGAGTTGATTGCAGCGAGTGCTGCTCTGACCTTCTGGGGCCTCTGCTGCTGCCTCGGCTTCATTAACAGGATAAATATTTTTCCAGAAACAACATTTCCGAGCTGCCAGAAGTCATGACAGGCATGGGGACTATTCTGTGGCACGGTGTCTGTCAAGGCAGCTTTTTCACACACTCTGTGGCTGAAGGTTTGGGTGGTGAATGGGTATTTTTAGCAGCGTGGTGATGTGGCTGGGGACACCTGGGCTCCGTTCCCGCAGTGCCACCGAGTGGCACAGTGTCATCCTTCCTCCTTCCATGCTTGCCTTCCCTCAGCAGCTTTCCTCCCTCCTTTTTTCCATTGGGTTTGTGAGCGATGCAGAGCAAGAACACTGGGTTTGGGATGTTTTGGGTAACAGAGCCTTGATACGACCCCAGTGCTTTGGGATAACGGCAGTGCCAATGATGGCAGTGAGATGCTAGAGGGCAGCTGGAGATGTTGTGTCCCACGAGCACTCCTGGATCACATCGGGGATGTGGACATGGCTGATAACCCTCAATCCTGTGCTGTGACTGTGCTGCAATGCCCACACGTTGGTACTGAGTCAAATGCCCTGGAGTGCCAGAGCCTGGGACTGGGATAACGGCATCTGCAGCATCAGCTGAGCCCCTCCAGTGAGTTACAGCCTGGTCGCTGCTCCAGGGGCCTCTTAGCATCCTGCAGCCGGTAATAGATGTTTTTAATTCTCAGAGAATTATTGAACAAACATCAGGGAAATATGTTTTACAGTCCAGAGCTGGCTCTGAGCATCATTAACATTGTTATTGGAGACGAGGTGGATGATTTAAGCAGGGACCTCTGACAAAGACACACACCTGTCCATGAATAAAAGGCTGCAATTTAATACCCGCGCTGGTAATTAAGAAGAGGATGAGGGTCAAGTGTGATGCCTGTTTCAGAGGTGTCCCCAGCCTGGCAGACGGGGTGCAGCACTGATGCCCGCTTCGCCACTCCTTGGCGTGGGGGGAGCAGCCCCGGCCGCAAGGAGGGGTCTGTGAGGGCACTGAGTGTGGGGAACCGAGTGCTGGCTGGGCTCTGGGGCTCAGCTCACATGGAGCTGCAGCGATGGAAACGAGCAGAGGCTGCCAGCTCAGAGCAGGATTGCGGCCATCCCCTATCAGGGCAGAGCCACCCGCCCTCCTGGCGGGGCCCTGGCAGCCGCCAGCATCTGTGGCCTCAGCTGGAGCAGGAAGGGCTGGCACATCCCTCCATCCCACACCAGTGCCTCGGCAGGGACAGCTTCCCCCTGACCTCTCAGCCTGCTCTGATGCTGCAGGTTGAGGCGTTCAGTTGGTTTTGTGTTGAGCCAAAGGCACCCAGCCCCCTGCAGCAGTGAGCTCCTGAGCTCCTGCTCAAGGCATCTCACCAGGGCTTTATCATCAAACAATCCCAGAGTGGCTGGGCTGAGGCTGCCCCATCCCTGGAACTGGTCAAGGCCAGGTTGGACAGGGCTTGGAGCAACGTGGTCTAGTGGAAATTGTCCCTGCCCACTGTGACAGGGCGGTAGAAGGAGGTGGTCCTTAAGGTGCTTTCCAACCCCAGCCATCCTGGGATTCTTTAAATGGTCCCAGTGAGCTGGGTTCGGAGACAATGGTGAAGCAGAGAATTGCACCTTCACGCTGCCTTGTGCATCTTCTCACTCGTGAAGCAGACCTGGGGCTGTGGCTGGGAAAAAACTCTGTTTCTGTTCCCGTTGTGTCCTCCCTTGGCCTGCTGAGGCTCTCCCTGTGCTGTTGGGGCTTGCACAGACTCTGCTGGTCTGTTTGAACCCCTCTGTCCTGGGCACAGTGGGCACACATCAAGGCACGGTGCGTCCTGCCCTGCTCAGTCCTGCTTGTCTCTGGCATCGTTGCCAGCAACTGAAAAGGCTGATGAAAAACCCAGCACTACAAACACAATAATCCTTGGAGGGCCTCAGCAGCTGAAATCTTGTATTTTGGCTGTCAGTGAGCTCTAGAAATGCTGGTAAACACTGATTTTGCTTCATTTGGATGCAGAGATGAGCCTATGGGAGGGTTTGGAGAAGCAGAGCTTGTTTGCATGCATGTTCAAGCGCACAGGCGTAGTCGTACACATGTCGGCGCAGAGTTTGGTTCACTTCACTTGCATCCTGCGTAGGCAGCCATGCACGGAAATTACTTCTGCATCAGTCGTGATCCTCTGTTATAATAAAGGACCAGCAGCTGGTGAGCTCCTGCAGCTCCTCGCCTGCCTCCCCTCGGACCAAACAGCATCTCTTCTCCACCCACACGCCTCAAATCTTTTTTGGTGTCCTACTCTCCAGCATTTCTACTGCCTGTGGCTCTAGGAGAGAAGAGGGTGATGCAAATGCTGGATCCATGGTGGTGAGACACCAGGTTCTGATCAGAGGGGCTCTGTCCTGCTGCTGCAACACACAGTCCCAGAAGGATTTGCGCTGGAAGGGACCTTACAGCTCATCCAGTTCTACCCCTGCCATGGGCAGAAACACCTTCCACTGTGCCAGGTTGCTCCAGCCTGGCCTTGGACACTTCCAGGGATCCTGGGGCAGCCACAGCTTCTCTGGGCACCCTCTGCCAGGGCCTCCCCCCCCTCACAGGGAAGAATTCCCTCCTAACATCTAATCCAAATCTGTCCTCTTTTAGTTTAAAACCATTTCCCCCGTCCTATCACAATCTGCTTATCACTAATTGCACATTCCCTTCTCGTTCTAATGACTCAAGTGCCCACCTTGCAGCATCAGCGGTTGGGAAGTCTCTGGCAAACTCTTCGGAGTTGGAGTTTTGGGGAAGCGGGTTTCCTGGGGCTCTGTGTGAGTGACTGTGATGTTTTTCAGTCTTTTCAACCAAACTGCAGCCACAGGTTGTGGGTTTGGTGTAGGCAGCTTGGTGAGGGGCTGAGAAACCACCCAGAGAGAGCGGCTGTGGGAGGAGAGGCAGCGGCTCATCCTGGGGAGCCTCGGAGGATGAGTGTGTTCCCAGATGAGTGTATTGTTATGAATTCCCTAACGCTGGGGGAAAACTTTGATCAGAGCTTGCACCTCATTAGACATCAGAGAATTGAGCCGTGAGACACCGATCCATAGGCAGCCAGGCTTCATTAGCTGGGCTGCTCATGGGACTGCCTGTTTGAGGAACACGGAGAGGCTACAGAACTGACTTTTGTTTTTAATTATGTTTATGAGGACTCGGTGTTCCCCCCTTCCATATTATTTTGCTCCGAGGGCTCTAGCGAGATCAGCTTTGGACAGCTGAAATCGGAGCATCTTTTTTCATCAAAGCAAGCCAAAGTTTTCCTCTGGCTGGATACTGATGTGTGAATCCATCTGCTGTGCCCAGGGGATCATACTTTGGATCATGGGCCTCATGGGCCAGGTTTCCATCCCGGTCACCTGCTCCCTTGTCGTGTATCCATGTTTCTCCTGCATTGCAGGAACCAAATCCCAACCTGATTCTTTGATTGAGCCCAAAAAGCCCAAGTTAAACACCGCAGTTCAGGAATGTCAGGCAGCTGAAATGTCAAAAAGAAACATTTCGACATTTCCCGACCGAACCTTTTCAGAACTCTGTGATAAAAAATAGCTGGAAAAGGCAGTGGGATGTGTCAGCTGTGGTTTGGGGTCAAACAAGCAGATTTCAGAGCAGCAGAAGTCAGTGCTGGATGGAAACCCAGGCAGGATTTAGCCATTATGGCAGAACCTTTGCAGCGTGAGGCTGGGTTTGGAGAGCTTTGTGCGAGCTGGGCTGCCTGGTTTCCATCCTCTGCCCTGCCCTGGTGTTTGGGGAGCCTCTGCCTGAACATCCCCTCTAACAGAGTGAGGCAGAGGACAGCCCTGAGCGAGGCAGGCACGGCAGCACATCCCTGAGCATAATTCCTGTGAAACTCCTCATTTGAGAGACACGAAGGACGATAAATGTGCCCCTGAAAAGCCTGATTTGCACCATTCTCCTTCTCAGCTGTGCTCTGAGAAGAGACGCGCCAAAGCACAGAAGCCCCACGTGCTACAGACAGAGCCCACAGCTGAGAGGACAGAATTACTCACTCACGGACAGCGTTCCAGTCGGGATCACAGCTCAGAGAGAAAATAGAAGCAGGCAAGGTAGTGCTGCTATTGCTTCCAACCTGCTTGATCCAGACATGGAGAAGAAAAGCCGAGTGCAGAGCAGATGAGAGAGACATTTGCCTCCTTGTGTGCAGGCCGACAGGAACCAGGGATGGAGGAATTCATTGCAGGTTCTCTCGTGAGTGGAGGGGGGAATAGGAATCCATCCAAGCTGATTAGTGAGAGGTCTCTCAAAGAGACAGGCTGGCTGGATTTAATTCCCTAGTCAGCATTCCCAGTATATTGATCTCCTCCTAAGTAGGAGGGAGGGGGAGCAGAGAAGAGGGATGGTGGGGAGCAGAGAGAGGAGAGAAAAATAGGTTGAGGTGGTGAGAGAATGAAGGCAGAGGGAGAAAAATGAGGAGTGGAAGAGGAGAGGAGGAAAACAGGAAAATGGCAGGGATGCAGAGGTGGCAGGGATGAAGAACCAGCTGTGCTGGTGCTCCAGCTGTGCCATCAGCCAGCCCCAGAGATGCCACGTGTGACAGAGGCATTACTGCTGGAAAACGAAGGAACCCAGCTGGGTTGTCCTCTCCTAGATCCTTGTCCATGCTGGGGAAGCAGCAGCCCCCTGCGATGCTGCAGGCTGTGTCCAAGGAAGGGGATGCAGGAGCGGTTGGATGCACCCCTGAGCTGTCTGGGCGAGGACAGGACAATGATCAGGTGCTTATGGCTGCATTCCAGAGCATGGAGCAAAGGCAGGAAACTTCAGCATCGGTGCCTCCTGCAACACCAGGGATGGAGATGGGAGAGAGAAACTCTTTGCAAGACAGGATCCCCCACTCGCAACAAGCAGGGAGCTTTAATTTCTAGCCCCAGCTGGTTGTGAGATATTGGGCATTAAAAGCACATTATTCTGATTGCTGTCTTACTTCTTTTTCCACTTTTATTCCTCACTTGGATTCCAGCTTGATTTTAGTGTGTACTCCCTCTAGATCCACAAGTGCCAGGAGTCAGTGCCGTATACCATCCACAAGCTCAGCCTCCCAGCTTTCGGATGGGATAATTAAAGCATTAATCTCTTACTCCAGCAGCCTGGAAGACAGCAGCTGCTAAAATAACATGGAAGGACTGCTACAAAAAAGGAGCTTTGCTTCCAAGAGAATGGCAACAGCACCTTTTGAGGTCAGCAAACCTCCTGGAGCAGGGGAGGGTCCAGGGCCGAGCACAGTACTGGCCTTTGAAACTAGAGGCTGCTCTTGAGTCTCAGATCTGCTCCTCCCTAGAAACTTCCAACCTTGTATGAGGCAAAATGTTTGAATTTCTTCATGTTTGGTTGAGCTCAGGTTGGGTTGGTGGCTCCTTGTGTCCAAGGAGTTCATAGATCCTTGGGAAATGCAGCCTTGAGCTGGGAGAGGAGGATCCACAGCGGAGCTGCTGGGTGAAGTCTCAAAAATTGTTCTCAAAAATTGTTGGCTTCTTGCTGTGGGAATATTGATAGGTTTTAATTTTTTATCATCTTTGTGGGAGAACTGTTTTTAAATTTTTTTGGGGGGGGGTTGTTTTGCTGTTGTCTTTTTTTTTTTTTTGGAGCACTCTTGGGAGCACCTGGACTTAATCTTTGTATAAAATATTAATTTCTGGGGCAATATTGAGGCTTAGGAGAGGGAGGGATCTGATATCCTGTGTATGAGCTCTGTAACAAGGGATATTTCTTCAGCAGGGCTAAAGAGAAGGTACTGGAGCATGACTTTATTGAGATTACTGCTCACCTGTGAGGCTGGGGATGTTTGCTGCCACTCTCAGAAGAGTGACAGGGCTTGTTTAGTCTTGATTAAATGTGGAACGTCGGCTTCAGAAGCTCCACACCCCCTTGAGTCTGAATCCCTTCCCCTGTTCCTTTGGCTGCAAAACATCTGCAAGGTACAGAGGGGAGGTTTGGGCTCTTGTGAAGGTCCAGGGCTCTCCCTTCTTAAATACATCATCCCCGAGGAGCTGCTGCCAGTGCAGATAGAGATGAATGTCTGGCATCTCCTCGCAGAAAGCCACCCCTGCCGCCCCCCAGCCCTGCCACACACCCCACAGGGCTTCTCTCCACCCCCGGGGTCTCTCTTCATGAGGTGCCAATGATTTTCACGGCTTGATTAACGCTCCTCAGCCCGATTGCCATTGGCTGCTGCGGAGGAGGAGGAGCGGGAGGAGATGGATGTGTTCCATTACTTGATGTAACGGCTGCGGGGCAGCCTAATGAAACCTTCACAGCCAAAGTTTGCCCAGAGCCCACGAACACTGATCCATAGCCCAGCTGGAGCTCCGTGCGCTGCCCATGGGGGCTGTGATGGGAGAGCCCAGCTGGAGGATGGAGCTGGGAGTGCTGGAGCAGGGAAAGGACAGAGGAGAAGTGATGGAATGGGTGTGAGATGGGATAAGTGAGGAGCAGGAGTGGGTCTTGTTGTTTCTGCTTTGTTCTTCACTTTTCCATCCCTGCCTGGGATAAATCACTGCCTCTCCAGGCTCTGGATTGTGAGCAGAGCTCTGTTGCTGCAGCGCTCTCGTGGAGGTAGGAATGAGCACAAATCCTTGCGAACTGGTGAAAATTTCTTCCAGAAGAATGGCTCTACATGGCAAAAGAAAACCAAAATAACCCTCGTAGCTTCATCCAGGAGCCACTTCAAGCATCCAGCCCAGGGGAACCATGGCCAAAAAGCAAGGCCTGCCCCAGGCTGCCCTGGAGGAGCCCCTGCTCTGGTCTCCCCTCTGCCCTGGCTGAGCAAGGACTGCTGAGGGAAAAATTAACTTTTAATTGAGTGGCCTGTGGGTAGATGGACAAAACCCTGGGAAGGTGATCTAAGGGTACACTTAGGGCCAGCTCTGTGTGCGTTGCTTTATGGACCTGGACTTCATTACCCCGAGAGCAGGGAAGTGCATTCCCAGCCGGAGAGAGGTGAGGCTGCAATTTTCAGCTGAGTGAACAGGTCGGGCAGGGTGTCAGCAGGAGCTCCTGTGTTAAGCAGGAGATGTCCAGGCTTTTGCTCGTTGTAGAAGACAACTCCTTCAAGGAGCTCCTCCTTGCCAGCTGCAGGATCCCACCTGTGGGAGCCGTGGTGTTGGGAGGGCAGGGATGTGGTGCTGTCAGTTGACAGTAATGGGATCCACCTGCTAGCACACAATGCTGCAGGAATAAAAAATGCTCCATTGTGCCTCTGGAATAGCTGCAATTAACAAAATCTGAATAGCCAAGGGCTGGATTTATCTCATAGACACGGTGGGAAACAGCTTGAAATGTACCCACAAGCACTGATCGGGGTCTCGAGCCTAATTAGTCCCTGGGAG
This sequence comes from Corvus brachyrhynchos, assembly GCF_000691975.1. Classification (NCBI taxonomy): domain Eukaryota; kingdom Metazoa; phylum Chordata; class Aves; order Passeriformes; family Corvidae; genus Corvus; species Corvus brachyrhynchos. The sequence continues at coordinate 2,254,692 of NW_008238838.1, forward strand.
GCATCCATTAAGCATCCAGTTAGGATGCAAGACAGATGTGGTGTGGGCTCCAGGCAGGTCTGTCCCACACAGGAGTGTGGTGAGCTGCTGTGAGGAAGGGCTGGAAGCTGTCCTTGGGATGCTGTCCCCCTGCAGCTACAGCTGAGAGGGCACGAGGGCAGTGCCAGAGCCTCTGCCATGCTGGGCAAGGCCATCCCCACCCTGCTGCTGCTGGAGTCAGACAATCCCAGCAGGGTTTGAGTTGGAAGGAAACTTAAAAATCATCCAGTTCCAACCCCTGCCATGGGCAGGGAAGATCCAATCTATCCCTGCCCTGTCTGCCCTTGTCCTGTCCCTCCATGCCTTGTCCCCAGTCCCTCTCCAGCTCTCCTGGAGCCCCTTTAGGCCCTGCAAGGGGCTCTGAGCTCTCCCTGGAGCCTTCTCCTCTCCAGGTGAGCACCCCCAGCTCTCCCAGCCTGGCTCCAGAGCAGAGGGGCTCCAGCCCTCTCCATGCCTTGTCCCCAGTCCCTCTCCAGCTCTCCTGGAGCCCCTTTAGGCCCTGCAAGGGGCTCTGAGCTCTCCCTGGAGCCTTCTCCTCTCCAGGTGAGCACCCCCAGCTCTCCCAGCCTGGCTCCAGAGCACAGGGGCCCCAGGCCTGGAGCATCTCCGGGGCCTCCTCTGGACTCTGTCCAGCAGCTCCAGCTCCTTCCTGTGCTGGGACCCCAGAGCTGGACTCAGCACTGCAGCGGGGTCTCAGCAGAGCAGAGGGGGAGAATCCCCTCCCTCAATGTTCTGCCCACGCTGTGGGATGAGCCCGCGTGACCGCTGGGTTTCACAGGGACAGAACAGTGGATTTTGGCTCCAGACCTGTGTTTTATTCATGACTCAGCCATTTCCCCACCTACAAAATGAGGATAATGACGCATTCTTCCTCTAGAAAGAGCTTGTCGTCTCCAAGTGTGTTACAAACTCTGGTAACAATGTACCTTAATTGAACATTTTCACTTTTTCGAGTTCCAAGAGAAAGTTTGCAGCGAGAATAATTCTTATTTTATCTGCATTTCATACTGTGAGGTGTGTGGCAGAGTACAAATGGTCGCATCCAAGGTGGGAAGAGGACAAGGAACTCTTTAGGGCCCCCCTCTCTGTTGTGACATTGGGACTCAACGTGCTGAGCAAGCACTTGTAAATCAAGCCAGCAAAAATTAAAGGCCCCAGTAATGGCTTGGATTAATCTGCTCTGACTTGACCGTCTAAAAGTTGGATGTCAACGTTTGGGGTTTGTCGCCTTGGGCTCCCTCCTGGTCGGTGGAGAGAAATGGGCATCTCCAGAGGCCATTCATTTCCTCCCAGACAGGCTGGCTGGATGGATTGCCCTCTGGAGGTGCTGGTCTCTCTCTCTCCATTGATAAAGGCAGGCCTGAGTACGTCTTATATATTTGAACTACAAGTATATGGAGGGTGAGCAAGGTGAATCCTGCCTGCTGGGATGGAAAGGAGACAGGTCTGCAGCTGCTTTGGGTACCTGGTGCAAGGCCACACCTGAAAGAGGGGGATAACCAACATTTCAGGAGCTGCATCCCGAGGTGTGCTTCCCTATGGAATATCCTGACTGAAGCTGGAGGTTTTTTGGCTGTAACAGTCGCCCGTATCATGGTTTGGTGTAAATCTGTGTAGTTGCATCTCACACATGTGGGCACAGGACAGAACCTGCTGGTCTTGAGCAATCCCAGCAAGCAAATAACACAGGTTCAACCAGCAAAGATTTGCGTGGAGGCACCGGAGTGATGGGCAACATTATTGCTGCTGGAGTCAGACAATCCCAGCAGGGTTTGAGTTGGAAGGAAACTTAAAAATCATCCAGTTCCAACCCCTGCCATGGGCAGGGACACCTCCCACTATCCCAGGCTGCTCCAAGCCCCATCCAGCCTGGCCTTGGGCACTGCCAGGGATCCAGGGGCAGCACCTTCCCAAGATCCAATCTATCCCTGCCCTGTCTGCCCTTGTCCTGTCCCTCCATGCCTTGTCCCCAGTCCCTCTCCAGCTCTCCTGGAGCCCCTTTAGGCCCTGGAAGGGGCTCTGAGCTCTCCCTGGAGCCTTCTCCTCTCCAGGTGAGCACCCCCAGCTCTCCCAGCCTGGCTCCAGAGCACAGGGGCCCCAGGCCTGGAGCATCTCCGGGGCCTCCTCTGGACTCTGTCCAGCAGCTCCAGGTCCTTCCTGTGCTGGGACCCCAGAGCTGGACTCAGCACTGCAGCGGGGTCTCAGCAGAGCAGAGGGGGAGAATCCCCTCCCTCAATGTTCTGCCCACGCTGTGGGATGAGCCCAGGATACCGCTGGGTTTCACAGGGACAGAACAGTGGATTTTGGCTCCAGACCTGTGTTTTATTCATGACTCAGCCATTTCCCCACCTACAAAATGAGGATAATGACGCATTCTTCCTCTAGAAAGAGCTTGTCGTCTCCAAGTGTGTTACAAACTCTGGTAACAATGTACCTTAATTGAACATTTTCACTTTTTCGAGTTCCAAGAGAAAGTTTGCAGCGAGAATAATTCTTATTTTATCTGCATTTCATACTGTGAGGTGTGTGGCAGAGTACAAATGGTCGCATCCAAGGTGGGAAGAGGACAAGGAACTCTTTAGGGCCCCCCTCTCTGTTGTGACATTGGGACTCAACGTGCTGAGCAAGCACTTGTAAATCAAGCCAGCAAAAATTAAAGGCCCCAGTAATGGCTTGGATTAATCTGCTCTGACTTGACCGTCTAAAAGTTGGATGTCAACGTTTGGGGTTTGTCGCCTTGGGCTCCCTCCTGGTCGGTGGAGAGAAATGGGCATCTCCAGAGGCCATTCATTTCCTCCCAGACAGGCTGGCTGGATGGATTGCCCTCTGGAGGTGCTGGTCTCTCTCTCTCCATTGATAAAGGCAGGCCTGAGTACGTCTTATATATTTGAACTACAAGTATATGGAGGGGGATGAAGGTGAATCCTGCCTGCTGGGATGGAAAGGAGACAGGTCTGCAGCTGCTTTGGGTACCTGGTGCAAGGCCACACCTGAAAGAGGGGGATAACCAACATTTCAGGAGCTGCATCCCGAGGTGTGCTTCCCTATGGAATATCCTGACTGAAGCTGGAGGTTTTTTGGCTGTAACAGTCGCCCGTATCATGGTTTGGTGTAAATCTGTGTAGTTGCATCTCACACATGTGGGCACAGGACAGAACCTGCTGGTCTTGAGCAATCCCAGCAAGCAAATAACACAGGTTCAACCAGCAAAGATTTGCGTGGAGGCACCGGAGTGATGGGCAACATTATAAAATCATAAACCAGAGAAAATGGAAGTCTTGGGCTCCTAACTATCAAACCCCTAAGCTCTGTGCATTTTGTCTTCCTAAAAACTATTCCAGAGGTGTCAGAAACAAACCATGCGCTTCCAGTCTCTTGTGTCCTCCTTCTGTATTTCAAATGAATAATAGATAAAGGAATCATTTTATTTAAAGAGAACGAGCTGAGTAGTTTGCTTTAAAAAAAACCCACCAAAAAATCCACACAAAAAGCGCCGTGGCACTTAGTCCCAATTTCTGTTATAAAGGAAAACTTCCTTTTTTCATTTATTATTGAAGTAAATTAAGCTGATTGTCAGAAATATGTGTGTTGGGTGAAAACGCTGCCATTGTGAGCTGGGATGAGATGAATGAATTTAATTTACCCCTTCGGTACGTTCAGCAGCCGGCAGGAAAAGGCGGCTGGTGAGCAGCTCCAGCTCTCGGCTCCCTGCCTCCTCCTGGGAAAGCCCTGCCAAGTTTCCTGGGGGATTTTCCATGCTGGGATTTTGTTTCTTCACAGGGGCATCTTGTCCCCTTGCCCGAGGGCTGGGCTGGGAAAAAGAGGACAAGGCGACGTGTGGGTTTCTTCCCTGCTCCCTCACAGTGTGTTGTAGCAGCCAAGTCCTCGCCGGGATTTTTTCAGAGCCAGAAAACTGCTTGGAAGCTGCTCCGAGCAGGCCGGAGTCAGGTGCTGCTTCCAGATTGCCTTGGCCTGCGGATCCTCGGGAAGGGATGAATCGGCAGCCAGGGGGGGTGCAGGCTGGGGCTCAGAGCCTCGCTGGTACCACGGGGCTCCTCCACAGACCAAAGCATCTCTGTGCTGCCGTGGGCGTCCTGGGGCTTTGCTGGAAGTCAAGCCGTGGATAAACAGCGCTCGGCTTGGGACAAGGCATGTCAGATCCGCTGGTGGTTCTCCAAAAGCACCGCTTCTGATCTTGCTTGGATCAGAGGGATGCTGCTGCTGACTCCAGGCCCAGCTCTTCCAAGGGTAAATGCAGCCCCCTCCCAGCTTGTGATGGAGAAGACATCATTGATTTCCACCAGTGCCTCCAGGAGCAAGTCAGGAGAGTTTGTCTCGTGGAAATTGCAGCGGTGGGATCCTCTTAAAAGTGCTGTGGGAATGCTGAGGGTGTGCGTGGCGCTTGGCAGGCAGAAGTGTGCTCGAGGCAGGGAAAAGCACTCACCAGCTGGAAATAATGGGACTGGTGGGGAAGGAAGATGCTACCATTGAGGTTTTAGCCCTGGTGTGTGGTGAAGGAGCCATTGAATTCCAGGTTGTTGCCTGTGCCACACAGGCAGCCAGGCAAAGGCTAAATCCTATAATCATCAAATAATTAAGGTTGGAAAAACCTCTAAGATCATTGAGTCCAGCCATTAACCAGCACTGCCAGGTCCTCCATCAAGCCTCGTCCATAAAATGTCCGTGTTTCCACTGGCTGCGCGCCCTGGGCTCGTGCACATCCCCAGCGGGGACAGCAGTGGCAGAGGCTCAGAGAGGTGAAACTTCCTGGAGAGAGCCCAGCTCGGGAGAAGACAGGAATCCTGGTGCTGCAGGGAAATCTTTTGCTGGCAAAGCAAGTGATCCCAGAACAAACACAGGGTGACTTTTCACAGGAGTGTGTGGTTCCAGGACAAGGGGGAATGGCTTCCCACCACCTGAGGGCAGGGTTAGGTGGGATACTGGGAAGAAATTCTTCTCTGTGAGGGTGGAAAGGTCCTGGCACTGGGTTCTGAGTCCAGCTGCTTCTCTACTACACAGGTTTGAGACTCTCAAACCAACTTGGAGCAACCTGGTCCAGTGGAAGGTGTCCCTGCCCGTGACAGGGGTTGCATTGAGATGGGCTTTAGGGTCCCTTCCAACCCAAGCCATTCCATGATCATGGAGCAGAAAGGGAGAATGGGGGCTGAGACCGGGTCTGCGCTGGAAGTGGCTACTGACATAAATCAGCAGTGAAGGGGGACCTGAACAGGAGGGTGATGCTGGGCTGGGCTCTCCTTGTGGCAGTTGAACGCTCAGGTGAGACCCATGCACCGTGTTTGTGCCGAGTTTGGGTGTTTGGAACTCGCCTCACCCAATGCTGTGACCATGGAAGTGTCTTGGGCACCATCCTGCCCCTCCACACTCGTGTCTTTGGGCTGTGCAAGAGCCCTGGGGGATGTGGGGATGGTGCACAGTGACCACAAGGTGAGCTCCAGAAAGCTCCACTGACTCCTGGGAACCGCTGAGCTTGGGGCAAGAGCAAATGAAGGGCACCCTCTTGGAAAGAAAAGGCAGAGAGAAGGAGCCACAGCAGACCTTGGCACTGGGAGTGTTTGCCACTCTAATATTGCTGGCTGCAAGTGTGATTTTTCCCTCTGCCAGTAGGTCTGTGTACACAAAACTCCCACCGCCGTTGCAATTACACCGCTCTAAAGTGGTTTTCTGTCACTGCTTGTTCTTCCCAAGGAGCAGGACAACCTGTCCTGGTACCTGTCCTCACCGATGGCACTGAGCCACTCATTGTCAACAGCATTTGGGTACCTGCAGAGCCAGGGCAGCTGCTTGGGTCAACTTATTTCTTGTCTGGATTGAAAAATTGGACCTAGAAGCTTGTTCTAGTCTTCCTCTTCTTCTTCTTCTTCAGATTATTCTCAATAGTTATATTCTCAAATTCAACATATTCTCAGTTATCCTCAAGGATAATCTCTCCAACCACCCTTTTGTGCTTTATTTTCCCCAAAAGTCACCTGCAGCTGCACAGGAGGATATGGCAGAGGGAGAAGGTTTGGTTGAACCTTTCTCCCATTTGAATTTCAGGAGATTGTGGTAACTTCAATGACCAACTTTGGGTCTTGATTTCAGGGTTGGCCTGGCAGGATTTTGCTTCCCAAGATCAATTGAGGATCAGCTGCAGCGCTGCAATGAATTTAGGGCCAGAAGGGACTTTTAGATCACATAAACAGGCCCTGGAAAGTCATTAGATACCTCTTTCCTGAGCCTTGGATTTGGTGTTTGTCGAACATAAATCTTCTGAAAAGGTGTTCAGGGTTGATTTAAGGATCTCGGGAGATGCTGAACCCAGGGCTGCCATTGGTAGTGGCTTTTAAAGGTTAATCACCTTTGCTGCTAAACATTTGTGCTGTATTTAATTTGTCTGTCTTTAACTTTTTGGTTGTTGGTTATTGAGGTGCCTTTCCCTGCTGGGAGAAATCACCTGGCATTTTCTTTCATCAAACTCCTTTCTCTCCCCCTCCCCACCCCAGACTAAAGAGTTTCTCTGTGTCCTTCAGCTGGGCTGTGTTTTATCATCCAATTTATCCTCATAGATTGGGGTGATGTATCCTCTTTTATCTTCCAGGTTTCTCCAACTTCCCCTTTTTGGTTATTTGCTGAAAATTATAAAAGAAATTAAAAGGGCTTTGCAAAACCGAGGGGAGATTTTACAAGCCAGCAGGATTCAGGGAATGGGAGAGGGTGAGGTCTGTGTCGTGCTGCTCCACTGCAGGAATAGTCCTGCTAAGCACAGGAGAACCCTGGATGCTGCTGGGCTTGGGCCAGAAGTGGGTGGGACAAATCAAAAGCTTTGTGTTTTAAAGAATGTAATAGATTTTAAATTGCATTTCCTTTAATGAATGACTCACGCAATTACCACAGCCCGAACACCTGCGCCCGAGACCCGAAGTCTCCAGAGAGACTTTTGCTTTTAACAATATTTATTATGCTGAGTGTTATCGCATTAGGAGGGATCAGGGAAGGAGGGAGGCTGCGGTCATGGGCAGCATCAGAGCAGCCCTGGGTTATCTTCCCCCGGTGCTGCCGGAGGGTGTGCCAGGAATTTCCAAGCGTCCCTTTCCACCAGGCTGATCTGGAGGACAGGGACAGGCTTTGCCCAAACTCCTCGTGCTGTGGGTGGGCTGATTCCCCAGGGCTATCCAGGTGGGGAGCTTGGACAAAGGAGAATGGCTTTGGGCTGACAGGGGACAGGGTTAGATGGGATATTGGGAAGGAATTCCTGGTTGGGAGGGTGGGCAGGCCCTGGCACAGGGTGCCCAGAGCAGCTGTGGCTGCCCCTGGATCCCTGGCAGTGCCCAAGGCCAGGTTGGACATTGGGGCTTGGAGCAGCCTGGGACAGTGGGAGGTGTCCCTGCCCAGGGCAGGGCGTGGGACTGGATGACCTTTAAGGTCCCTTCCAACCTAAACCATTCTGGGATTTTATGTTGCCCATTCTAGTGCCTAAAGAGGCTCCGTGTGAGCTGGAGAGGAACTCTGGGCATAGGCCTGGAGTGCCAGGACAAGGGGGAATGGCTTCCCACTGCCAGAGGGCAGGGCTGGATGGGATATTGGGAAGGAATTGTTCCCTGGGAGGGTGGGCAGGCCCTGGCACAGGGTGCCCAGAGCAGCTGTGGCTGCCCCATCCCTGGAAGTGTTCAAGGCCAGGTTGGATGGGCCTGGGATAGCGGAAGGTGTCCCTGCCCATGGTGGGGGCTTGGAATGGGATGCAAACCCACACCTTGGAGCCATGAGGGCCGGGATGACTGTTGGGGTTTTAGTTTAGTCTTAGTTTTTTTTCCTGTTAAAGGAATTTTCTCTCATATGCATGTTGCTAGGGGACAAATAGCTGTACTTAAGAAAGACAAAAAGGGGAGTGGGGCGGGCCTGGCTACTCCTTTGTCTACACCTGGGTGTGGGGGTCA
>NW_008238838.1:2262948-2272525 GCF_000691975.1 Corvus brachyrhynchos
CTGCTCACCGGGAGCCGCCAGCGCCCCTGCCGGCTGCGAGCAGAACTGCACCCAAGGGGAAAGGGCCCGACAGCCGAGAAGGCTGGGGCTGGGTTTGTGATTGCTGTTACTGCCATAGTTGTTGTTGTTTTGTTTGACTGGTTATATACATATATATATATATATATAGAGTAAAAAACTGTTATTCCTATTTCCCACATCTTCGCCTAAAGGCCCTTGATTTCAAAATATAATAACTTGGAGGGAAAAGGGGTTATATCTGCCACTTCAAGGGGGGCCTCTGCCTTCCTTAGCAGACACCTGTCTTTCAAAACCGAGACAATGACTCAGTTTTGACCGTTTTTGCATAGGAGTGGATGATTTGGGAAGGCAACGTGATATCGTCTCGCCCAGTTCTTTCTCATCCCTCCCGCTCCACCATGGAAGTGCTGAGATGCCGTCGTGTGGGGCTGGAGGAGCTGTCTGGGAGCAGATCCCAGGCAGGGCTGTGGCTGGAGGGAGACAGAGCTGTAATTATCCCAGCTCCCGGTGCTCTCTGTGCTCTGCCAACGCTTCTGCAGGCCAGAGGGCTGAGCTGATGTATTTATGCACCTTCCCCTGTGTTTAAACAGCACCTTGGAAAACGCAGTAAAAGGAGCCACAACTCTCCTCAGTGTCCTCTAGGGGTTTTAATTTATTTTTATTGTGTTGGATCGTTGCTTTGTTGTGGGGCTTTTTAGGCTTTTTTTTTTCTCCCAGTGCCAGAAGTTGGCTTCGCTGCAGAGCAGAGGCGCTGCAGAGAAAGAGAGGCCAGGGAATTGCAGAGGGTGAAGAGATATTGTGAGTTAGGACGGAGGGATGTGGCAGAGCTCTCCATGATCTGTGGTGTTATTTTATAGTCTGTACATTTAATAGTCAGTCTGTATTTTTTCCCCAATGGATCTGAGTGTTTTGGGCCCCTGTTCTTACTGGGACACAGCCAGGATTCCCTGCTCGGTTCATGCCTTAAGCCAGGCACTTCTCCTGCATCCCTGTGTACAAATCCTGGTGTGAGCAGAGGGTGCCCAGTGCTTGAGGACAGTGTTACCCCCAAAATAGACAGGCCCCAAAACTGCTGTGGAGCTCCTGGCATTTTCCAGCTCTGGGTTCTGTGCAACAGGAAAGGTTTCTGTGTGAATCCTTAGGCCACTTTGTGATGCTCATAAAAAGTTGTTCAAAATAGCTTTACTGGTTCCTCCAGTGACTAAAATAGCAAGAAACAGTAAAATTCTCTGCATTTTGTGTGGGATGAGCATCCTTCTCTTCTCATTGCAGGCGGGACCAGGCTGATTTGAAGCCACACCAACTCTCTGGCCATGCTGGATGCTGCATCACCTCGAGGAGAAGACGTCTCTGAGGTACCTTATTTTTGCTTTTGGTTTTCTCCAGGTTTGAGGTTTTCTGATTGCAAGATGATGTGTGCCTGAAGGGCACCGAGCACTCGTCGAAGCCCTGAGGGTGGTTTATCCTGTGCCTGTGAGGTGCAAAGTGCCCGCACTGGGAGTTTTTGGGAGCGTGGTTTCATCTGGCTGGCATTAGATAGCCCTGTTCCATCCAGAACTGGAATATTTTCAATATGATTTCGAAAACCTGGAGATGTTTCAAAGCTTATAAGGCTTTTGGCCTGTCTCATTTATGCTCACCTCCTGCATTGCAAAGGGAGAAGCTTAGAAACGTGAATTATGTGAAATACAGTGTGAAATCTTTTGAGATGTCTAAGTCATGTGCATATACACACAGGCACTTCCATCTCCTTAAAACTTCATCTCTCCTTCCTCAGTTGATCCGGTGCTCGGAGGATGCACAAGCAGCTGGGGAAGAGTTGGGAGGAGGGAGAGAATGATAAGGACTCAGTGCTCCCCATCTCCCTTCCCCAGTAGCCTCCTGCCCCTCCTTTTGCTCCCCTCTGCTCTCTATCGGGATCCAAATGCAACATCTTCATTCCAATCCCCTCTGGGATGTGGGGACAGCAGGAACAACCCGCAGCATGCTGTGGGTTCTGCATTTCTGAGGCTTCCACGGCTTTCTGATGTTTTACCTTCTATTTCACAAAGCTGAGACCCGTGTTACAAAATGTCTGTTAGGTGTCACATTCGTATTTCTCCCTAAATGCAAGTGTCCAGAACCGACCTGGTTTTCATGTAAGGGTTGTGTGCTCTTCCTGCTAATTTTTCGAGTGGACATTCCAAACCTGGTGGCCGTGCTTGGGCTCTCTGCTGTGCTGCAGAGCATTTTTTTATGGTCTTGTTAAAGAAAACAACAAGATGAGTGTGTGCCAAGCAGTGCTGGAGGCGTGGGGGTGTGGGCAGGCTGTGCAGCGTCTTCCCAAGGATATTGGTGGGGAAAAAAACCTAACCCAAAACTTCAAAGCTTTTGGAAATTTCAGCTGGGTAGCAGTGACCCTCTGGCTCTCTCGGTGCCATCCCACCTCACTCTCTTCCGTTCTTGCCGGCTGCTCCGGCCCAGCGCTGGCATCCCTTGGTGTCCATGGGGAGCTTGGAGGGCAGGGACCATCCTTCTTCCTCCTGTGGCATCAGAGCTGCCTGACAGCCCCTTCCAGAGGCTGCTGTGGTTGAAAGGGAATGGAAAGATAAGGAAACCACGAGGAAAGGCAGAAAGAGGGAAAGAATGGAGGGAATGAATAAAGCGGTTTGAGCAGCATCACTCATCCCAGGTTTTCCAGTCATTCAGTGACGTTGTGTGTTTGCCACCTAATTCCATCCCAAACACCCTAAACTGGAAATAAAGCCCTGTTTAATAAACAGCAGTCGACATTTCATTTCCCTGAATATTCCGGGAGCAACTGCTCATTATTCCGATGATTTCCCCCCACTGTAATTATTCCAAACGACCATTCACAGATTCCACTGTTGACTTACACGTCCATGCAATTGCACGCTGAAATATGTATGTATTTTGGTGTCCTATTGAAAATTCAATAGGATCCAATTTCAATTGCTATTGCCTTCCCCCCCCGTGCCTCCCCTCTCCAATTTTCCAATGCTACAGCTGCACGGCAGAGAAGAAAGGATGCAGCGGACATAAACAGCAACGTCCAGCTGAAATGGGGAGAGAAAAATTACTTCCTTGTACTACCACACTCCTGACAAGAGCTGACTCTTTTTTCTGGTTTCTTTTCCTTTTTTTCTTCCCCTTTTCCCTTTTTTTTTCCTACCACATTCAATTTTCTGACTCTGCCGGGCAGGTTGCAGGACTAATCTCGAACGTGCTTTGAGCCTGCTGTATAACACCACGGGCTTCTAAAGCTTGGGATGGGGGAGAAGGAGGAGGGGGATGTGGGGAATGCAATTAGTTTGGGGTGGCAGGATGAGCGGAAGAAGCTAAAATTGCAAATGAGGGTTATTCGGGGAACATGAATCCCGTTCCTCCCAGGGCTGGTTTACCTGGCTTTCTCTTTTGGCAGATGGAGAGTGGGAGATGTGAATTAGATGGGAAAAAAATCCCTAGACAGTCTGCAGGGTCTCCAATGGCGCTTTCATCACAGCCAGTGTTTTGTAACATGCGCGTTTATTTTTCCCTTCATCTGGAGTACAAAGGATCCGGTGTTTGAGACCTGCCAGGGCTCGGCTGGTGATGGGAGGCTGGGCTGGATCCGGAGGTGTCGCTCCAGCTCTCGGGAGCAGAGCAGGGGCTGGGTGGCTTTGAGCACTTCAACAAAGGTGTTGCCACTGCTGCACCTTCCAGAAAGGAGAATATCCATCAGTAAATAACATCGGGTGGGTTTCTGTCTGTTCCCAGCTCCCGAAGAGCTCTCTGAAGGTGGGATTGTCTGAGACATCAAGGTGGCTGCAGGTTTCTTTATTGCCACAAGTCCAGCTGGTGTCGTGGGTCACTGCTGAGCCACCTCACTGTGACCTTGAGCTTCAGAGGAGCTGGAAAAGAGTTGTGCAAGAGTTATTTCCCCCCAAAAATGGAAAATCTCATTTTCAGCTTGGAAGGGATGGTTATAAACACAAAAATCTGAGGGCGACTATGTCTTCCAATACCTTCCAGGACAGACTTGGGCAGCTGGCTGAGTCTTTGTCTTCACTCCCCAAGACGGAGAGGGAACTTGAAGAGGGGGAAAAAAAAGGAAGGGAAGGTAGGGATGTGCCAGGGCTGTCACCCTCAAGCCCAGCAGCACACACAAGGCAGCAAACAGCCGCTATCTCCTTGAGCCATCTGTTTGCAGAGCCTTTGCCCATGCAACGGTGCCTCTTCCCCCACGGCCTTGTTGCCTCCTTGTAATCCGTAGGTAAACAGACATTCAGTCAGCTGGAAAGCGGGGATGGGAGGTGGTGAGCCACGATAAGAGTCCGGTTGGGATGGGGACTGATGGCAGCACGTGCTCCGGCGGGCGGGTGCTGGAAAGCATCCCGGCAATATCTTTGGAATACGGAGAAAAATGGTTTGTTTGGGGGAAGGGAATGAATGAAGGGAACAGTGGGACCAAGCAGAGCACGGCCATTGAGCACCTCTCCAGAGGCTCCTACCACCTTGGTTTGCTTCTGTGTTGCTTGAAATCGGAAATTTTATGTAGAGAATAAAACCTCCCAGAGAATAACATTTTCTTAGGTAACACAGATGCCCCATCCTTGTGCACTGATAAGGGCTTGGCACTGTGGGCATTGCCCTCCTGCAGGGCTGCAGGTCACTGCTCCCCCTGAGCCTGCAGATTTGGGATGGCTGGGAGCATTCAGCCGGGGAAGGTTCTGGGTGGCTCCTTGCGTCCGGGTGGGCACTTTGCCTGGCTGATCCAGACCCTTCTCCATCCACCCTTTCTTTCTACTTCTTCTGCTGTGAAAACCACATTGTCCCTCAGCACTTATTTTGCCATCACAGAGCCACAGAACATCCCGAGCCAGGCGGGGTGATCCCATCAAGTCCAACTCCAGGTTCAATTTGAAGGGGAGACAAGATGTGCTCAGTGCTAGAGCTGCTGGGGTTTTTATCTCCGAAGGGTTCCTTGCGAGGTGCTGGGATGCGAGAGGCATTGGAGACGTAGCTAAAAGCCGCCTCAGACGAAGGTCTGGGATTTGGGAAGGTGCTGTGGGCGCTGGGGGCCAGGGCGCTGACCCGGTGCCCTACAGTACATGGCATTACCGTGTTTAATGTACTCAGCGCTAATCTTTCTCTAAACACAGGCGATCTTGCTGAGTTCAGCACTGAAAGAGCAATAACCAATGAAGGAGATGAGATTAAGAAAACTCACAAGAATCAAGTGTGCTAGAAAGGGCTGGGGAAGTGCCAGGGGCACTGCAGTAAATGACCTCCCTGGGAATCGAGGACAAATAAAATCCATGCCCCGTGTCTCTCTCCCCTCCCAGACGCCTTGCGCCGATGCCGGAGCCCTCTCCCCTCCCTGGTGTGGCCATAGATGTTGCTTTCAGGGTTATTTTTGCACTGGAATACAACAATCCTCTGTGCTATGGGGCCGAGACGAGGATCCGTGTCGCTGCATTCAGAAAAACTAACCTCTTGAGCTCAAGGAGAGCTGCTTCAGTTGGCAGGAGCATTATTCTGTCTGGAACAGCCTTGAGAGGGCAAACAAAACCTCTGAGCTGTGGCTCTTGTTTCCAAAGGCTCTCTGCAGGCAGGGATGCTGGTGAGAGTGGCTTTTATTTTTATTTCTGAGACAGAAACGGAGCCCAAAATCGACCCAAGTGCCACCGGGATGGGATGAAAATGGGGTGCAGCATCCTGAGGGAGTTGGTGTCCCAGTCTGAGCTCTGCTGGGCTGGATGTGGAAAAGTCTTGCGAACAACTCGCTCTTTGCAGGTGCTCAGTGGGCGTTGTGGGGCTTTGATCCCAAAGGATGGGATGGTGGAGATGATGGGAGTGGATGAAGGCTCTCCCCCAGTGCTTTGGTCCCCACGGCAGCCTGAGGATGTCCTTCACGGATCCCAGGCATCCCAAATCTGCTGCCTCAGATCCCTACCCCTCGCGCCGTGCAGGCTCGGAGGCTGCGAGGATGACTTGGCAGTGATATATTTACTACAATTACCATCTCTCTTCCCAGAGGAGGAAAAAATAGATGAATAATATGTTTTGAAGGTGTCATGGAGTGAAAGCAAGAGAGGAGCTTGAGCCTGAACTTATGAATAACTTATAGGCTTCCTCCCTTCATGCAGCTGCTCCGTTTGGGCTTATCTTTCTCACCCGTAGGAGGTGTAATTAAAGGAGCAAAGCCGGGCACCCATGGGCACGCGTCTGTCTGGCTCCGTGTGTCCCCTGCACGCCAGGGCACGGGGGTGCTGGAATGCTTTTGTGTGGACACGTGGGCCGGGCTGTGTGTGGAGCTTTAAAAATTCTCCCCCTTGTCAAGAAAAAAGGGTCATTTTGCACGTAATTCATCTCTGGTATTTTTGGCAGTGGTGGAAGCGTTGCCTTAACTCTCCCCTTGCACTGGTGAGCCACAAGCAGAAAGTGATTTCAGATGGAGAAACACTGAAAGGGGAAGCAGGTGCAACCCTCCAAATCTGGGAGATTTTGGTTCAATTCGTGGCTCAGCTGGAAAATCCCCCCCTGGCCCCTCGTGGTGGCTTAGCCTTCCCAAGTCTTATTTTTCCAGCCTTAAAATGAGAAGTAATTTGCTCTTGTCTCAACACTTTCCTGTGCTTTCTCTATTTTGACTTGAAGAGCTCAAGGGAGGGACTGTTTTTACCGGGTGTACACACGGAGTTGAACATAATGGAACCAGGATCTTATCAAAGGCATGCCAATGCTATTGTAATGCATATAGTAATTATAGGGATGTATATGGAGGGATGATGAAAAAAATCCAATGAAACATGGCATTTCCCTCTGGAAAAAAATGTTAGTGGAATAAAACCATGCCTGGGAGTATGTCAGTTCCAGCGAAAAATGTCTATTAAAAATTATGCAGTGTTGTTCAGCAAGGTCACAGCGCTCCTTTTAGAGCCAGTTAGAGGTTTCCTTGCAAAGCAGCACATCACTTTTTTTTTTTTCCCTGCAGACCTTTAGCCAAGGTGTTGTGTTTTGGGCTTTTATTCAGACTTAGGGGCAGAAAAAATTGAATTTCATATAAATTTTGCAGGAATTTCTGCCGAAAGGGGCCTTCTGCATCTCGATATGCATGGAGGGATGGTGTCCCTGGTTAACACCAGGTACAAATATATATTTATATATGATTTCCAATGAATAACTTGTTCCCCCCATCCCTATCTCAGGAGTGCAGCCCTGCTATCTGCACGTTCCTATCACCCCAGCACATAGATATGGATGAGCGTAATGGCGATATTAGGCATTTATTGCAAGGCATTCTGTTGAACATCACCTGCTGTTCAACATGAAAAGTTGATGTTCCACAAAGCCACAAGCCAAAGGCTCCTTAAGAGCTGCTCTGGTGCATCGGGTAAATATCCGTGCTCGGAACGAGCGCTGTGTGGATTAATAATGCATGGAGCAAATCTGTAGGAAGAGCAGCGACTGCGTAGGGCTGACTTAGAAACTGCTCTCCCTGCTTAGGCAAACAGGCAGGGAAGTTGTGTTTTTTAAAGCCTAATGTGTTGGTAATAAACCAAACTAACCTAATCGACCACTTCCAGCTGCTCCGAGCGCCGTCGCTGGCTCGGCAAGCTGGGGTTAAAGGCAGGAGCGTTGCCAAGGGTGGTAAAAATGGCTCCGTGGCATCTTATTGTAGGCAATTTATGCAGATGGGATGGTGGAGAAGCAGTGGAGAGGTTGGGATGGCATTGGGGTTAGGAGTCCTTCCCCCTTTCCAAGGGTTTTCCATCAGCTGGAGATGGCTGGGGCGGCGATGGGCTTGTGCTGGAGGAACGCTCCAAGTGCTGACATCGTGAGGTGGATAGGACAAGGTTAAATACCCCATAGCCTGTATTTGCTCCTGGTGAAGAATCCTGCTGCACCACGAGTGCAGCCCGGGACTGGGTCATCAGTGCTGCTCTGCTCGTTAGCTCTGCTCGTTAGCTCTGCCCATCCTAATGAGCTGGGAGGTGGTGGAGGCGCTGGCAGGGTGTAGGATGCTTGTGGTGGTACCAGGATGTGGTGGTAGAGAGCTCTGGATCCACTGGACCTCTTTGAGGTCTGTGGATTGAACCAAGCCTTGGGAAGGGGAAAGAAGGAGAGCAAAGGGCCCTCTGCATCAGCCTGCAGCTATACAGCAGCCACGTTTTTGGCAAGCCCCCATGGAAACTGATGGATCACAGCAGGGGAGGTGTTGGGGAACACCCAGGGACGGGTGAAATGCATCTTCTCCGTGGCTGGGGACAGGTGAGCCTTGGGCTGGCTGGTGGCAGGGACATGCAGGCATCAAACAGGGCTGGTGGGAACATCCAGCCCGAGCTGCCAATCCCTCCTGACGTTTGACATTTGAGTCATTGTCAGAGCTGTTGATAGGGCTGGAGGAGAGGGACCTGTGCTTTGTCACCTTCCTGAAGCAGAAAGACTGGCCTGGATGTGACTCGCAGAGTCTCTCGGGTGATAGAGATAGAAACACAGTTGGATTTCCAAGAGTTCGCAGCCGAGTCTTCTTCTGAATTGCAAAGTGAACAGCTCAGATTTTTGGAAGCCTCTGAGGAGGCATAAATACAAAAAGCCAGGATATCTTTAATTTTTTTCCCTTCTTTGTCATTTTTTTCTGGCTATAATGTTGTTTGAAGGGGCTGTGAGTTACCTCGAGCAACGAAATGAGACATCCCTATCACTTATGAAAATAATATTTAACGTGATATTTTTTATTTAGGTTGTTTTAAAGGGGTGTCTTGGGGTTCAGAGCCTCAGATATTCTTTTTTATTGGACAAAGCGTGGAAGTAATTTAAGGTTTTGGTCTCAAGGACCTTTTCTGTGTAGGCGTGTGAGTGTCATGCTCCTGATGTTGGGCTGTGGTGTGGACAGATGTGTTTGGTTTGGGAATCCTGAATTGGAGAAAAGCCTATTTTATTTCTGGTGGTGTGAAATAGGGACCAGTAGTTGGCATGTGCAAGGAGCTGAAGTAACAGGAGCGTGCTCAATCCTAAGCTGGATCCAAGGGGCCCAGATGCTGCTCAGAGCAGGAGGTGGGCTTGGTGTGAGGAATCAGATGAGCGTGGTTACAGCATGGAAAAAACCCCTTGATCTGGACTAAAAGGAGAGTTCTGCTCCAAACTGAAGAGTTTCTCCTTATTAAATTTGCTTTTAGAGCCATTTCCACATGGGTTTAGGTGTAAAAGGGGAAGGGGTTTGTTGGGGCTGTCCTGCAGACATCAGCCCCCAGAAGCAGGTGCCCCTCTTCCTTTTGGGCCAGGCAGGTGGGACACGGGGGAGGGGAGGGTGTGAATCCTTCCCACCATCGTGCAGGTGGGGAAACTGAGTCACAGCATCACTGCTGTCACTCCAGGAGGGATTCACCCTCACCACTCTTCCCCAGTGGGAAAGAACTATGGGGCAGGGGGTTGCAAGGATGCTGTAGGGGTGTGTGGATGCTAAAGGGGAAATGTGGGGGGGTGCAGATGGCAGGGGAATGTAGGGGATGTGGATGCCAAGGGGGTGCGGGTGGTGCTGGATGCCAGGGAGTTTGGTGGGATGCAGCAGTGGGGG
>NW_008238838.1:2274615-2283647 GCF_000691975.1 Corvus brachyrhynchos
GCGGTGTGGGCAGAGATGGTGCCTGGGTGTCTCCCACCACAAACTTCTCTCTGCTGGGCAGGCCGGGCCCGCTCCTGCGGAGGGAGAGCCCCCCGTGCGGTATCGACCGGCACAGGCTGTTTAACATGCACATCACACGCCGAGGCATCGCTCCTCTTCGCCTTCCTCCCGCTCTCCCTCCTCGAGCTCTCTCCTTCTCCCTGCGTTCCTGCATCCCGGGGGCTTCCCCGGGGCTGCGAGCCCTGGCCCCCCTGGCTGCCAGCTCTGCAGGGAGCCCGGCTGGGGTGTGAAGGGGGGGGGCTCCCCAGGGGAGGGATAAAGGTGCCCCTTTCCCTCCTCACTCCTCCTGCCCAGAATCTGTGCTTCATTTATTTTATTATTTCATTATTTTATTATTTTTTAATGCTTGCTTTGGGGCTTCTGACTTAGCTTCCTTGCAGTCTTATTCCATGCCTCTGGTCATCCCTCCTGCTTCCTCTCCCTGCTCCTATCAAAGCTTCCAGATCAAAAAGTAGTTGGTTTTCTAAAATTCTCCTGGGCAGCAGAGCAGTGGGGAGGAATGTGCTGCCTCCCTAAGCCCCAAACCCTCCAATTCCCTGCCTTGCAGGAGCCTGATGTGGGTGCCAGAAGTCCCTGAGTCACTCCTGGGGTGAGGAAAAGCAGGGAGCCACATTGCTCCACGGTGTGGGGAGGACCCAGGGCAGAGCTGTGGAGAGCTGGTGAAATACTGCACAAGGCAGCCTTTGGCAGCAAAAAGTTTGGGCCTTTTTTGGGCTGGGAGTTGCTGCGTTGTTGGAGGGAAGGAGTCCCCTTGGGAGTTTTTCTTGCATAATTTTATTTAAGAGTCATTTAAAAAAACCCCAAACACACCCTACAAATAATTTTGTATTTTAGCACAAACTTTTAAAGAGAGTTTTGAGAAATTTGAGTTCATTCAACCCCAGGGTAATATTTAGGTTTGTATGCAGTGCTGGAAATCAGCAGTAATGTGCTTCTGCTTCATGAATTCTTCTGATAATCACAGTAGTCTTTGGAATTCATAAGTTTTCTCCCTCGTTTGGTGTCCAGAACTGGAGCTGGCTTGTGTTTGAAAATGTGAAAATTATTGTTATGCAGGAAAAGTGTGTTTTGCACAAATCTCCTTCAAGTATCTCCAGAGATGTGTGCTGCCCTCTCCGGCGGTTCATCCATACTCCAGGTCATTTCCCTATTCCCAGCCAAACAAACAATAAGAAAAGTGATTTGTGAGTGTTCTTGAGAGGCAAGCGGAGCGTGAAGTGGGATAATTCAGAAGCGTTTGACCACCTGCATTTGTGCAAACATCTGTAGGTCCTCCAGGTTTTGTAGATTCGCTGTTGGATTTGTGGAACTGTGGCCCTAAAATGGGAGCTGCTGAGCGTTGTGTCCATCAGGAAGGAGCCCCCTGAGCCCTGGAATGTCCGGCAGGGTTGGACATCAAGGGAGCTGTTGGGTGTTGATGCTGGAGAGAGAGGTCAGGGCATTGCTTGGATGCTGCATCCCCTCGGGAATGATCTGGAGGTGTCCTTTGCACTGACTCACAAGGTGAATGGAGCCCGAAAATGTCCAGCCACAAGTTGGGAAAAGAGACGGAAAGAGGGGAGGCTGCAGAGGGCTGGAATTGCCCCGGGCGTCGGGAAGTGAGTGGCAATTTGGCAACACAGCTCTCATTGTGTTTGCTCTGTGTCTTCTGTCTGATTTTTAAATAGCAGCGATGAAAACCCAAAATATCTTTACACAGGGACCAGGCAGCAGCGTTTTCTCTTCCCCCTTTGCCTGGCTCAGAGTAGAGGGGTGGCCTCACATGTGCCCCATGTCGCTGACTCACAGCCCACCTGGATTTCGTAAGGAAGAGGCAAAAAT
The DNA here is from genome assembly GCF_000691975.1 of Corvus brachyrhynchos. NCBI lineage: Eukaryota > Metazoa > Chordata > Aves > Passeriformes > Corvidae > Corvus > Corvus brachyrhynchos. The sequence goes on from NW_008238838.1 coordinate 2,276,497, forward strand.
CCCACCCCAGCACTGGGGAGTGGAAGAGACAAGAAAACTCTTCCCTCAGCCACACGTAAAAGGATTAACCAGGCTAAAAGGTCATAGAAGATTTAGCTGGGCCTTTAGCATCAGTAAGCCAAGAATTATGGGAATTTGATTTACAAATTAGCATAAAGACCTTATTCTAATAAGCATACAAGCTGAAATAGGTATGTAAAATAATAGCATGTGTCAACATCCTACACAGAGCGTTCCTCATCCGAAAGAATTATTCGCTCGTTCGCTGTGGCTGGGATGCAGATAATTCCCAAACTGAGACAGGCTGTGCTGGTGTGTGATGGAAAGGCTGGATCTGACCCAGAGACACATCCACAGGGAGGAGAGGCTGGCTGCTTCCCCTCGGGAAGGGCAGGATTTGGAATCTGGGCTGGGGCTGCGCATTCTGGGAAGATTTTCTCTCGGTGGAGGGGCGAGGGGAAACCTCCTGGCAGTTCGTGCAGGAGGTAATTGCACTAATGAATGTGTATAAGAAAAATTACATGTATCGACATCTTTTTGTGAATGCCCGGATTTATTGGTCCTTGGGAAAAATATTAGATGTGGTTAATAGTTATCGTGCGGGTCAATAAAACGTGATATTCACCCCAACAGCAGAAAATAGCTATTTAATAGGTAATAACAGTAATAATCAATACCTACATGAGTAGATAACCCAGTTATATGCAGTACATAAAAGGAGGGGAATGCACTCCGGTTGCTTGATGGCTGGATTTGGAGCGTGGCTGAACATCTGTCATTCCTGTTGATTCTCAGCGGAGCTGTGAGGAGGTATCAGCACCTCTGGAAATCAGGCCACCGCTCTGGGATTAATTGGCACATTTTTAAGATGTGCTGGAGCAATCAGCAACCCGAGCAGGCCTTTGGAAAGCACCTGCATTGTGCAAAATGCTGGATGGCACCCAAAATGCTGGAAGGGGGCCTGGGAGTTTGGTTTGGGTGATGGAGTTGCCGGTGGGGTTTTCCATGTGTGGATTGCTGCTGCTTCCCTGGGAGCATCCCTGCACTCAGCTGGTTACACAGCAGTGGATTGGCAGGGTACAAGGAGGAATAAAGCTGTTGTAGTCGCTCTACACTGTGGATATGAAGAGATCTCCATCGAAAGAGATGGAGTTTAAAAAGACAAAAATCAAAATGAAATCAAAACTCCTTTGTGTGTAACGAGTTACCTTGGAGCACGGGAATACGTGCTGGAGTAGGTTTGTGTTGTAGCTACACCAGGTTTAGGAGCCCCACTGGTGGACTAGAGCCGTATGAGGTCCCATAAGTGCTGACACACGTTCCAGGGCATGCAGCTGTTTACTGGCCATAAAACACACGTGAGCAGGGTGCCCGTGGCCTTCTACAGCGGGTACGTGAGGAGGCGAAAAATCGTCCGTCTCCGATGTTCATGGCAAAGGCTTGGAGCTGCAGCTTGGGCTTGGAGTTGAGCTCTTGGTTTTAAACAGGGGCCCAAATGAGCAAAGGGGCCAGATTTGGGGGGTCTGTAGAAGTCCAAGTTGGTGTGGGACTGCTCTCTCTTTGCCACATTTGGGATGAGCCTCATGGGTCAAAAGGAGATAAATACCAGTTTGATAAGCAGAGAGGATCAGGTGGGAGCTGGGAGCTTGGACAAAACGTCCTCTGGTAAAATGAAACTTCTGAACCATCCTAGGGACCATCCCTCTCTACAAGACTGGTGCTGGATGCTCTGGAGGCTGCAACCAGCTTTAGGATATCCTTGTGTTTTTGCAAAAACTGCTTTTCCTTTCTCCATGTAGGCATTTTGACCAGCACAGTGACCCTGGCTCGTGGTTTTTCCATCTTCCTTCGACTTACGCCCTAGACGAGTGCATTCGATATTACAAGTGTCTGCTTTGTAGATTTTTCTTGCAGTTTTCACTTAAAAATACCCATATTGTGATTTCCCCCCTATTTTATTTTTTCCCTATGGGGAAAAAATTGATCATTTGGCAGATCTAGGTCAGGTTAGTGAGCAGGGCTTGGTGTTTTCTGTGATAAACCAGGAGAGAGTGGATGGGGAGAGCTCTTCCCAGGCAGCTCCAGTCAGACAGTGGAGGTGGACTTCAGCTTTCCTCAGTCTGGGAAACACCACGTGAGGAGCAACTATTTGGCCATGGGGATCAGGAAAAAACCTTCACTTGTGTTTGTTTTTGCTTCCCAAACTTCAGTAGTGGTGAGAAAGGGCAAAACTTTCCTTGCTTGTTCTCCAGTTGAAGGGAGAGGAGCTTTTAAGAGGGGAAGTAGGATTTTTTAAGCATTACTGGTCATTCTCCTTTGATGGGCAGTGACAAATCTCCTGTTAGACTCAGCAGGACCCAAACTGATCCATCTCTGATGTTCAAGGCAAAGGCTTGGAGCTGGGACTTGGACTTGGAGTTGAGCTCTTGGTTTCAAACAGGAGCCAAAATGAGCAAGGTGCCAGATTTGGGGATTTTATAGTGAAAATCCAAGCCATGCTGCTGTCTTGCATTGCCAGCCAGCACCCACACCTCAGCACATGGCTTTTTCAAGCCTTTAGTAGCTTTTATAGGCAAAAACCAGTCTGGGAGAGCTGGGATTGTTCAGCTGGAGAAGAGAAGGCTCCAGGGAGAGCTCAGAGCCCCTTGCAGGGCCTAAAGGGGCTCCAGGAGAGCTGCAGAGGGACTGGGGACAAGGCATGGAGGGACAGGACAAGGAAAGGGGTGGTTTCCCACTGCCAGAGGACAGGGAGAGATGGCATATTGGGAAGGAATTCTTGGCTGTGAGGGTGGTGAGGCCCTGGCACAGGGTGCCCAGAGAAGCTGTGGCTGCTGCATTCCTGGAAGTGTCCAAGTGTGAACGGAGCTTGGAGCACTCTGGGCTAGTGCAAGGTGTCCCTGCTCACAGCAGGGGCTGGAACGAGATGAGCTTTAAGGTGCCTTCCCAAGCCCAGCCGTTCCGGGATTCTATGAAAAACTGGGATTACAAAGAGTGATCCCTTTGTCACTGCACCCCTTGGGGCACCCCAATCCCTCCAGCCCTTCCATGGGTGCATCCTGCAGGCGTCGCGTCCCTCGTGCTCCCATTTGGAGCTGTGGCTGCTTGGAGCTGTGGCTGGCAGCCGGGAGGGGCTGGCCACCTCCCTCCTACCCTCCCTCCCTCCTCCTCCCCAGGCACGCACCTTGCTCCTGGTTAATAATAAATCAGAGGTGCTGCCTTGCCGGGCTCTGTTATCTGCTGCCAGGAGGGAGAGCATGGATTTTTGATGCGCTTCACAGTTAATATGTCTGATGCTGAAAGCTGTTGTAAATTAACTGACCCCTTGGCCCCCTTGTCCTGTTGACTGTTCCCACTAAAGACAGTGTTTGGTTCTTGGCATTCTTGCCCCCCCCCCCCACTCCTACTTTCCCTTCCTCCACCTCCCTCATGCTTTGCTTACTAATCAGGGCAGTCAAAAAAAGGAGCCTTGACTCTGAAATGCTTGGTAGCAGCTGTATGGGGAAGTCAGGATTCCAGGCATCCACCACGCCTGAATTCCTCATGGCTGGAGTATCCCTTCTAAAGCGCTGCTGGAAGTTGGCATGGAACCCTCTGCCCTCCCACGGGGATAAGGGGGTTGGAGGTGCTGCCAGAGTGAAAAGTCCCAGCACAGCACGGAGGGCCCTGTAGAGGCGGATGGAAGGTTCACCTCTATGCACTGGTGAGCTGTGGCTGGTGCCAGGTGCTGGCTGCTGGAGCAGTGCTGGGCCTGGCTTGGAGGAAGGATGGGAGCGGGTTCTTGGCAGGGACTTTTTGGGAAATTACAGAAAGAGATCCCAGAATGGTTTGGGTTGGAAAGGAGCTTAAATTTCATCTCATTCCACCCCCTGCCACGGGCAGGAACACCTTCCACTGTCCCAGGTTGCTCCAAGCCCTGTCCAGCCTGGCCTTGAGGGGATGGTGTCTTTTCCTTGCACATTGCTGATCCTGGGAAACCCCGATTTAGGTTGGAAAACCACCGATGCTCAGTCTGTGGGGTTCACGTCCTCCAGTGACTCACAGTGGGAGAGAGCAGCTGCTAAGGAGTGGGAAATGCCACAGGAAATCGTGTAATATTAGAAACGAAGCAGAATGTTTCAGGTTTTTCTAATTCCAAAAAGCGAAATAAAAAAGAACAATCACAGATTCCCAGTGAGAGTAAATTCTGGGAAAAGTAAGGGATGTATTTTGAAGCATTTTCTTCGGAGCTCACCGAAGCTTTATGTACAAAGTTGTGAAGTGATTTCAAACAAAAAAAAAAAAAAGAGCTCCAAAGGCCACGTTCCAGCGGAATCAAAGAGCCTGGAGTCTCCAGCCTTGTTCCGTTTTGTATTGTTATTTCTTCAAAACAGATCCTTTGCTAATGTTTCCATTTTCCCAGAAACTGAATTCTTGATTTAAAGAACTGGTTTGAAAGCCAAACCTGACCCGCCTCACTGGAAGCGTGACGGGCCCTCAGAGCAAAGCAAGTTTCATTAATACCATAATATTCTCTCTCTTTTTTAGTGTTTGGGGCTTTTTTCCTCTCTTAGAGCAGTTATCTGGTGAATAGCACTACGCTGCTGGGTTGGTGTGGGTGTTTTTAGCTTTTATTCCCTTTCTACAGGACAGATGGTATTTAGAGATCAGAGGGTGCCTCCGTTAGACTTTTAGTTTTCCAAAGTCAATTCCCAAAGCCAGCACTGGGGTTTTTGATAGCGGGCCAAGGCACAGGAGAGTGGCAGGGCTGGCTGGCACGAGGTGAATTTGGATTTAGGATGAGTGACATCTCTCTTAATGAAGCCCTTTTTGGAACAAAGCTGGCGAGGAGCAGGATCCATGATCCATTAGAGGCCGGGGTAGTGGCGGAGCCAAAACTGCCTTGTCACTGAAGACAACACTGAAAAAACGTGTATTATTTATTGTTTACTTTTTGTGCTGCTTTTCTGCATGTCAACGCTTCCCATTGTATGTTTTAGGCTTCAAAACCTGACACCACATTAGAAACCATCTCCAAAGCCCCCAAATAATGCATAAACTATGATTATTCCTTCTGATCCACTTGTGTTTATGTAAATGGCTGGAAAAGCGTTTTTCAGCTTATTTCGGAAGCTTAAGGGATTCACACCAAGCCTATTATTGAAAAATCAGAAAGTGAAAAACAACTTCTGAGACGAGGAATTAGCAACTCAACGGCGACGTTCGTGCTGCGGGATCCGGCTGTACCGCAGATGGGAATCCCCTCGGGATTCAAAAATCCCACATGTGGCAACAGGTGGATGGGCTTTGAGGGGAGAGGGAACTCAGAGGAGGTTTGGGGTCAATGCAGAGGGATGAGGGGCTGGAGGGGGAGCCGGGGCACAGACCACTGGTGGTGCTGGGGCTGGTGGTCTGGGTTTTGGGGGATGGTGTGTGAGGAGCACTGCTGGCTCCGAAAGCCCCCAGGCACTTGGAGGGATAATCCTGGCTCTGTGTCCTTGCATCCACGGGTGGGTGCTGGGAAGGGGCTGGCAGAACCATCCTTGCTCCATGCAAACCTTTTCCCTCTGTCCCAGGAGAGATGGGACCAGATGCAGATTCTCTTTGGGCCCCATCCCCTTCCAACCAGCCCTGCAGCATCTCATCCCTCCTCTCCTGCTGCTTTTTTACCCTGGTTTGGTCCCTTTCCCCCTTCCTTATGTTAATTTCCCACCTGAGCACCAAGTACTTTATAAATAGCAAATCTGAAATGAATTTCCTAGCAGCAATCATTATCTCCCTCGACAGCCATTAAACATTCACACAAGCAGAGCAAAATGACAAAGGGGATTGATTTTTACAGTATGTTGGGGGGAGGTAGGAGAAAGGAAATATGTTGACAAGGCTTTTTTTTTTTCCTTATTTCCCCCCTCTCTCCATTCTCCCCTCCCTTCCACATCCTCTGTCTTGTGGAATTCAAAATCACCCTTTAGGAGATGAGGTTGGGAGGGGATGTGAGACAGCGAAGTTGGAAATAAATAACAATAAATTTTAAAAAAATGAGGAAAAATTAAAAAAAGCAGCAAGTCCTATTCCCTTCTTCCTCAAGCAGCAATCTCTGTTCCCTTCTTCACCAGCCCCTGGAAGCCTCGCTCCGATCTGTCGGCCGCGTACAGCTGGTAAACATGAAGTTGGTTCCGTGGCCCGGCTGTTGAGATGAATATGTCAGAGTTAATGCCTCCGAAGATGGAGGGGTGGGCTGCAGGGAATGGGGGGCCCAATCTGGGAGCCTGCTCAGCAGAATAAATGTGTTGATGCAATCGTCGGGAGCGGGCGAGCCGCGGCCGAATGAGGCACTGTAGCTGAAAATTTAACTTTGATTTCAATTTTCATATTTGTCAGCAATAATTAGATTCAAGAAATGTTTTTGCCACTGTTCTAAAATACTAATAAGTAGGAGCCTTTGTAGTATGGCTAATGGAGTCTTTTTTTTCCTAGTGGGCTAGAAAAATTCCATTAAAGGGAAAAGTCATACTGTATTACTGTGCTTCAACATGCAGTGACTTTGCTGCCACAGGAATATCTGTGCTGGGAAACAGCGTCCTTGCTTACAAGTGCAGGGATGATGCTGGGGAATGGGACTGGCGGCCCGTGGTTGGGATTGGCTGGGGCTTCCCAGGGTTGGAGGGTTGGAGGAGACCCCCCCCCACATCAAATTGGGCAGGGGGTGATGCTCTTAGGGGCATTGGGAAGCTTTTGAACTGCTCATGGGATGATATTCCAGTGGCTCTCATCCAGCAGGCTTTGGCAAATTTTTTTGGTGTTGCCATTTCCCTTTGGGTTTAAAGCCTTGGATCAATGAGGAGTTTCCCCTTGTTGGCTCCCCACCCTGCAGTGAGCATTTCCTTGGCAGCACGTGCCAGGTTTTATCCTGGAGAGACGCTGGCGAGGAAGGTGATATTAAATTTGCTGGCGATATGCAGAGCAAATGGGGGAAGCTCTAAGTTGTGTCATTCTCAAGTTACTTCAGCCTATTAAGCAAACAAAAGCACTTGTGGAGTGAGAAATGGAAATGGCCAACGTGGCCCGATTAATCCTGGATGTACAATTCCATTAATAAGCCAGCTTTTAATAGGTGGTTCTTTCCAGGAGCTGCTGGGACAAAGAATTGATGTATTCACTGTAATTTTATTGCA
>NW_008238838.1:2283708-2302762 GCF_000691975.1 Corvus brachyrhynchos
TCAGTTGAAATAATACAGGAGGGCCCAGCATGGTAATGAGACTTAAATCTAAACAGGAATATCTTAAATTTCAGTGATGGGGGCAGGATTTTGGCTTGTGCTTTTGCTTCCCCATGGAGTGGGCAGAAACCAAAACAGCGGCTCAGAGAGGTGCTGGAGGAAATGGGGATCCCAGTCCCAGTGGAAATGCCCCACGGTTGGATGCTGGGGCTGCTGTCTCAGCTGGGTGATGGGATGTGGCTGCTGGTGCAGAGCTGTGCCAGGGCTGGGCCCTCCAGCCTCTGTTCTGAATGCTAAGGGGGTGTCTGGATGCCCGGGGATGGGACTGTCCCTTTGGCATCTCACCCGGAGTCTTTTGTTCTTGTCATTGGCAGCGAGAGGAGCTCTCCCCCTCCGCAGTCGCTGTGGTTCTCGGGCAGAGCTCATTAACGAGCCCGAGGTCCTCGCTCCGTTCATCCTGTGTTTATTCCGACCCTCCATCTGCGGGCTCTGACCCTTTGCTGATCCTCTCTTTCCGAGGAACTCCTGCAGAAACCCCACCTTCTGCTTTAGGGAGCCAATGTGCCTCTGTGGCTGCAGCTCTGGGCCCGTGTGAGATGCGGAGAGGGATTTGGGCTTTAATCCATGAGCATCTCTCCAAGGGCTCTTGGAAGAGAACTGTGGGACGCTGCAAATCCCAGGCAGGCTGGGTGGCTCAGCAATTCCGAGGCGATGCACAGCAGTGCCCCAGGATGCAGATCTCCATAATATCAGTGAAATTGTGGAATAATGCACATTAAATTGAAGGAAATGCCAACATGGGAGCTTCCTGACCCAAAATCTGTGTGGCCCCTCATTACTGGAGCTGTGGCTTTGCCATGAGAAGTTTACAGCCACTTTTTGTTTGTTCATCACTGGTTCAGGGCTGTTTGTTTTTCACTCCTCCTCCCTATTTGTATGCATGCTCTGACCCTGCTTTGGTAACAGGCTAGAGAGTAAATAGAAAGGGGAGGGGAAAAAAAAGGCAAGGAAAAAAAAAAGCCAAGGCACAGTTCAGCTCAAATCCCCGAGGAAACAGATGTGATTGCCTTCCAGAAATGGCTCCAATAAGGCCAGAAAGGAATATTGCTTTTATAGCTTTTGGGATATAAAACATTTAGAAAATGTGATTGACTGGCAGTGCCTAATTTATCATTTACCCATTTCTCTATCCACCCAAACACAGCAGTATCCTCACATGGACTCATTTCCACCTTTTTTTGGCTCCCTGCCTCTTTCCTGTGTGTGACACATGTGCAAACCCATGTTCCTTTGCACGCCCGGCCGTGTGCGTGCACACACGGGCACGTGTTCCCCCATGCTCCTGGCTCCTTGTCCCTGTGCCTGTGTCATGGATTTATCATCGTTCTGCTAAGCACTCAAACTCCTGTGGCTATTTATAATTAATGCTCAGAAACCTGCCAATCCATTTAATGACACCAGGAGGTCACGGCCTCCCTTATAGCTTCCCATTAATCATCATTAGAACAGCTCTGGGTTTTTTACGTTCTTTTTAAATGTTAATTCACCTTTATAATGCTCCTTTCAGCTCTGACTGTAAAGGGATACTCTGTAGTCACTCCAGACTGTCTTGCAAGTGTGTGCAGGTGAAAGGCGCAGTGGGACAATTGCACTTGATAAAGTCTCTTGGATGTCTCCCGCTGGAATGAATTACACTCACAAACTCTGCCAGATGGGATTTCTCCACTGCCCTCTGCCGCCGGCTCCTCGCAGCGATGCTGGCACAGCTCCCTCCCTGCTGGCTGCGTCCCGGGTGCCACGGAGCCCCTCACCATCGCTCCTTCCTGTGCCGCTGGGAGCCACAGGATCAGAGAATCCTGCAATGGCTTGGGTTGCAAGCGACCTTAAAAATCCTCTGGTTCCATGTGCCACGTGGTTCCCAAGTGGAATAAGCTGATCCCTGCTGGCACAGAGCTTGCTGAGGCCACGTCTGCTCTGCCAGGTTGTGCTCGGGCACATCTTCGCTGGGCAAATTTTGTAGGTCTGAGGTGGGCTCATGCATAGCTTGGCTTTACAGGTTGTGGTGTCTTGGTTTTGGGTGGAGCAGCTAAATGTGAAGTCATCCCTTGTGAAGGTTAGCAAAGATCCCAGTTCCCAGAGAGCAGGGCTGCTCCCTCTGGCGAGCCCATCTCTTTCCTGCCAGTGCCCTGGAAGCCTCCAGCCCTTTCCGTGTGTCCCAAAGCACCCCCTGTCATGGTCTGGTGCCCTGGCACAGCAGAGGGCATCAGCAGAGATATCAAGAGGCAGCTTGGAGGAAGGAAAGCTCCGGGTGCAATCCGGTACCTTTGGCAAGCAGCAGCTCCTCTTCGATAGCCCTCTCCTGGCTCGGGGTTGGCAGCAACCATCCCTCTCCAGAGCTGATCTGTGCTTGCATGGTTCCAAAGTGGCGCAATCCTGATCCAGATTGGGGTGTTGATCCTTTTGGGAACAGCCCCATGGTGTGGTGGTGCAAAGCGTGCCCCCATGTGAACTGTGGGGGACTTGCCATAGCTCTGGGTGACAAACCTGCAGAGCATCCCAGGACTTCTGCTCTGCGTTCATCCAAGAGAGGAGAAGGCAGCACGGACACCCAGTTCCTTCGGTGGGCAGCATGTGCAGCCCCACGTGTGCTTGAGGTGGGCGAAGGTTCATGCTGGCCTCTCTTTGTGAGTGAAATAGGATCACTCCTGCTCCTTTGGAGACTTCTGGTCTGGGTGAGAGCCGAGCCCAGCCCCGTTTCTCTGAGTAAATACGCCAGCAGCATTTGGCTTAATGAACTGTGGCTTTTAATAAATGGCTCTTATCTTGCTTGGGGTTGGCAGCAACCATCCCTCTCCAGAGCTGATCTGTGCTTGCATGGTTCCAAAGTGGCGCAATCCTGATCCAGATTGGGGTGTTGATCCTTTTGGGAACAGCCCCATGGTGTGGTGGTGCAAAGCGTGCCCCCATGTGAACTGTGGGGGACTTGCCATAGCTCTGGGTGACAAACCTGCAGAGCATCCCAGGACTTCTGCTCTGCGTTCATCCAAGAGAGGAGAAGGCAGCACGGACACCCAGTTCCTTCGGTGGGCAGCATGTGCAGCCCCACGTGTGCTTGAGGTGGGCGAAGGTTCATGCTGGCCTCTCTTTGTGAGTGAAATAGGATCACTCCTGCTCCTTTGGAGACTTCTGGTCTGGGTGAGAGCCGAGCCCAGCCCCGTTTCTCTGAGTAAATACGCCAGCAGCATTTGGCTTAATGAACTGTGGCTTTTAATAAATGGCTCTTATCTTGCTGAAGTGCTGCTAAATTGTCAGGATTTAAAATTAGCCTAATAGATTTGTGGGCGATGTTTTATTCACTGGTTAGTTGGAAAGAGACGGAGAGAGGGGGAGAGATGGCTCCACCCAGTTCTCCCTGAATTATACACGAGTTATTTATTTGTTTGGGCCGAAGGGGAAATGTTCTGGATTAATGTGCGATGCCTCAGCACCTGACTTAATGAGAATTTAGAGACCTATCCCAAACTGATAGTCTCCCATTAATCACTCGGTGGCCCCTCTGCTTTGCTGTCCCTGGGATATATTTTTCATAGTGGTGGTTGGGTTATGGCACCCACTGCTGCTTGCCAGGAAAAGGGGATGGGGATGGACAAGGGATGTTTTTGGGAGCTGTGGTGGCTTCCAGGACCACTTCTTGCAGCTTTGCTCCATGTTGACGTTGAAGGGGAGCCCGTGTATCTCTGTCTATACCACGCCTGCCTGTGCAACTTGAGTTCTTGAGCATGAAGTTGAACTGGCTCGGCTTGTGATACATCCTGTGAACTTCCATGAGCCACTTTGCCTTTATTTCTTTTGGCAACGCTGAGCTGGTTGTGATCCTGTTGACAGTTTGGAGACATATGGAGAGTCAAGGCAGAACAAGTGTCTTATAATAGAGTAAAATGGGATCTGGTTGGGATGAAAGATGCCAGGGAAACGTCAATCACTATCATTATCCTAACAAACTGCTGTACCTGCAGAGATAATAATAATATTTAGCAATTATATAGCACCTAACAAGCTCAAACAGCAGACACTGCAGCTAATTAAATCTCCCAAGACTTCCTTTGGGTGGGTGATTTCCTAAGAGCATGGACCAGCTTCTTAAGAGTGTTTTATGCAAAGCTAAAGGCACTTCTTTCTCATTTCTCAGGTAGAGAGAAGTGGTCCTGCTGGAGATCTGCACAGTGAGGGTGCCGGGGTCAGTCTTGGCACTGGGTTGGGCTGTTTGCTCCGTTAGGAAAAGAGTTGGGTGGCCTTGACTTGATAACCCAGATGGCCAAAGGTGTTTGGATGCACTGATGTGCTTTTCCTTGTCCTTTTTGGGACCGGGGAGAGTTTGGGTGCTGGCCACCCAGACGAGGACCCTGCCAGCACCACTTGGTGACGTAGAGGTGCTGGTACAGATGGTGTTCAGGGCTGGGCAGTCAGAGGGTGTTTTTTCCTGTGTCTGTCTGGTTTGCTGGGCTGCTGCTCCTTCCCTCTTGGTTCATCATTCCCCATCCCATCTTGACCAGGCTGCATCCTGAGAAACCTTTCTGGAGGGTGATACACCAACCAACATCCTTGGTTTGGCTGGGTCGCGCGAGATCACGGCGATGGAAAACAAGACTTGGAACATTTCCCCATTTGTGGTGGTCTCACCTCATCCTTCCTGGAGAGCAGCAGATGAATCCATTTGTGGCTGCCTGGATCCAGCCAGGCTCCCTGACCCCTGCCCAGCTGTGTGTTGCTCCAGCCTGGGGAGCCGGTGGTGTCCCTGTGACTTTGTGAAGGTCAACATCGGTGTCTGAAGTGGGGCCGGTAGTAGCGACACACGATGCGCAGCGTCAGCCATAAAGGAAATATTGTATATAAAAGATAAGTTTTTTTCTTTTCTCGTGGCAGAGGAACAAGGCGCCGGGTTCATTTAGCATTCATAAAGTCTTGCTTTGGAAACGCCTTTAAGTACTGCTGAGGGAGACTTGAAGGAGCATGTTTGAGAGTCAAATGCACATCTCCTTGGGCTCTCCTTTCATCTGCTTTAAAAAACACAATCTTTTTTTTTAATCTTTTTCTTTTCCCCCTCTGTAAAAATACTAATCTTCTCCAACAGCAGCAGACACCCAGGGTGCAGGCGCTTGGCAATTAGTTCAGTGAACAGAATAAGCGAGGAGCAGAGGGAAGGGGGGACTCATCCAAGGACCGGAGGACGCTAAAATCCTGCCCGCTAATTAGGAGGCAGCACAGGATGGGGCCTGGTTAATTCAGGTGCTGAGTCGCGACGTGTGTCGTCCACCCGATGTGGTCCTCTGTCACCCTCTGGGCTGACCTCTGGCTGAGAGGAAGGCCCAGCAGGGAATTTGGGTCTGGGGCTGGAGAAGAGTCCAAGGGGATGAAGTGAGGATGAGTTTGGTTTGATCTACAGCCTGGCAAGAGTATTCGTGACTCCAAGCAGGTCACGAGTAGTTGTTGGGAGAAACATGTGGAGGTTTTGGCATGAGTCCTCCTTGGATTCTTGGCTGACATGTGGAGTGGAGTGTCCGTCCTCCAGAGGCTGGGCTTTCCCTCGTAGAGAGTCATCCTCTTGGAGTTCGTGTCGGTTGGGAAATTCAATGCACGATTCCTGTTATCCTCACAGGAGCTGAGGCAGAAGGAGAGAGACAAAGGCAGCAAGGGTTGTCGTCATCCAAACTTCTTCAGGTTGTGAAGAGCCAACTTCTTGGGAAGTGTCAGATGAGCAGAAGTTCAGCTCAGCCCTTTATTTTGGCTGAAACTTTTCTTGTCCTTGAAACCTCTCTCCTTCTCTCTTCACTTGAGGGAAGGGAATTTACTGCGATGAAATATGTTGTCTTGTGGCTTTTTATGAAAACAGCACATGTCACTGCCCCTGTTTCCTGGAGCCAAAGGATGTGGCTGGATTTCAAAAAGAAAAGGACTGGATGATTTCATTATTGCTAACAACTGTTCCCACCAAGATAAGGACAGTCTAATCACATTCCCCGCGCAGGAGTACCAAGGGAACCAAAAGCGAACGTTTCCATTTGATCTTCCACGTTGTCTTCTGTGTTTTGGTCCTGTTTGGTGCTGTGCAGTGCCAGGAGCAGGCTGTGAGGCTGAAGGGAGTTGGGGGGAGCCAAGGCAGCAGTTCATGGTGTGGTGTCCTGGTTATCAGGGGTGTCCCAGGTTGGAGATGCTCTGCCAGCAGCCGCCTCTCCATAAGGGTTTATTTCACTGACTGCCTGCAGGCAGGGCTTGAATTCCACATCCCAAACTCTTTGAGCGGAGCCTGAACTGATGAAGGAGGCTGAGCGCTGAGCAGAGAGGGAGTTTTCAGCTTTTTATTTTTGATTTGCAAGTTGCCCAGAAGAAAAGTGCCACCTTCTTCATAAAAAAACCAAACCAAACCAAAAAAAATCAGAGCTTATGGCTAATAAATTTGCTTTTCTTAATTACGTTTCACAGATTCCCGATGCAGATTCCCCTGGGAATTGATCCATAGCTGAAAATCCCCTCTGCAGTGAGCATGCTCCATCTTAAATGCCAGGAGGTGATGCTGACTGTGGTACAATCCGGGTAGAGGGGGAGGGCAGAGCCAGGAGGTGCAGGGGACCAGTTTTTGGCCGTGCCCTCCACTGCACTTCACTGCCTGCACGGAGTGAGCTGCCACATGTCCCCACTGCAACGATTCCTGTCGCACGGAAGGAACTCTCAAGGCTTTGATTTGCCTCGTAGCAAGAGATAACATTATCATCTCGTCCTTTAATGATTTGAGGACGGACTATTTTTCACATCAATTTCTCTGTCTCGGTAGCCCTGATTCTGCTATGGGTGGTTAGTGTACAAATCAGTGCAGGCGGAGGGGACGAAGTAACTCAATCTTTCCCCTCACCCTCTCCTTGTTTGCATGCCCTTGGCTCCTCAGGAGCTCGGGGAAGGCACTAATTGATCCATCCCGTTGGCACAGCCGGCGAGGAGTTGTCATTTGGTGAGCCAAGCGGGCTTCTGCCTTCTGGAGCACAGGGTCACCGCTCCAGGTCCCAGCAGCGACCACCCAAAGAGAAAAGATGACTTATAATTACATTCATAATTGAAAGTGATTAATGGTAGCAAAAGAACTTCGAGCGATTTCTTGTAATTAAATACTAATTTTAGTTCCTTTGCAGTGCTGAGCACCATATTTGCTTTACTGGGGATATTTATGGCTGTGCCTTAGCATGTTTTAATATCTTAAAAATACATGTTAAGTCATTAACAATCTTTCGGTGACTGGGTAAACAAGTAAACATCAATTAATTTGTTTACTTTGTGTCTGTAATTAGCTTTTATTATTTCAGATTTTGGAGGATTTTTATTCTGGAGGATTTCTGGCTTTGAGTGGAAGAGTGGAACCCTTGGTGACTCCCATACCAGGGGAGCCCTGCCCTCTGCTCTGGGCTGCTCTGGCTGCCAAAAATCCTCCAAAGAGGTATGAGAAGGAGGCAGGAACCACATCTGGAATGGTTTAGGCTCACAGGACATCACGGCCAAGTGCTGAGCCTGCTGGCGGTGAAGCCTCTCAGAGGCTTTGGAGCAGGGAAAGGAGCTGTCTGCCCACGGCAGATGCTCGCTGGCTGTTGCTTCGTCTTGAAGAACAGAAGTGTCACGAAATCAGCTGTTTCTGCCAGGTTTTGGCTGTCTGTAAGTGACACCTTTCAAACTCAGCTGCTGCTCATGATGCTGCATGTCAGGGGTTGCTCAGGGCTGCTCTCCTTCTCCCCTTGCTCCAGCTGCCAACCCCATCTCCTCCCCTCCCCTCTTTGGAGGCAGCTTTTACCCTGGATCCAGCCTGGATCCAGCTTCAACTGGATTTGGGGGATATATTTGCAGAATTTAATATTTAATCCTTATCATTGTATTGATTTGATTTTGAGTTTTGACCTGCCAGACGGGGCTGGTTTGGGTTTTGGCCGCAGACAGGGAGCTGATGGATGCTGGTTTGGGTGGCTGTACGTGGGTGCAAGCATTGGGGGTCACCAAACTGGGCAGCATTCCCATCCTAGGGAGTGTGGGCTGTGTCCGACACCTTCCAATGTCACTGTGCTCTGCTCTGACTGAAAATATCTTTATGCCTGGGTTTATTCATCGCCCACGGCAGCTCTTTTTCAAGCACTACAGGATGAGTGTTATGCCCAGATGTGCCCATGTCCTTCCTGCACCTTGACAAAGTTGTTTTGGGAATCTGTTTCCTGAAAACTTGGTCCTGCTCTCATAGCAACACACTGGGCCGGAAAGCTCTTGATGGAAATCATGTCTCTTCCTCACCAGTTCCTTGATTCCTTGCTAATGCTTTTCATTCCTTCTTGCTGCTTGAGAGAGCTGATCGTCTGATTAAATTAAGACAGACACAAAAGCAGCTGGCCTGCCAAAGACTTGGATTTTATTAAAAATAATATTGTTTACAGAGTTCTCTCCCTTTATGGCGCATATAAAACAGTGTGTTCCACCCGAGCAGCCAGCAGACTCGCTGCAATTTACCCGGGAAGAGATGGAAAGACATTAAACCCTGTCTTGATGGGGAGTAGAGAGGGCATGGAGGAGACGGAGGTTGGGGATAAGAGATGGAGTGTAGCTGGCAGCAAATGAGAGGGAAGGAAATGCAAGGGAAATAAGAAGAGAAAAGGAAAGATGGCTCCCTGATCCCCACCTCCCCTTCTCCCCTCGCATACCTGCACTGAAATGAAGCTTTCAGAAAGGAGAGAGATCATGGAAAAGAGGAGATAAACCAGGGCAGAGAGCTTCAGCTGGGGACACCGTCTCCAGCGGAGCAGGAGGAGAGCTGCTTGCCCTCCTTGCAATATTCAGGAGCCCTTCCCAGGCTTTCCGTGCGGGTGGAAAGATCTGCTCTCAGCTCGTTTGAGCTCTTGCAGATGTTTTGCGAGTCCTGGGGCTGGGGCTAAGTCGAGGCTGGGAGTGCTGGCTCCTGCCCACCCAAGTGCCTCACCAAAGAACTCTCGTGCCTTGTAAATCGTTTATTTGTGGTTTATTCACACTTCAAGGGCAAAGGAGGTTGTGCAGGGATGCCACAACCGTGGGCCATGGCGTGAGGGGCTGGCAGTAAAGCGAGGAGAGACAGGGAGGTTTTCCCAAGGTCGCAGAGGGAGCTCGAGGTAACACCCAAATTTGGAGCAGGGTCCTCACCTCCAGCAACCCTTGTGCTGGCTAAAAGGGGTTGTGCCTCACTTTGGGAGGCAGGGATGAGCCCTGCTAGTGCCCTGCTGCAGGAGTGCCCTGGCTCTGCTTGGCTTTCTCTCTTCTTCCTGTGTCTTCTCTTTGTTTGTTTGATTTGGTTCCAAATAATTAATTGTAAACACCCGTGGCTAATGGTTTGAATGAAGGGTGGATGGGTACTTTACTGAACTTGTGAAAGGATTGTACACTTCTGTTTTCAGTTTCCCTGACCCCAGCTGAAGTGACAAGGCTTGAGCACCCCATGTTTTGAGGGAGCTGAGCACCCTGTGAATGTAGGGGGTGCTGGGTGGGGGGATCACCTTGGAAAAGACATGCAGACCATGCTGGGAAGATTTGACAGGGATCCTGATTGTAGTTATGATGGAATCATAGAATATCCTGAGCTGGAAGTGATCTACAGGGGCATGGGGGTTGCTCCTTTCCCCTACATGGGTGGGGCCCCAGGTCCCATGGGAGAAAGTTGTCCCACCCTATTTCCCTGGACCCCTGAGCTCCAGCCCTGTCACGGTGAGCACCTTCTGATGCTGATCACGTGCTGGTTTTGACACCTTAAAGGGGTTTGGTGGCGTGAGGGAGGTGTCCCTTGAGCTGTACAGAGATTTTAGAGATTGAGTAGACCTGAACCATGTTTTGGACTAATGCACGTGGAGTTTGGGTTGAGCAGGGGCCATCTGCCCCTTCTTTGCAAGATGGTTATTGTCCAAGCCTCCGAGGTTTAGCATGAGAAGAGATGCCTTCTATGTTCCAGCCTTTCCAGACAAAATCCAGCCATTGAAGCTGGTTGGGAATAAGCTCAGCAGAGCAGTCTTGGCCAGCTGGCACTGCTGAGCTCTCCTGGGCAGGAGGATTTCTGTGAAGCCAAGAGCTCAGGCGACTGTGAGACAGAAGGAGCTCTCGGAAGAGGTGGCCCTGGGTCATCCCTTGCTGGGCTCCAGGCACATGGAGGCTTGATGGGTGTCAAACCCTGTATTGATCCCTCAGTCTGAAGGCAGCAGGAGGTCTGGAGCTGCAGCAACAAGTGCTTCAGCCTCTGCAGCTCAACACGTCGCTGGCTCAGAAGTTTTTACCTCGAGAGTTGCCGAGAAAATCTTTGAAGGAAAAGGCTGAGCTGTCACCATCCTCCCCACCCTTCCACACACCTCCTCCCAATCCCATTCCCAAATCTGACTCTTCCCAATGGCTACTCCATGTTTTAGGATAGTGCTGAGATAGAAGATGCCTCCTTCTTGGCTGTTTTAATGAGAAATGAACTCCAAGACCCAGTTCCAGGAGGATTAGTGAAGCAGCAAGACTTGTACAGCTCCTTCACTGTGTAGTTCAGAAAGTTGGGATGGGGTTGGGTCAAGTGATTCCCTGAATGAGGCAAAAGTGCTTTGAGCATCCATGTGAGGAACAAGGTTGTCCCTTGTGTGCATCGTGCTACTGAGTCACGGGGCAATTTCCTGTCCCTCCCAGTGCAGAGCACTCCAGCTGGGAGCTTTGGCATCGCTGCTTAAAACAAGGCTGATTGGGCTTGTTCTCTCATGGAAAATGCATGAGAAAAACTGCATTTCCATGCTTTTTTTTTGGATCAAAAGTCATTTTTACTCTAAACAAGGCTTTTTGGGCCTTTTTTCAATGGTGATATATGCCTCTAGAATCCTCCCTACTTATCAGTCCCCCCGTGAGCCGCTTGGTTTGATTGCTAATCTGCCTTATTATGTTTTTAAATGCACTTTAATATTTGAGTTTAGTGGCTTTTTTAGTTTTGAGGCCAAATTCCAGCTTCCGAAGTGCCTACCTCTCTTTGACTTCAATGGCAGACTTTCTCCTTTATCCCAAGGCATAACATGGTCCTCACACTGCTTGAAATTAGATGCACTGATTAGAGCATCTCTCAGCCACCGCCGCCCTGCACCTCAAAGGACAACTCGGAGAAGAGGTTGGAAGTTGGAGCTGGGGGTATTCATGCATTAAATGTAATTTCTTAGGACTTTGCACCTGTTGTAGCTCTCTACAAGTGACCTGGAAATAGAGGTCTGGGGGTGGGTGAGGAACTGGGAGTGGTGGTGGTGGTGACAGGAGGTCAGTGCTGGCCATGTGAGGTTGTCTCTGATCCGTATCTGTGATAGATGATCCTATCTGTGCTTTTGCCCTGTGGTTTTTATTAGTTAGAATTTAAGTAAGAGTGGTGAAATACTGAGCAAATGGCTAAACATTGCTGCACCCGGTACTCGGGGCTGAGAGTGCTTCTGGCTCAGCCACAGAGATGCTCCGAGGGCTGGAGCCCCTCTGCTGTGGAGCCAGGCTGGGAGAGCTGGGGGTGCTCACCTGGAGAGGAGAAGGCTCCAGAGAGAGCTCAGAGCCCCTGGCAGGGCCTAAAGGGGATCCAGGAGAGGTGGAGAGGGACTGGGGACAAGGGCTGGAGGGACAGGACACAGGGAATGGCTTCCCAGTGCCAGAGGGCAGGGATGGATGGGATATTCTTCTGCTGTCTGAACCTTCAGGGAGCTGCTTTAGCTCACCGAGATCTCCCCCCCACACACACCCCTGAGCTTTCTGCTGTTCCCAACTGAGAGCAGCAGGAGCAGGATTAGACTGGAATGCTCTGACCATTCTGACAGCAGCTCAGCCAATGGATGAAGGCACATTTTTATCAGCAAGTGCTTGTTTTTGTGAACATTAATCATATAAAACTCCTACTAGATGAGGAACTCTGACAACATTTTTTTCTATAATCTCACATAATCAAATACTCTCCTGTCCTTTTCCTTCCCCTGGAGCTTTGGTCTCTGTCATCAGCACAGCTTCTTTGGAAGATGTGTTTCTTCCCACTGCCAGAGGGCAGGGCTGGATGGGATATTGGGAAGGAATTGTTCCCTGGGAGGGTGGTGAGGCCCTGGCACAGGGTGCCCAGAGCAGCTGTGGCTGCCCCTGGATCCCTGGCAGTGCCCAAGGCCAGGTTGGAGGGGGCTTGGAGCAGCCTGGGATAGTGGGAGGTGTCCCTGCCAGGGCAGGGGGTGGGATGAGATGAGTTTTAGATTTCCTTCCAGCTCAAACCATTCTGTGATTCCATGCCTCCTTTCTGATTCTGTTCAGTATTGTCGGTTCTTGGAGCTGGCAGCGCCCTCCTCTCTGCGTGTCTCCGCGGTGCTCAGCACCCATCGCTGTGGGGTGCCGCCCTGGCTGTCTGACAGTCAGGAATGTGTGTCTGGAGTGCTGTCTGCAGCCTCCTTCGGCGGCTGCTCCGCTCGTGATTGCTCCTTGGAGAACCCTCCCCCGATTTCACAAGAGTTAACCATTTTGTTAGGGGATTCGCTCAGTTGCTCTGAGGGGTTCTTTAATTCCTTTCACCTCAGTGTTTTCCTGGGGAAATTGTGCGTGCCATAGGGAGGTGTGGTGGAGAGGACAGATGTTGCAGATGTGGGTTGGAGCTGATGCTGATGGTACCCGGATGTGCTGGATCCACCTGGGCCTTGGCAGAGGAGCAGTCACAAGTTCTGGCAATTGTATGTTTTGCCCTTAGGAATACTTCTCCTCCTCTAAATGCTTTGTCATGGAGGTGGAACTTTAATGTCAGCGCTTCAGACAGGGAAACTGAGCCCCCCAACAGAAGGAGGATGCGTTTCCCAGGTCTGGGTGGGTTCAGGAGCCACCAATCCCACTCAGCTTGGGTGAAGAGGCCTTGTGTGGGAGGTAGAGTTGTGCTTGGGGTCTGGCCTGAGAGCAGAGGGTGTGATCTAAGCTTGGAGACAGCACGTCAGGGTAACCTTCCAGCCTTCAAATCTTGGCAAGAGTGTAAAGGTCCATCTGCCCTCTGAGGTACAGCCTTGAAATGAGGGCGATATATGGAAATACATTGGATAGCTCTGTTTAATCCAGGCCAGCTGCCACCTTGCTCTTAATGATGAGCCCTTGCTGTCCCTCCAGGTAGGAGTGATATTTGTCTGAATTGGTTTAGCTTCTAACGATGGCCAAAAAACCTGTTCTGATTGAATTGCCTCAGGAAACGTTCAGTGCTTCTGTCAGTCACTCTCTGAGGCTTAGCTGTCATTTTGGGCTGAGCTTTTTCAATCCTCCCCTTGTCAGAACCCCTGGGTGGTGCAAGAGAGGGCCTGGGATGGATGGAATGATTCTCTAATTAGAGTCAACGCTCTTACACAAACAGTGGTAGCAGCGTGGCCAAATACCACCTAAAGTGGGACGGGACGTGGGGGAGAGTGGAGAGCAGAGGCGATGATCGCTCTATCCAGTGCAGCAGGTTGTCCCTGGAAATGGAACATGAATAAGTAATTTGGATAAATAATGGAGCTGTCTGAACTGTAACAATAAAGAATAAAAGTGCTGAGTGTGTCTTGCTGTGATTTGTGGGGTCACACTGTCTGAGACGGTGGAGCCCTTGCTCCCACTGGTGAGCAGGAGCTCGCAGATGGGTCTCCGGGATGTCACAGAGGGGACTTCGACTTGCCAGCAGGAGGGAACAGTCTGTGGTCCAGATTTTTTGCTACTGCAACAGTTTTGTGGACCCTGAGAGATTCCTGTGTCATAGTCTGGCGGTGGATGACCTCTGTGGGGTGAGGGTTGGGTGGATCGCAGCTGATTTCACCCTCCACTGGGGTTGGGCACATGTGGGACCTGCATCATGGGCAGCTGAGCTGCCCTCTGGTGATAGAGCCCTTCTGCAAGGGTTTCACGAGCCTCAAAGTTATTCCAAGTCCCCAAACAAAATCTCTATTGCAAATTAGTGTTTTCTTCTTCTGTCTCTTTGAAGGGATGTGGCAAATAATTATTCTCCTGCTTCGTATGATATTTATGTAAGGGAAGAGAGTTGTCAATTCTTACTCAATCTTCTCTTTTAGTGACAAAGCAAACCCCGGTGTCTTTCATCTTTCTCTGGAGTTGTCTGCATCTCTTACTCATTTCATTGCTATTCCACGGATTCACCCTGGCTCGTCCCGGCTGGGACGTGCAATCAATTGCTCCACATCGATTAGAGATGTGTGTCTTGCACTGTGGCAAACGCACTTTGGATTGATCTGAGAAGAAAGGGAACCTCCAGCTGCGGGCTCAGGGCAGCCAGATGTGCTGGGAACGAAGACAAAGTGTCAGCACGGGTCGGGGGAGGTGATAACGTGTTAAGTTGCAGTGACTTGGCCTTTACTTTTCTGAGAACCCCATGTCCATGTTGGGCTGGAGTCCTGCAGCTGAACACTTGCTTTAAACCAAGTGGAGCAAAACGATTCTCCTTTGTCCTTTTTACAACACTCATGTTAAGATTTGTCATCTTCCGTGGCCAGGTTGAATCCTCCATGATTTGGGGGCTGCTCTAACACCCCAGTTCCCTGGGTTTTTCCTCTCCTTTTTGTCCACGTGTTCGATGTTTTCTCTCTGAGTGTGTCGCACCACGGTTGTCCGTCTTTGATTTCCTACTGCTCATTTCCAGAGGAGATTTGGGATTCTGCTCCTACCCTCAGAACCCTTCCAGCCCCTCTCCTCCTGGCTGGGCATCGTCTACAGATTTTAATCAGCGTTCTCCCGGCTCCGTAACGCAAGCAGTTAAATGTAAATGTCGGAGAGAGCAGGGCTCGGACAGACCCCGGAGGAATCCCGCTGTAGGCTGCCCTCCTGGCATGGTTGTAAATAATAGATAAGCACTCTTTGAGAGCGCTTTGTCAACAGGCTGTTATCCCTCCTCCCCTCTGCCCCCAGCCTCGGCGATTACATCCACTCCGTGCTTCCTCAACTTTCCTCGGAGGTGCCGCGTGGGACTGGCATCAGGAGCCTTATTAAAGTCAAGGTATATCATGTCTACAGCTTTCCTCTTATCCACCAAGTCTAGTTATCCTGTCAAGGCGGAAATTAGGTTGGTTTGACATGATCTGTTCTTGACAAACTCGTGTTGGTGGTGGATGTGGGGTTTTTTTCTCACTTTATTAAATTCCCGGGCCTTACATGCTATGATAGTTTCATCGTTTGTTTTAGTATCTTCCCGGTGATTGAAGCTGAGCTGATTGCCTACAGCTCTGGGTTTTTTTACTTAAAGATATGAAGATTTCTTGCCCTTGCTGCTGGCCTCCATGAGCTCCCAAAGAACAGCGCTGGTGGCTCAGCGACGTTTCTGCCCGATTTTTCATCACTCTCCAGAGACTTGCCTCAATCTCTGCCAGTTTAATTTTTTTTTAACCCCTCCTCTATCTGTGCTCCAGCCCGAAAGCCATGTCCCTGTTAATATGAAATTTGGAGCTGTCTGCTGACCATACACCTGCTTTCATATGGATCCAATCAAACATGGCTCCGAGCATCTCTGCCACATGCTTTCCCTGACTGCTTGGTGACAGACCCAACATTCCTTCTCCTTTTCCTCTGAACAAATCCAAGAGCCTTTTTATTCCCCTCTCATATCTCTTGCTAATTAAAACTTGTTTTGCATGTTAGTGCTGCTGACTTTATCCCTCTGTGCCATTATGGCTCTGTTATACCCATCCCTAATTATTAGCCCTTGTTTCCATAATTTTTTTCATGGTTCCTTTTTTATTCCCAGGTCATTGAATGGCTCTGAATTCAGCCACAGCAGCCTCTTCCTAGGATTCCTACCTTCCCTTTGCACAGGGATAGCCTGCTATTGTGTGTGTAATAAAGTCTCTTTCAGTAACTGCCAGCTCTCCCCTTCTTTGTGATTATTTTCCCAGGAGAACCCATCTACCAGCTTCCTGAACTTTTTGAAATCTGGCTTTTGAAGTCCATTATCCATATTCCCTGGCTTTCCATCGGGTTGAGAACTCGATCGTTTCCCCACCACTCTCACCCAAATTACTTTCCTCCTTAAAGGCCGTAGTCCCTCTTTCCTAGGCAGGAAACCTCAGGCTTTTCCCTGAGCCTTCCCAAACGCTTCCCTGGAACATGGGCTGGATGGAATATGCCCTGCCAGGCAGTGCTCCAAGTACTGTCTGTCCTTCTGTCTCTGTCCCTTGCTCCTTGGTTGGATAAGGGTTTCCCAGGGATGGAACCCCCTTCCCTTGGCTTTCAGCCTCTCCGTGCTCTCCCTGTCTCCTGCTTGTGCCCTGCTCCACATGAGGATATTGGGCAGCTTGCTGCCATCCTGGTCACCTCACTGCTTGTCCAAACCACGTGGCACAGACGTGTCCAGGTCCATGTAGGAAGGGCTGGCTTCCTTTTCCAAGTCTTCTGTGTCAGTGGCCCAGGAACACAAGGTTTTGGTGGCCATACAGACCCCACGGGCAGTGACAGGACCTGGGCATGCTCCTTGTCACTGAGCCAGAGCTGAGAAGGCAAAAATATCTTACACTTGACTCTGAACTTTAAGGCAGCAGATTTGGATGAAGTGAATCCCGTCCTCCCTAACAAAGATGTGTAGGGCCTGTTGTCCAAGACCTTTAAATGTCAACAAGGAATTCTACACAGCCCACAAATCTTGGTGGGGAGCTGACAGGGACTGCAGTGCGGGGTGAGCTCTCTGGCTCCAGAGCTACAGGTCTGCCTGGGAGCAGAGAGCAGACCTGGGGAGGAGCTGCAGTCACGAGTCAAGGGGTCTCAGCAGGGAGTGCTGGTGGTTGCTGGAGCACATCCATCTGCTTCAGTGAAGCAGAGGAGGTTTAGATTGGATATTGGGGAGAAATTCCTCCCTGTGAGGGTGGGGAGGCCCTGGCACAGGGTGCCCAGAGCAGCTGTGGCTGCCCCTGGATCCTTGGAAGTGTCCAAGGCCAGGTTGGACTCAGCCTGGGATAGTGGAAGGTGTTTCTGCCCATGGCGGGGGGTGGAATGAGATGAGCTTTAAGGTCCCTTCCAACCCAAACCTACCTGGGATCTGATGACTGAGTGGTTTCTGTGGAGACAGCATGTGGGAGTCTCCTTTCCCAGTGGATTTGTGGTAGCTTTTTTTAAAGCAGCAAGGCCAGGCTGTGGCAGCTCAGGTGTGGTTCCTGCGGGGCTTGGATACAAACACGGAGATGTTGCAGAGTGGCTGGATGGCATCAAGAGACTCCCAATGAAGTCTGAGACTGCAACAACAGGTCCAGTCTGAAATAACTCAGGAAAACAATCCTATTCCCTTGGAGTCCAGTGAGAATAAGGGATTTGCCCCTCCAGCTGTGCCTGAGAAACCACAAGTGGGTGTTGCTTTGGTTATGCTGGCACCAACCAAGGTGGAGTTAAACGCTGGCTGGCTCGTGTGTTGGACTGGTGTTAAACACGGGGATTTGGGGGCTGGACCTCCCCCCAGGTGCTCTCTGGAGCATGGAAGGCTGATGCCTGGACAGCCACTCGCAGAGGATGCAATTTGGCATTTCCGTGGAGGTGGCGGAACAGGAGCTGGTGGCAGCAGGGCTGTGGGTGCCACAGCGATGTCCCCACGTGCCAACACCTTGGCAGGGAGCACACGGGCTTGCTGACAGATGCCTTCCCTAAACAGGCTGTTGTGTCCTCAGGGATGTGTCACCAGCGCCCAGCTGTGACAGCTGGATGTGCTGCTGCAGGGAGGCACAAACACACAGGTTTGAGCTGCGCTGTGATAGAAAATACATCACCCAGGAGCTCAGGCAGAGGTGCTGTGGGGTGGGATGGCCGTGCCGGGGTCCCACTGAGCCCCCCAGGACCTCTCCCCTCTTTCAGAGAGTTGCAGTGCCTCCCAGTAGCCCAGGAGGACATTAAATTTAATGGATGTCCAGAAATTATCGTATCTGGGAAACACTCATTAATCTCTGTCTGCCTCGCTGGGTTTTATTTTCTCCTGAGCCCCACTCTGCCCTGATCCTTTCTCTCAATTCATGTCATCTTCTTTCCACCCAAGTTTTTCCTCCCACCCCTTTTGGCTCCTGCTGCACCTAGGGAAGCCCTTTGCAGAGTCTGTGATGCAGAGCCCATGGAGAGCACACTGAGAGGTGGGGCTGGAGCTTTTGAAACACGTCTAGATTTTATCAGTGGTTATTTTTGTTGCTTTGTAGGGCTGTGGGAACAGAGGGGGAGATGGTTGATGGCTGCTGGCTGTGGGCAAGTGATGGGCTGGTCCAGCAGCTCAGCCTGATCCCTGGTGTTACCTGATGGGTTTGGCAAGGGAATGCTCCTCCACACCACCAGATGTGCTTCACTGATGAGCCTCATCCCCAGTCTACACCACAGGGTGCATCTGCTCTCCACCCTGGAATAAGCCTGGATTTCTTGCTATCCCATCATAAAATGGTTTGGGTTGGAAGGAACCTTAAAGCTCATCCAGTGCCACCCCCTGCCATGGGCAGGGACACCTTCCACCGTCCCAGGTTGCTCCAAGCCCTGTCCAACCTGGCCTTGAACACTTCCACACATCTCAGTGGCCGTTTGCAATGGATTATTTCAGGTGTTTAGGTATTTATTCTGGAAATTCATGCAACACAGCAACGCGTGCAGGGTTGCAGTGGTCTGTAAGGAAAGGCTCTGGCTAGCTGAGGAATAACTTTGGATGAAGGGTCCTAAAGATCCAAGCTCCATCCAGGGAGTCACACTGGTGGAGCAGTGGGGACGAGTGGCTCCAAGCCCTGTCCAACCTAACCTTGTCTCTTTCCAAGGGTGGAGCATTCGCCACCCCTCTGGGAAACCTGTGCCAGTGTTTCACCACCCTCACCACAAAACACTTCCTAATATCATCTGTACAGTCAATCCTCCCTGCTCCAGTGGGCAGCCTGGTGAAGGAGGGAAGGTTACCCTTGCACAGGGGCTCCTGCTGCTTTGCAACATCCCTTCCCTGGATGGGATACCACCTCCAGCCCCAGATATGATCCCTTCCCTTCCCTTCCCTTCCCTTCCCTTCCCTTCCCTTCCCTTCCCTTCCCTTCCCTTC
>NW_008238838.1:2302814-2335409 GCF_000691975.1 Corvus brachyrhynchos
CCCTTCCCTTCCCTGCCCTTCCCTGCCCTGCCCTGCCCTGCCCTGCCCTGCCCTGCCCTCCCCTCCCCCCAAACACAACAATTTGTTGAAATTGAGTGAAATAGGCTTCTTAACAAGTAAACTAATTTGTCAGGAGGGTGCCAGGTTTCCCTCTGCAGTGCAGGCCCTCTCTGCCGGCACCGCACATCCCGACTCGCCGCTTACGGCACAGTTGGGAATAGCTCGGCCCCGTCAGCAGGGCTGTAATTTGGCACCAAAGCTCTTTCCACACAAAGATTTTTTTGTTTAATAAAGCATAAGACTGAACAGTTTGCTCTCGCTCGTAGGTTTTGAAATACGCATTTAATTTCGGCTTAATGAGGAAATTATTGTGTATAAAATGAAATGCTTTGTCAGGCGCTCCAGGACGGGGCTGCTGTAGGATGAGAGCTGTTGGGACAAGTGGTGCTGGGAGATCTTGGGGATGGGGGATGCCGAGGGCCAGACCTGCAAGGATGAGGATGGACCCGCAAGGCAGGAGTGAGAGATCGCTGAATCGTGGAATAGTTTAGGTTGGAAAAGACCTTTAAGCTCACTAAGTCCAGCCACTCCCCCAGCACTGCCAAGCCCACAACCGAACCGTGTCCTCAAGTGCATCAAACGGGGACCAGCTGCCCTTGGTGTGCTGTCACCTGCTTTGCTCCCCTCCCCGGGTGGCCACAGAGGCAGGTGAGGAAGGGACGAGGAGGGGACACTGGTGGCAGGTAAGGCTTGGAGGGGCTGAGCCCCAGCCTGCAGTGGAGGAGGAGATGTCTTAAATCCCTACTCCAAGGATGGTGACTCCACTACTTCCCTGGGCAGCCTGGGCAGTTCCAGGGCTTGACAGCCCTTGCCATGAAGAAATTTTTCCCAATATTCCCTAAGTCTTCTCTGGAGCAACCTAAGGCTGTTTCTTGTCCTTTTGGTGAAATCCTAGGATGGGAATGGCTGCAGCAAAGGAGAGCAAAGAGCTGTATAGAGGAATGACTTGAATTTTCCAAGTATTTTTATTTATAGGGAAGTTTTCTTGCATGAGCCTCACCAGCATCTGTAGAGCTATTTCATGGCACTGCTCTCCCAAAGCTGTACAATCCAGGGGTGGCAGAGGAGGAGGTCTGGGCAGAGCAGAGATGCTCTGATGGTCCTTGGCAGAGGTGCAGAGCTGGGATAGGGACTCCAGGCACTGTGTGTTGTGGAAAATAAATGCCTGTTTTCAGGTGTGCATGGGAGGAGTAACAGGCAAAGCGTTTGGGGACCTTCAGCTGCAGGTAAGCAACGGCCAGGTGTGTTGTTCCCCCATGCCTTGACTTGGAACACATCATACCTATGGAAAGGCACGAAAGATTGGAGAATCCCAGACTGGTTTGGGTTGGGAAGGACCTCAGAGCCGCTCTCATTTCACCCCTTGCCATGGACAGAGACACCTTCCACTACCCCAGAGACACCTTCCACTACCCCAGGTTGCTCCAAGCCCCGTCCAACCTGACCTGGAGCCCTTCCAGTGCCTGTTTGCGATGGATTATTTCGGGTGTTTAGGTATTTTGATAATTCAACCAATACAGCAACCTGTGTGGGGTTGCAGTGCTCTGTAAGGAAGGGCTCTGGCTAGCTGAGGATAAAAGGTCCTAAAGATCCAAGCTCCATCCAGGCCCTCCAGTCACACTGATGGAGCAGGGGGGACGAGTTCAAAGCCACTGCACAAATAAACTCTAATAGCTTTCCTCTTGCATTTATGTTATTAGGGGGTTCGTTTGACTGGCATTATGATGATAAATGAAAAATGCTTTGCACCATTACGTTGGGCGCTAATGCGTAGTGGGAAGAATTTTCTACTCATTTAAAAAAAAAAAAAAAAAGAAAGAAGAAAAAGGCAGAGGGGGAAAGTGGTGGTTTTGTGCAGCACCACCGAACTCTTCCCATGCAGCACCGACCTTTCACGTGTCCCCCCCTTGTCCCTCTGCTCTCGCTGGGCTGGGGCCGGGTGGCTGTTGAGTCCTTGTAGTGCATAAATCCACATCTCCACAGCTCGGCGTTGCTCCCATCCGGTGGGTTATCCTCCCTTCTGCACCACATCCTGCATCCCTGCAGGGTTCAGGATGCCACTTCCAGCCCCAGATATGAACCAAGGGCAGTAGCCGTAGGGTGAGGGGCACGCTGGGCCCCTGAAAGCTCGCTCAAAGTCTCCAGCCTCCCTTGGAAGCCAAAGGAGGAGTTTGACAGTCCAAAGGCTTTCCTTCGTTTTCAAGCCGTGGAGCAAATTGAGTTCAGAGGGTCACTGTTACTCCCAGCTGCCGCGACAGAAATCCCTAATGCACCGTATGCCAGCTTTCTCCAAAGCTTCGGCTGCTTTTTTATGAGGCGCTGTCACTCTATTATCTGCCTCTGAGTTGGTCTTTAGCTCTTTAACCTCATGAGAAGGGAGGGAAAAGGAGCCTTGAAAAGGGGGAAAAATAAAGAGGAAACAGGATGCTCCAAGAGCAGCTTTTCATCCTCACTCATGGAGCTGTAATTGGGTGCTTGGTGAGAGCTTCTTATGAAAGGGGCAGGTTTGAAGTGTTCTGGGTGGGGGCAGAAGGGGCTCTCCATGTCCTTTTCAGGGGGAGGGGGATGGGGGGGGTCGGAGCTGACCAGAGACACCGGCATCAAACGGGGACCAGCTGCCCTTGGTGTGCTGTCACCGGCTTTGCTCCCCTCCCCGGGTGGCCTTGGAGGCAGGTGAGGAAGGGACGAGGAGGGGACACTGGTGGCAGGTAAGGCTTGGAGGGGCTGAGCCCCAGCTGGCAGTGGAGGAGGAGAGCTCAGTGTGGGGCTGTGACATGGGGTGGGTGCTGGCTGGGAGGCATCACCCATGGGTGCCTGGGTGCTGGGATGGATCACCCGTGGGTGCCTGGGTGCTGCCACTGTCATTGGGGTTGTGGGTGCCCAGTGCAAGCTGGCAGGGAGGAAGGGACGGAGCAAGGAGGTGATGGTTCTGGAGCAGAGGGGTGATCCTTGCTGCTCCTCCCCGACAGTTTGGGGCCGTAGCAAGAGGCGTGGTGGGATTCTCTCACAGAGGGAAACTGAGGCGGGGATAGATCAGGCACCAAACCCCATCCCTGCTTTGCAACCAGGAGCTAAATGGGAAGAAGAGGGGGAGCAGTGAGGGGCTGCGGATTCACCAAGCACCCGGCTCCTTCCAGCAGCAATTTGCTGCTCCTGGCCGGCTGCTCCGTGGCACGAGACAGGGCTCTGCTCCGCGCTCTCTCCTGCATGCTAAACACGCCGGCTCCCTGCAGGATCCTGCAGCCTTCTGCACTACTCTGCTGCAGAGGGGGTGGGGAGGCGGCTCTCGCCTTCCAGCACAGCAGCAGGCGGATGGCGGGAGGTGGAAAACTGCAGGACAGAGCCCTCCTTCCCTGGACGCTTTCCTGCGGGTCCGTTTCACCCCCAGAGCATCCCAGCTCATGCACAGCGTGTGCCCAGCCCGCGCTGCTGCCGGTCCGGGTGCTGCTGGAGCGGAACTCACCCCGCAGGGATGTGCAGCCCCCAGCCCTTTGCTGCTGCCTGTCTTTATTTCTGCTCCCCAGTGGATGAAACTGTCCTGGGGTGGGGTTTGTGGATGCTGGTTGCTTGTTTGAGCTCCAAAAGCTATCGTTGGTGCTGCGGGATAAGGCGGTGTCCTATCCTGACCAGGGTGCTGAGGCCACCCATGGCACCTAACCCTGGGTGCACAGTGTGTCCCCCACATGCCTGGCTGACAGTCGCTCCTGAGTCCATGCTGAGACTCTGTAGGAGAAGTTTTGAAGGAAACAGAGCAGCTCCTACATTTTTTAGGGAACACATTTTTATTCCTTCAGTTAAGTGAGGTCTTCTGTTCTTCCTGTTGGGAATCCATTGGCTTTCCATTTGGTCATACTTGGGGGCACATTCCCCTTTTCTTGCCCTGTGTTCATGTCAATTTATTCAAAATGTGAAAGCAGACTCATGGAGTGGTCTTCACTGCTCCAACTCCTCCTCCAAACCCACTTGGAGATGGTTTTCACCAGCACTGGGGGCTGAGAGCCAGGGATGGCTCAGGCCACGTGTGGTGCCAGGCTGAGCTTTGGGACTGTGGTGGCCTCTGCTCTGCAGGGAAGTTCAAGGGAAATGAGATCCTGAATGGATGCATGGATGGGGAGGAGAAGTTCTGAAGGGTTTTACCTTGTAAGAATCCCTCAGGAGAACAAGCTAGGGAGGTGTGGGGAGAGCTGGGAAGGAGGGGAGTGAGGGGTTGGTGTGTTTGGGAGAGAGTTCAGGCTCTTGGCTGGTTTATAGGGTGGAAGGAAACAGGCAGCTGCATGAGGAATAGCAGGAGCAAGGTATTTGGGAGAGGTCAGGAGGCCAGCAAGGACCCCTGAGTGTGGGACATGCCGGTGTCCCTCAGGGCTGGATTTCCACATTCCTAAATAAACCTCCATGGCTGCAGCCTTCGCTTGGGTTTACTGGCAAAGGAGGCTGCAGGGCAAGAGCACATGAGGGGGCTTATGGTCCTCAGAAACACATCCCTGTCATTTCCAAAGTGCTCCGTATTTTTGAGCAAGGACCAGAAAACATCCAATTGTGCTTTTTCCTCTTTTCTAATAATTCCTCCTTTTCAGAGCGAAATAATAGAGAGGGAGAGGACACCAAAAATAAGAATGGAATAGTTTTTTAAAGAAATTTTAGTCTGTGCCTAACAAAGAAACCACTAAGGAAACACGTCTGGGTTTTTTTGAGAAAAGGCATTTTGAATGGGGTGAGGGTAGAGAAGGAAAGAGAGATCACATTAAAAACTTCCACCAGCTCCAGTAATGAGATTAAGGGAGCTGCCAGATGAAACCATCTGCCTAATCTTCTACCCGGAGTCGCTGTGTTTCCATCTCCCATCCAAGGATGGGACCAAAGCCACCTTTTGCCATGGACTGGCCTGACAGGAGATGTACACAGGTGTCTGCCAGGGAAGGACTGCTCACTCCAGACATGGAGCTCCTCGCTGAACATCCGAGGAGAAGGGGGAACGAAAAGGGTAAAAAATAAAAAAGGGGGGAAAAAAAAGAAAAAAGCAAAAAAGAAAGACACTCATAAAAAAGACAGTTTGACATTTTCTTGACTGTTTTGAAATTTTCCTAGCACAACAAGCTGTTTATCCGCCACTCCAGCTCTTATTGAATTAAAGTGTGGAGGGGGTGTTAGGAAGAAATCAATTCGTGCTCCATATGCTGCTCTGCCGAGGAACGTGGCTCTCTGCACACTATGGAATATGTAGGGAAGGGTGGGGGAAGGAGAGATAAATCCATCAGCTAACAAGATAAGTGCCTTGTTCCTCCATCTGTTACTGCTGTGTCCTTATCTGGGATTGCAGCATGGCAGCAGTGATACATCTTGTGTCAGGTATTATATTCCAAATTCATATGAATGAATTTCCATGCTCGCACCAATCCGTGATCCCGCCGCCAGCCCCGCCGTGGGTGCAGCTTTTGCCGCCGAGCCGCCGCGGCTTGCCCAGCTCCATTTCTGCCGTCGTAATTTGTGACTTGAGAGGGATCATGTAGGGACAACTCCAGCTCGGCGAGGGGCTGGTAGAGCCGGGAGGAGGACCTGGATAATGGCCACCCCTGGGATGCCAACAGGGCGGACATGTGCTTTGCAGACGGCCAAATCAGCTTGGGAATAAAGCGCGTGTTTAGAGGTGGCAGGAGGGACAAGGGCTTCTCAGGTCTTTGCTTTTCTGCTGAGCCTTGTTAGGTGGAGCACTGAATGGGCTTAAACTGAGGTAGGATGGGTTAGATGGGATATTGGGAAGAAATCCTTTCCTGTGAGGGTGGGCAGGCCCTGGCACAGGGTGCCCAGAGCAGCTGTGGCTGCCCCTGGAGCCCTGGGAGTGTCCAAGGCCAGGGGGGACGAGGCTTGGAGCAACTTGGGATGGTGGAAGATGTCCCTGTCCATGGCAGGAGAGGGTAATGGGATGATCTTTAAGGTCCCTCCCAACCCAAACCACTCTGGGATTCTCTGTCAGCAGCATCCTTGGGGTGTGGAGGCTGCACTCCAGCCCTCGTGTCCGGTGGGTAGCAGGGAGACAGGCAGTGCCAAAGCACCTTTCACATCAGCCTTAAACAGCGCTTTTCTAGAGGCATCAACATCTGCTGCTGCTGGAGGAACCAGATTCCTGCCTTGGACCAGCTAATAAAGTTTTTGGGAGCAGAAGTTGGATGGGACAGATCTGCTCCTGCCGTGTGACCGTGGGGAGCTCATTTAGCTGGACATTCCCAACTCCTGATGGGCTGCCCTGCCCAGCTGCAGACCAGTCCAAAGGCATCTGGCTGCAGAATGCTGAGTTTCTACACCGTGCTTGTGTTTAAAATCAATTTATCTCTGGACTGGGCTCAAGACCTGTACTGGATTCAGTGGCTCAGTGTGGGATGAGCCAGGCTTTTCGGAGCTGGGAGCTGCTCTCAAAGTCTGCTCTTATGGCTAATCCTGGTGCACTTGTAATTGAAGGCACAAACAAAAGCTGCTGGGGGATTTTGGGGTGGTCTTCAAGCCTCTGGTGTCTGTGTAACCAATCAGTGCCCACTGTGTTGGTTGTTACAACCATCTAGTGAGCTCGGGGTCCTCAGAGCTGTCAGCAGCCTCGAGGTATAAATCCAAGTCTGGCCGGGATGCAGCCAGCTGGTAAAACCCACGGCATCATCCTGGGGTGAGGAACAGCATTGCCATTTGTTCCTTCATGTTTTTGAACACTTGTGTGCTGTCGGGCCAGCTTTTCCTGGAGAGGACACTGTGGAGATACAGAAAGTTTAAGCAGGGAATGGGAATGCATCTAAGTCATCTCTAACTGGCCATACTCCACTGAGTCTCTCCTGACCTGCAAGCCCTTGGCTTGCCCTCAAGGACCTGCTGCCACTGAGGAGATGAATTAAGTCTGCACTGCTCATACAGGGTTTTCTCTCTGTCCCTCATCTTTGGAAATGGGATTTTTCGTGGCTGGAAAAAAAGAAAATCACAGAAGTTTTTTGCCCAACTGGGCTGAGGGAGGCTGGAGAGAGATTGGTGAAGGTCAGGGCTAAATCCCAGCCTTTGGCAGCAGGAGGGTTTGGAGCTGGGTGATTTATTCTGGGGCCAGTTTTCAGTCTGGGTTTGTATGTGCTAGCAGAAGGCACAGACAGTGGCACAGTGCCCAAGCCAAGAATTGAGAAACCTGGTTTTAGACATAAAATCTAATTTGGAATTAAAGCACAGGAGTTGTTAATATGCTCATGGGAATAATCTGTGCCTGGATCCCATTTTCTGCTTCTCATGTGTGTTAGACTCCTTTGAGCAACATCCACGGGGAGGGATCACTCAGGGTGATGCGTAGAGCTGGGAGAGAGTCAGTAAGAGGAGTCCGTACTCACCAAAACCTTTGGAAAGGGAGAAAGTGCAATGCTGCCATTGAGCACCTGGCTCCTGAGCATCCCTCTTGCCTGGGACTGGGTTCTGGGAAGAATTCAGCCCCGCTGAATAAATGGTTCAAATGGGCTTGATTGGTAAAATTGTGTTTTTACTGCCGAGGATATCAGTCCAGGTGGCCCTGGAGCGCAGAGGGATGTGGGAGATGAAGCAGCAATAAAAGCAGGAGTTGTGCCTTTTTTCAGGTGGTCTTTTCCTCTCCTTTTGTGCCTCTGAATAAAAGGAATGAAAGCGAGAACACTTATCTTTGCTGGCGTGAGCATCGGGGGAAAGAGCACGTTTCACTTGCAGAGTGGTAAAAAGTTTCAGGAAAGAGTCGGGAACAGGACCCCGA
Organism: Corvus brachyrhynchos; assembly: GCF_000691975.1. Lineage (NCBI taxonomy): Eukaryota > Metazoa > Chordata > Aves > Passeriformes > Corvidae > Corvus > Corvus brachyrhynchos. The sequence continues at coordinate 2,310,613 of NW_008238838.1, forward strand.
GCTCAGCTTGCCCTGGGTCCCCTCAGAGCATGGGAGGTGTGGTTTGATCTTGAAATATCCTTTCTGAACCTGTCTTGAGCTGAAAAGGCAGAGAGATGCCTGAGGGAAAAGCGGGAGCATCGTCTCTGCCCTGCCTGCGGGAATCGGTGCTGGGACAAAACCCAGCTCCAAAGCCAAGACTGAGCAAACCAGGTGTGTCGAAGCCAGAGAGGATCTTTTTTCTCATTCCCACCTTCTTGTTCTTGAATAAAGATGCTATTTTTATTTTCCCTTCTGTTTAGCCCCGATGGGCTTAACCCATCTCTGCAGAGGCACCGAAATCCCAGCTCTAATTTCAATTAAGAGCGCTCCTTTTGATTGCAGCCCAGGCTGGGGTTTGGGATCTATTCCTAATCCCTATATTAGCACTGATTCATCTCTTCCATGAGTATTATCATCAGCAGCCCTTTGGGAAGGGAGGGGAGGGATCTTTCGGGAGGATAAATACCATTTGTTTGTGTTTGTATTAGCTTCCACGCCGCATCCTGATTACATCCCGCATTTTGACACAACAATTATTATTAATTTCCCGGCGTCTGCGTTTGGATTCTCGCCGACACAAAGGGAAGATGACGGATAATGTCAGGCTCGGTAATTGGGTGGGGGAGGGATGGAGAAGGATGGGGGGGGGGCAGTTGGGATATTATTAGATTGCAATTCTCAGTGTGGAGCGGGAAAGGTATTTCTCAGCAGATGTCGGCACTGGCTATTTATCCGCAGGTTAGCGCCGGCGGAGCGATTGTCTGGGACACGCTCAGCTCCCTCACCCCTGCCCCTCTCTGCCCTCTTCCTCACAGAAATCCCATCAGCTCTGTATTGTGGGAATTGGCTTTTCCAGAGAGCCCCGCTGGTTGCTTTCTGCTCCGGCGCTGCTGTCTTTGCAATTAACTTGGCTGAGGTGAGCCCCGGCTGGGAAGCAGTGAGTGCAGGGCTGCGGGAGGGCTCTGCTCGGGGGTCAGGGGTTTGGGAAAGCCTCCATGGGTCTGGATCCCTCTGGTGGGGGGTGTAAGGAGCTGGTGCCCATTGTGGAAACTCCTGTGAGCTGCCCAGTGTCGCTGCGGGCAGAGCCAAGGTGGGAACCCGCCGGTCCTGCCTCCTTGTTTCAAAGATGTTGTCGTGAACATCCAACATCCTTGACATCCAACCTTGATCCAAGTGTTGGATGCTTGGCTGGGGTAAAGGTGGTAGATAATGAGCAGAAAGGTGATGGAGAGACATTGCTGGTGAAGATATCAGAGCAGGGCGTGTGCCCTGGTGTCCCTCTGTCCTTGCTGCCGGGGATTTTTGATAACTGCCTGCTTTTCTCCTTCATCCGGCCTTCGTGGGAGAATTGCAGCAGGGCTGGTGTGTTGAGCACAGCCCAGGCGATGCAAAATCCAGAATACTCAGAAAAACTCCTATTCAACAGCAGGCATGCACAGACAACCTTCTTCTCCCAGATCTTGCATCCATCAGCTGATCACTGACTTGCATCGAGTCATTCCTTACTGGCACAGGATGCCCAGAGAAGCTGTGGCTGCCTCTGGATCCCTGGAAGTGTCCAAGACCAGGTTGGATTTGGGGTTGGAGCAGCCTGGGATAGTGGAAGGGGTCCCTGCCCATGGCAGCGAGTGGGAATGAGATGGGCTTTAATGCCCCTTCCAATCCAAACCATTCTGGCCTTTGGAAACCTGGTGGTATCTGAAACAATGTGCTGGGAGGGAAGGTCTCCTGTCCTTCCCGTGTCTCGCTGTTGTCTCGTCCCTCCCACAGAGCTTGTGCTTGTGAAACGCTGCGTGGTTCATCCCCTGCTCTCGCCGTGCAGAAGGAGGTTTGAGTTCAAGCTGGGAAAATAATAAATAAACCAAAGGATCTAACTGTGATTCAGTGAGCATCGATTTCTGAGGCTGCTCCTGAAACACGGAGAGGTGCTTGAGATGGAGGGGAAGCTACAGGAGAGGAGGAACAGATGGGTCTTTGAACCTTTGGGAAACCTCCCTCCTCTTCTTTATAAATCTGTGCAGGGCAGGTGATGTGCTGGAATAGCTTTTCCTCCCCAGCACGGGTAGTGAAGATGGTGATGGAATTGATGGGGTTGCTGGGGAGGGGACCTGCAGTCCTGGGGGGTTTTAGCAGTGAGATCGCCAGGCTCTGTTGGGAGCTTGATGGGGATCTGGGAGATGAGCAGAAGTGCTGCTGGTGCCTGACCGTGGCTGGGGCTGGACAGGGCTTTACAGCCATGCTTAGGGCAGCAGCACGAGGTCAAACAGTGTCCCTGCCTGAGAGAGGACCAAGAGCATTGACCTTGTAACTCGTGAGATCATTCAGAAGAGGGTGATAGGTTTTGTTCCTTAATCTTTGAGCTCTGGCTCTGCCTGGCACCCACAGTCAGTGCTGGCTCCCATCCTTCTGTGCCAGCCCCATGGCTGGATGCTGCTGTGAGCATCCTGTGGTGCTGGGGCACGAGGCACGCTCGGTTTCTGGGATTTGTGGTTGTTTTGCTAACCATGCCCTGCTCTGACATAGCCAGATCCCCCTGCTTGTGCTCCCTCCCTCTGCATCAGGCCCTGTCCATCCCAAGCCCTCTCTCCCTTTGAAGTGTCCCAGAGCTGGGCCCCGGCTCTCCTTCATCTCTCCTGTGCAGGTTTTCCCTGTAGGGCAGGAGTCAGGATCATGGCTACCTCCAAATCATCTTGTGTGTGAGCTGGGCCTTCCCAGTTATCCTGCAAAGTGTTTAACCCTGGGGACAGCGCTCCCAGGGCGGGCAGCTTCCGCACAAAGGGACATCTGGTCCATCCCAGTGATGTCGATCAGTTGGATGCCACGAGCTGCGTTGCTTGGAGGTTGCACTTGACCACTGGAAGGGCTACACACATCCCAGCCCTGGAAGTGTTCCAGGCCCGCTTGGACAGGGCTTGGAGCAACCTGGGAGAGTGGAAAGTGTCTCTGCCCACGGCAGGGGGTGGAAAAAGATGATTTTTAAGGTCCCTTCCAAGGCTGACACACAGGGCTCCTGGTCCTGGTGGGGCAGAGCTGGGATGGCAGGAGCATCCTGCCTTATCCTGGCTCTGAGTCCTGCCCATGGGTAGAAACAGAAGGTGCTTTTGAAAGCTTTTCTGTGATGTAGGGCTGCTTTCCCTGCTGCCCAGTGGCTGCTCTGGCTGACACACAAAGCTGGGCTGGCCAGAGCAGCGGCTTTGTCTCCACCAGCCATGCAGGAGGGGCTTTGGGATGAGCCAGGCAGCTGGGCTGGGCTCGCAAGGCAGTGTGAACCTGCACTGGGGATGGGATCCTGGTCTGGAAAGAGAGTTAAGAGGTTTTGTTTGGGTTTTTGCACCTTCTGACAGCTTGTTGAGGGGGCTGTTGTGGGGCTGGAAGCACCTCCTGAGCGTAGTCCTGAAGTATTTACCTACGGGTTGGAATGGACTTGGCTTGGTGAAAGGAGTGGATTTGATGCTTTGCTCTAAAGCCAGGCCAAATCATAATCTCTGGATCCAGCAGCTGAAATTAAAGAACATGCATTGAGATTAAATTCATTGTGATATTTAGTCTTTTTGGACGCAAGATCAGCTGAAAGGGCAAGAAAGACTGAGTCAGGCAGGGGTGCTGTGGCGTGGTCCCTGTGTGTGCTGGGACCTGGGCGATGAGGAGCAGTTTGGTCCCAGCCGTGTGATCCTGGCCAAACCCCTTCTCCGTGTTTTCCCCTCTCAAACTTTGATCTTTTCTCTTCAGCCTTTAAGCACTTCCAGCCGTGGATTTGTGTGTTCAATATCCAGCCCAGTTCCTGTGGTGTTGCTAGGGGTTAGCATAATGGCAATGGTAAGGCAGGGAATTATCAGAGACCTTATCAGCACAGTCAAACCTGAACTTTTTTCCATTTTTCCCTTTCACCCCAAAAGCAGGACGGGTTTCCTGTGCACTGTGACCTGTAGGTGCTGGAGCCAGGCCGTGGGGTCATCTCATCTCATAGAAAATCCTTTGTCCTTAGAACAATAAATCCAGCGTTTCATTCCCCCCCTTGCATCTTTTTATGTCCATTTGCACATTGAAATCTCTTCAGCTGACTCCTGCCAGTCTTTACAAAAAGCTTTTGCTGCTTCAGATGTTTCAAAGATTGCAGGGTTGCCCATCAACCCGAGAGCTTTCCTCGTAAGCAGCTCCAGCTCTGCAGAAGGCAGTGGGAGGGAGGTAAATGTATTTGGAAGAGATGGGGAAGGGAGGCAAAAAGAGAAGGGGTTTTATACCCTGTTCTCCGGGGGAAAGCATTTTTTATCTCTAAATCTGTGTAATTGATGCTCAGATACTCTGGTGATGAGTGCCTTAGAAATGCATCTGCAGTAATAATCTAATATCCGTTTGTTAGGGCTCCAAGGAAATCTAATAATACTGATGCTTTGCCTAATAGAGCTCCTTTCATCCCAGGATAAAATGCAAGAAGTTCGAGATGGAAAAGACCAATTTTAGGTCGTGCAGTTCATCTCCCTTCCCATGCAAAGTCTCGAGGTGTTTTGCAGACATTAAATAATTAAGGAGTAGTTATGGTCAGGGAGGCAACAGGGTGAAGAAAGCAGCAGCTGGGGAGCTCCTGGGTGTGCTGCCAGGCTGGGAACTGGGAGCTCCCCGGTGTGGCACCTTCCCATCCGGCAGTGAGGTGTGAGTCAGGAGTGCTGGGTTTTACTGGGGCCTCGTATGTGTGCTGGTGTGGACTCTGGGAGTTGCTGAGGGTGGAGGTGATCCCTGCCTCCTCGGATCCTGGCCAGCCCAGCGGTTCTGGGACACCATCCCTGCTAGAGGGGGATTTACCAAAGGCATCAGGATTCAGGGCAGGCTGTGCCAGCTGGGGCAGGGCAGCAGCTTGGTGGCTGCAGGCACGACTTTGTCTCCTTTCTGACCATCCACCTGAGAAACGCAGGATGGTGATGGAGCTCACCTGAGCTGAAAGCCCAAGGTGTCCCTTATGCAGGAGCAGCCCCAAAGAGGAGCTGTGACACGATTTTCCCGTTCAGCAGCAGCTCCTGGCAGGAGTTGTAGTGGATGAATCTCCTTCAGTCTCTGTTGTTGCAATCACTCGGTATCAGTTTGTTATCTTTTGTTAAGGGCTGGGTTTAGGTTTGCAGGTGACGCTCCTCAGTGTCACCCCACATAAGAGCACAGCACCAGCCTGGAATTCAGTCCCTCCATTGCTGGATCCAAATGAGGCATGATCCCAGCAATTCCCTGCCTGGGAAACACTGCCATGGAGGGTCTTCTCCCTCCTTGTTTGCTCCAGTTGCCCATGGACCAGGCAGGATCCAGCCCGTGGGACTCCACTTTGCCCTGGGACTGTGGAGGGAGGAGCAGCCAGGACAGCAGGAGCTCCTGAAGGATTCGTGCTGCTGCCAGTTTTAGCCTGTTGTGGCTCCACATTCCCCAGGATGAGGGTGGCAGGAGGGTGGGATTTGGGGATTTGCAGGATTAATGATATCTGCAGTGAGGAATCTGCCCCCTGCGGCTCCATGCCGAGCGGAGCCGGCAGCACGGGGAAATCACCTGTGACCGCTTCCTCGGATGTGCCCTCCTGTAAATAACCTGGAGATGAAAATGTCAAGCCTGGAGCTCCTGATGCCAGGCTGAAGGAGGGGATGAGCAGAGGGAAATGTGTGTGTTGGTGTGGGAGGGCGAGATATGGGGACAGCGCTGCGGGGAGACAGTGCTGCAAACCCCGACAGGGAGGGCTGGAGCCGATCTCTGCAGGGAACAGGCTGGGAGAGATGCCGGGAAGGTGCCTGTGATCCTGTGTGGGGCTCTGTGAGGGTGGCAGGGTGTGTGACTCTGCCTTAGGATGCTTTCCCTGGGACTGCAGTCCCAGAATGTCCAGCTGGCTCCCGCTCCCAGGGATGAGCCTTGGGGAAGGGATTTTCCTGGTTAAACGTGGAGATGTGTCCTTTCATCCCCACAGAAACAGCATGGAGGGATGGCTGCTCCCCTTCCCTGGCCAGCTCCTCTGCAAAGAGAGTCTCCTCTTGGCCCTTTGCTTCTCTGCTGAGTGTTAATTAGAGTGCCAATTAGTGTTCAAGGTCAATTGGATTTGCACACTTGCTCCAGTAGCAATTGGAGGGACCCCATGTCCTCATTTTGGGAGGTGAGAGGCTGCTCCCTCTCCATTGTCATCCCGGCAGCCTGGCAGTGTGCCCTGCACATCTGGACTGCTGTGTGCACATCTGTGCAGCCCTCACATGGCTGATGGGAAGCAGCAGGTACTGGCATGGGGAGAGGGGAGAGGGGAGCACCTCTGCCTCAGTGGAGTGAACCCAGAAACACTCAAATAGGAGGAAAAAATAGATTTGGGAAGCTGGCAGAGGTGACAGGGAAATGAAAGGGTTGGAATTGTTTAATTTGTGTTTCAGCAGCAGAGCTGTTGTTGGTTTTGTTGCAGCGGGCAGCGAGAGGTCAAGGAGAGGGCAGGTGTCAAACAGCCCATGCACAGAGTCCTCATCAAGGGTCAGCATCCTCAGCCTCAGTTCCCACTGCTGAATCTTGCTCCAGCAAGATCCAGACAGGAGGATTTCGCCCTTCCTGGGAGTTGTGGACAGTCAGGACATGCGATATCCTCTCCAGGAATTGGTGTGTGCAGGCATAACCCTGGCAGCCTCAGTGCAGCATGGCTGGATGTCGCACCGTCCCAGCTGACCTGAAAATTTGACTTTTTTGGGTGTGGGGCAGGTAGCAGAGCTGTTTTTTCATGACTGCCTCAAGTGCAAGGGCGCAGCAAAGGCACAGGGAAACACCTTCCCGAGCCCCGAGCGTCCTGCCATCTGGGCTGTGCTACGGGACTGGTGTCCGTGCATGGAAAAGATTTTGTAGCCGGGGCTGGGATCCCTCCTCTGCTCAGCCAGTGTGCCCACAGCCCCCACCCTGGCCTTGCCATTGGGATTTCTGGGCACAAAACAAGGAGCAGACGGAGCGGGAACATGCACAGCAGCTGATGCCTACCCAGAGGTCGGACACCAGTACCCTGCCCCATCCCTGTCTTCCTCCCATCCTGAAATTCCCTGTGGATGCAGAGAGATCCCTACAGCGTGCAGCCAGGACTGTGCACGTGCCCTGAGAGACACAGGCACGTCCTCCTCCACCAGCGCCTGCCTTCCCCACAGGCAAAGCTGGCTGTGTGAAATCTGTGCTGGGGGCATCCGCTTGATACCAGCTCCAGTCCAAAGCCGATGAGGAATGCACAGACTGGCAGTGCCGGACTGCATACTAATGGTGTGAGAGCTTGCAGGGAGCAGGGAAGAAAAAGGGAAGGAGCCAGACTGCAGCTCCTGGCTACCCACGATTGATTTATTACCAGGTTTGCTGATGAATGTGTGAGAAACGCTATTGGTGATAAAGCAGAAAGCCCGTAATTAAAGTAACAGCTTTCAGTTTTTAAGCACTGCTTGGGTGTTTTCTTCTCTCTGGCAAATTTCGTGGCTCGGTGCCACTCGGCAGCATCCTCCCCCTACCATCCCCAGCCTAAGCTGCCTTTGGCTCCAGTCTGGAGGTGCTGTGCCAGCCTGGCAGTTGGTGAGGGGCCGGGTATGGTGTGATGTGTTCAGTGGCTGGTTTGGGGAGGGAATGTGGCATTTTTGGAGCCCTGGTGGCATATGCATCTGTGCAAGGAAAATTCCTCTCCTCTTGCACCTGCCAGAGGGGCTAGGCAGGATCTGGGGAGATACAGGGCACTGATGCTCTTGTGGGGATCAAGATTTTCTTTACATCCTTGCTGCCCCTTGCAGAAGGTGCTCAGCACCTTCCTTGTAAGTGGCTGCCTGGGTTTTGTGCATTCCCATGGATTGCTCCTGCCCAGACCAGGAGCTTGCTCCTGCTGGTGGCTGTGCAGGTGCAGCCCAGCCCAGCTCGGCAGTGTGAGCACTCCACATCCCCTCCAGCGCTGAGCCTCCTCGACTGGCTCAGAGCGCCTTTCCCAGCACCGACCCACTCCATCCCCTCTCTGGGGCTGCTGCTTGGTGGGCTATGGATCCAGTGATCCACAGGGAAATATCTGGTACCCTCGGGTAGTAAATGGAGCAGAGAGGCACCGAGCCCCTTGCAGCAAGAGGCTGTGATGGATGGGCCGGTGGATGGGAGGATACATGCGGTGAGGGATGGCGGAGAGGAGGTGAGTGCTCTGCCGATGACAGATGGACAGACGAGGAGGGTGTGTGGATATGGATGTGGATATATCCGCAGGTAGGTAGGCAGAGGGTCTCTCTGATGAGAGATAGATTGGGAGAGATGGATGGATGGGATATTTATAGTGATGGCTAGGTAGATAGAGCTGGATGTGTGTTGATGAATAGGTGGATGATGGATAGAGGGCAGGGATTGTGGGAGCTGGCGAGCTAAAGGGTATATATGGTGCTAGATAGATTAGATAGAAGGATATATGTGATGATAGAGAGATAGTATAAGCAGCAGCCTCCGAGTCCCCAGCAAACTGCTGCTTTTAGCTACTCCGAGCTCTGGTGTAATTCCCTTTTGCCCTAGTAAATTCCTTATCAAGGCAGCTTTTTTCTTTTTTTTTTTTTTTTTTTTTTTTTTTTTTAATGAAATCTCCTTAAAATAAAGAAAAAAAAAAGAAAAAGAAAAAGAACAGTTCACCAGCAGCAGCCCTTCCCGACTCCTCCGCTGACAGCCGCTGACCCGGGCTGGCTGTTTCCATGATGACAAATTAACCGATGCTCTGCAGCAGCTCCAAGTTTTTCCCAGCAGCTGCGGCGGGGTCTGCCCGGGAGTCGGCAGGGAGATGCCGTCCCTTGGCTCCCACCTCCCTCCCTGCTTTGGGGAAGCCTCTCTGTCCTCGGGCAACCTCCACATGTCCCCACAGTGCTGCGGGCACGCCAGGCATCGGTGTGTGGGTTGTCCCCACTGCTGGCTCCCTGGGAATGGGGTGTCTCTCTGGGCTCAGCGAGTTTTGGCAAAGCCCGGTGCGATTCCCGGCGTTCACCAAGAGAAGGGCTGTAAGATGAGCCTTGGCTCCTTTCCCTCTCCCTGCTTCCTCCCGCAAACAGCTGAGGAGCCCCAGGGACAGATTGTGCACAGAGGAGACCGAACTCCCCGCCTGCAGGATCCGGGGCTGTGCGCCGGTGGTTTTCCCTTATCCCTGAGCAGGCAGACAGACTCAGCAGACGTGGGGAAGTCTGGCGTTCCTCTGTGCCGATAGCAATTAAGATGTGCTAATGGGTTCAGACGAGCACCTAAAAAATGTGGATGTTTCACTTGAGCCTTCTGGAAGCTTTTGCTCATCTGCAAACATTGCTGCTGGTGGGAAACGAAAGCGTTCCATGGCACAGGCGCCTTCTGCGGCGGCGTCTGGAGTGACCTCTTCGTCCCGATAGGGAAGATGTGTGCCGGTGTCTCCACAAACAGTTCCATGGGTGAGGGGATGGGTGTGAACGCCTTTGAAATGGCTCTGAATGTCTCTGCCAAAGGTTTGTTACAGACCCCAGACAGCCTGGCGCCTGACACAAAAATGGGTCTGCACGAGCCTGGATTTCTGACTTTTGGGGTGAAATGCCAGGTTCAAGGGGGGATATGGGGTAGGCGGTTTGGGAAGGCTGCACCTTCCTGGTACCTCAGCAATGGGGAAAGGAAGAGGGCAACGTGTGGCCGGGAGTTTGGGATAAGAGGAGGCTGCGTCTTCCGAAACCTCGAGAGGGAAAACCCCGCGGCCCTGTGCCCCGGTGGACTCTCTCCCTTTATCTGAAGAAAGTCGCAGGACTCCTCTGTCTTCTGCATGGACACTGGCTTTTCACGTGGTATGGAAGGTCAGGGAGCCCTCGAGGTGTTTTCTGAACTTCCCCACGGAGGTTTGACCTCAGCCTGCCTTTGGGAACTGCAGGATGCTGTTTTACCCATCTCTCTGTGGCTGTGCTGGGCTTTCTGCTGAGCAGGATGTGGGAGAGAGACAGGAGTCCTGGACCGAGCAAAGGCTTCGCCTCTGCGCTGCTGCAGGGACCTACTCCCACAACAGCCAGGCACTATTTGTAAAAGATTTGGTGGAAAACACACTTCAGACCTGTTGGCTTCACCATCTCAGGTTGCTGATGAGGAGAAAGGTGATTAGGCTCTCCCTGGCTCTTAGGTTCACCCAAGGGGTGGTTGAAGGGGTGATTTCCTCTTCTGATCCTCAGCACAGCAGCCGGGGCATCCTGGCAGACTGTTCACAACCTGGAGCCACAGGAGTGCCCATATTTGCAGGGAAAGGCTGTAGCTGGTGCAGGCTCTGCATTTCATAGAATCCCAGAATGGTTTGGGTAGGGTTGGGAGGACCTTGAAGTCCATCTCGTCCAGTCCCACCCCTGGACACCTTCCACTAGCCCAGGTTGCTCCAAGCCCTGTCCAGCCTGGCCTTGGACACTTCCAGGGATCCAGGGGCAGCCACAGCTGCTCTGGGCACCCTGTGCCAGGGCCTCCCCACCCTCACAGGGAAGAATTTCTCCCCAGTATCCCATCTAACCCTGCCCTCTGGCAGTGGGAAGCCATTTGCCCAGTCCCTGTCTACTCCTCATCCCCCTTTGGACAACACATCCCCTGGTCACTGTTCCAAGCACCCTGGAGCACCCTGGAGTTCAGGAATAAATAATATATGGGGTCCATATGGTGCTGGTTCACTTCTCTCTCCACCAGCGTCTGTCCCTTCGGAAACCAGTACAGACCCATTTCTGGCGAATCTGGCTTCCCCTTTCCTAAAATAAATAAATCCACGCAATAAATGGAAATAAATCCACGCAATAATCCAGCATTCCCAGCAGACTGAGAGTCGCCTGCTCTCCTCCTGGATAGTGGAGGAGATCCCCTCTCATGCAGGCAGTGAGACACGGGGAAATGCATCTCCATGCAAATCTCTCTCCCCTTCCTTGGCAACTTCATCTCTTGATCATTTCTGACAGCCCAAGTTTTGTCACCCAGACGTATTCAAGACAAAAAAAATAAAAAAGGAAAAACACAGCAAGTCAAAGCAAGTTGGAGATGCGATTGGAGGAAGGGAGAGGGAATAAGAAGTAGGAGGAAAAGGAAGGTCCCTGGAGACAGCAGTGAATATGTAAACTTTCTCGATTTCCTCTGCCTACTCATACCTCTGTGTGTTAACAACTAGACAGACATCTTGTATATATTTGATAAATAAGCCTCTCCATTTATTCAGAGGAGTGAATTTGTAGCTATTATGATTCAAATGGCATGACAGGTTCTGGATTGTTGTATTTTTTTGCTATTGAGTTTACAAAAAGGAAAAAAAAAACCAACATGAAAATTGCAAAATTCAAAGCAATTTTCTTTGGCTGTGGTTCCTCACAATGCACAGATAGAGAGATACATTTTTATATATATATATACACAAAAATAATACAAAGGCCAGTCCGAGTGCCTCTTCCCTCAAGACAGGAGGATGAGGGGTGCAATAAATAATTTAGAAATTGCTACCACCACTTGATTCAGAGTGATGGATCTGGCATGTGTTCCAACAAGGCACATGCTGTATTCATTACCCATTGAGCTACATTTTAATTTCTCCCTCATTAACCTTATCTGTGACTGGGGTTGTGCATCAAGTCAAATCCTTCGGATGTCAATCAATTCATTAGATGGTTGTTTAGTTTGTCATATGTGCTGTTATCGCTTATTAGGCTGCCACGCCGATCAATCAATCAAAAGGCAGCGAGGAGCTGGCTGGAAGGGACGCGGGCAGGCAGCAGGCAGGCAGCATTCCATGGATGGGGCTGCCTGGAGCAGAGCCCACACCTCCGTAAGGAGCACGAACGCTTTGCAAAGTGGAAGGGAAAAAATTCAGAGGCATTCAGATGGTTCCCAGTGAAAACCACGGTTTTGTTTCAGGTCATTGAAGCAAGTTATAGGCACATAAAAATAATAATAATAAGGTTAGTTGAGTGTTTACTGTTGGGGCTGAAAGCTTGGTACGAAAGATGTCATCTCACCGCCCTTCTGGCACAGAAATCTCTCCTCCTGACTGATTCTGCCTCTGTTTCCACCTGATATTTGCTTCCCATTGAGCTCCTCCAGGGTTTCCAGCTGATGGAGCATCAAAGAAAGGCTCTGGGCTGGCTGGATCTACATTCCCACCTTCTTGGCGTGGCTCATCTGAGCATTATTCCCATGCATGAATTAAGTTAGAGGCCTCACCTGCCCTGTTAGGAGAGGGCTGGAGCCAGGACAGTCCCAGGAGCACCTGTACCCTCCTAGAGGGGAGCCAGCCCTACTCCTTCACAGCCGTTGGCTTCCACTGGTGCCACTTTGGGGGGAAGCTTTTCCAACCTAAATGGTTCTGTGATTCTAAGGCAAGTTTTGATTCATCGCCTTGGCTGCCGGCAAATCCTCATGCAGGAGCTCCTGTGCCAGTCCCAAACCTGTCCATGGAGCACCCAGGAGCACGTGACAGTCCAGCAAAGGGCTGCAGCTGCTGGTACACCCCAGACTTCTCATTCCTCCTCTTCTCCCCAGTGTGTGGCTGTGAGTGCTCCTGGGCTGAGGTTCTCCACCAAAATAAAAAAGGGACATCCAGAGAAGTTGTGCTGCCCCATCCCTGGAAGTGTTCAGGACCAGGTGGGATGGAGTTCTGAGCAACCTGGTCTAGTGGCAGGTATTCCTGTACACGGCAGGGGGTTGGAGTGAGATGATTTTTAGGGTCTCTTTCAACCCAAACCATTCCATGAAATGCTGGTTCAGGTTTGTGTGTACTTGTGAAGCTGCTGCTGGGTGTTTGCTGCCCGCATTGGTGGCATTGGATGCTGCATGCCTGGGAAATTATCCCTCTGTGTCTTGATCCAGGCAAGCTGTGAAGTCCTTGGCACCGAGCCGAGCTCTTCCCACAAGCCCAGTGAATCCCGCCCTGCTCCGGGAGGCAAAGCCACTTCTCCTCCCACTTTGTGCCCCTGGTACCAGCTAATGAGTTCCTTTTCCACCTCGGCATCTCTCCCTAATTGTGAGGAAGGGACAGAAAGGACTCAGGTAGCACGACTTCATTGCAGAGTGAGATGGAGCAGCTAGAGGGGAGAAAAAATATCCATCTCTTTGCTTATAAAGTGCAGCTGGGTCTGCAGCCATTCAGAGGAAATGGCTGTGGATCCCCCCCGTGTCATTCTTCAAAAATAGAGCCATTCTCCTCCAAGTGCTCTTCCAGGATTCATTTGAAACCCCCCATTGTAGCTTGGCGGCTGTTGGGTTTGGAGCGCAGGAGTTGGCGGCTATTAAGAGGTCTGCTCTTGCCACAGGTGGCCTTTGGCGACAGTGCCTCTCTATTAGGGTCCAGCAGGTAGATGCCACCACTCGGCGTCGGGGAGGCCGGGACAAGCAATCCTAGCAAGGCGCTGGCGTTTCAATTAACTGCCAAGACAGCCGACATTTCAGGACCTGTACATCTCTCTCCGCAGCAGCTGGGATGTATTGTATTATAAATAACAATAAGCAGGGCTAGTCAAAGGCTGTAATTGAATCTCTTCATTTTGCTGACTCGGGTGGAAAAGCCCCTTTGAGTGAATTACGCCGCGGGGGTGGTGGTTTGGGCGACGTGTAAAGGTAACACACGCTTGCTGTAATTAAAGCAAACATTCGTCCCTGTCGGTGCTGCTGCCCTCGGGGTGTCCAGGAGCTGCTTTGATGGTCTTGGGCAGATCCTGTTGCTGGTGTGGGAAGCATTGCTCAGCTCTCCTAAACTATCCCTTCCCTTGAAGGGTGATCCTTGGTGACCGAGCTGTTGAAGAGAAAAAGTGAATTCCCTCCTCTTGAAACAGAGGAAGCGGTGAGAGGGGACTTGCTGTTCCTCCATTCTCTTATGGTTTTCCTTGTAGTGGTACCGCAGCCTCCTTCCCATGTCGCTGGCTGTTCCCAGCTTCCAAAATCCTCATTTTTGTGATCATGGAGACCTCCTTCTTGCTGATGAGCTTCTGGGAGATGCCCATCTTGCACACTCCAGCTGTGAGCCCAGAGTTAAGGAATTTTTATGGATTTAAGCAAATACTCTCTTTTGTGGCTGAAATGGAGTCGTGCAGGTGATGTTGCCAACAGGAATGAGCAGTTTAGTTGATTTTTGCTTAGAGTAGTAGCCTGGGATGGCTTTTGGCTAACGGAGAGAGCCAAAGGCTGATGCCTTCCAGTTCCCTTCCATCCATTGCGCCCGACTGCTCTTCTTACACACCCTTCTCATCTCTTCTCCCCGATCCAATCCAATCCAGACGTCTCCCCAAGGCCAGCACATTTTTCAGCCCAAATTTTGCACTGACAGAATATATTACATCTGCGGCGAGGCGGAATATAAAGTGAGGAGGAGTTACGGGGGGAGCGCAGGGAAATGAGGTTTTCTCCACTGCGAGAGCACAGAGTTAAATTGGCAGCTGCAGCCAGAGCTTCTTGGTCCCTCTGTGCTGTTTCAGGTTTTCTTGGAGATTTTTTGTTGAGAACATGCTCCACCTTTTTTCTTTTCCCCTCTTTGTCACTTGCTTTTTCTTTTTTTTTTTTTATTATTATCTTAAACATCCATTATTTAGAAACTGCTGGAGCCTGGAAACCAATTTCCGTGCTTATTTCAAAGAGTTTGCAGCATTTAGGTGGTTATGTACAGGCTATTACATGGACTGACCATGGGAAAACAGCCTGGCAGGGCTGGATGCCCTGCGGGGAGGGGACAGTGGGCAGGCAGGGGGGTAAATATGGGATAACTTCTGCCTGATGGACATTTGTGCCTCAGGATGACTGGGGGTGAAAATCATGGAGAATGAAAATCAGTCCTGCTTTTGGGACAGGGTCCTGTGCTGGAGGAGGGCTGGGAGCCCATGTTCTGCCCCTGAAAAGGGGGGTTATGGTGGGCAGCACTGCCTCTGGGCATCCTCGGTCATGGGGTGCTGAGCTCCTTCCTGGATGGGACGTGGCTGTCGTGAGTGTCCTTCGCTGTTCTTGGCTTTGCAGGGCTCAGCATGTAAAGCAGCGGATCCCTGCGGATGCTCTAAGCTACTCAGGGGATTAGGCAGGGCTATGAGCAATCCCGGGATGGAGGAAATGTGGAGGCAGCTTGCAGCTAGCCTCCTTCTCCTCTCCCCCAGCCAAGGAAAGGAGTGGAGGGATCTTTTTTGTCTTGGTTTTGCCATTTGTGGGTGGGTGGTTGAGGAAGCACCCAGTGCAGGAGGGCTCCCTCTTCCCTAAAAACCTTACTGCTCATATTTAGGGCCGGGGAGGTGGTGGGAGGGAAATCCAGGATTGAGGGATTGAGTTCATCCCTCTTGTAAGCCCGTCAAAGTCAGCGGAGTAGCGGTTGGAGAAGAGCATTCCCGGCCTGAGAGCAATCCCTAAATGCCATTGCCTCGGTGTGACCCTCTGCTGAGCTGGCTGGCAGTGACGCCGAGCCCTGCGTGAGTCACAAGGATCCCTCATGGTGCCACTTTGGTGGTGAGGGAGCAGCGCAGAAGTCACCATCACGAGGGCATGGACAAAGGGAAGAGCTGTCCCAGCAGGACATGCTCCTTTTTCCCAGTGTTAAGTGCAGAGTCTTTTATCCTGCAATTTCAAAAGAGCTGAAAAAGATCAATCAGTGGCATTATCTCTTCTTCTTGCAAACAGAGCGAAAGTAGCAGAGCTGAGCTGGGGTCAGACAAGCCCCTGCCTTCTCTGCATGATCCCATCCCTCTCAAAACTCCCCAGGGTGCCAACATGAGCCACTGGGGTCTGCAAGAGGTGTCATCCATGGGACATCTCCCCTCCTGCTGCCTGTTAGAAAACCAAGATAGAATCACAGAATCCTGGAGTGGTTTGGGTTGGAAGGGACCTTAAAGGTCATCCCATTCCACCCCTGCCATGGGCAGGGACACCTCCCACTATCCCAGGTTGCTCCAAGCCCCGTCCAACCTGGCCTTGGACACTTCCAGGGATCCAGGGGCAGCCACAGCTGCTCTGGGTGCCTCAGCACCCTCCCAGGGAACAATTCCTTCCCAATATCCCATCCATCCCTGTCCTGTCTGCCCTTGTCCTGTCTCTCCATGCCTTGTCCCCAGTCCCTCTCCAGCTCTCCTGGAGCCCCTTTAGGCCCTGCAAGGGGCTCTGAGCTCTCCCTGGAGCCTTCTCCTCTCCAGGTGAGCACCCCCAGCTCTCCCAGTCTGGCTCCACAGCAGAGGGGCTCCAGCCCATGGAGCATCTCCGTGGCCTCTCTGGACTCTGTCCAGCAGCTCCAGGTCCTTCTGCTGTTGGGTGCCACAGAACTGGAGGCAGCTCTTCAGGTGGGATTTCACCAGACGACAGAATCCCCTCCCTCTCCATGCTGGCCACGCTGCTTTGGGTGCAAGATGAGTAACGGGATGACTGTGTTGGGTTGGGCTGGTTTTCCAGGCTGCAGCCCAAACCTGGAGGCTCTGCAAGCACTCACACAGCAAATCCATCCATAGAGAGCTTCCTGAGCCACAGCCCTGGTCAGGGCCCTCTCCAAGCTCCTGCCATCCTTATCCTTATCCTCACAACAGAAAGTTAAGGCTGCAATCCGAGCGGTGCCGTCGGTGGTGGGAGGCAGACAGCAGTGCTGCTGTTGGAATTTTCTCCGCGTCGCTGCGAGTTAATTCATTCCAGTAAATCATCCCAAATAAATTGCGGCGAATATCAATTTTCCGTGTGAACTTCTCGCTGGCTGCACAGAAGTATCTTCTGCCGACACGGCTCCCTTATTCTGCTGATCTGAGACAACAAAGCAGCTGGGGAATAAACAGGAGGCGAGCTGGAGTCCCCAGGGCTGCCGGCACGAGGGAGGTGCCTGGGCTGAAACTCACTCGTAGATAAAACCCAGCGAAGGCAGGCGATGATTAAAGGCTAATTTGCTGTCTGTGTAGTGTTAAGTGCCCCCCTTTCCTAACGAGCAGGAGGCACTGCCAACCGTTCTGCTTCGCTGCCTCTCTTTTATTTACCTTTTCAATTATTTTAAGGCTTTTCCGAACTTTGATAACGAACATGTCTCCTCTGTGAGCCCCCTCCGTGCCGGGTCGGTGGCAGAGGGTGTGTTTTCTATGCTAAGAGAGACTTTCATGGGCAGCAAATGTCTCAAAAATACCCCAAAAAACAAACCAGAAAACCCGGGCTGCTCCACCTGTCTCGTGAGCGGTGCTGGCTGTCACTTGGTCGACCTTTCTCCCCACCAGCTGGTAGAGCAGAGCTGTCCCAGAGCCAAAGGCACGGCTGTACGGGAGCCGTGTCACCCCGGGAGGGTGGTGGCAGGGTGAAGAAGACTCGGTATTAACATCTGAACCACCGTCTGCCCTCCAAAAAAAAAAAAAAATCCCAGGGAAGACTTTTGGGTTGGGTTGGTTGTTTTTAAGGATGGTATTTCATGGTGTTTTAAGGGTGATATACAACATTTTTAAGTTGTTTCATAGGATTCTGTGATGGATGAATCTCTGTCTACGCTGTGGCTGTGTTCACACTGGGGTTTGGAAAACCCGTTTGTGGTGTCTTGGCTTTTGTTCCCATTGTGATGGGGAAAGTCTTGCAGAGAGTTGGGATGAGGAACCCACTTTATCTCAGAATCACAGAGTGGCTTGTGCTAGAAGGGACCTCGAGGCTCATCTTGTCCCACCCCCTGCCATGTGCAGGGACACTTTCCGCTTGACCAAGCTGCTCAAAGCCCCATCCAACCTGGCCCTTCTCCCACCTTTTATCATGGAGACAAGGTGCCAGGTGAGAGTTTCTGAGGGGAGCTGTAAAGGAGAGAAAGGAGGAGCTGTTTCCCCACTCCCAGAGTCTGGAAGCAGCTTATCTCCATGGTGCATATTGCAAATGTCTTCAGCATCCCTTCTCAGGGGCTCTCTAGCCAGGGTTTAACCTGGATACAAGAATGTGAGTGCTTTTGGCTCCTCATCTGCAGGAACAGCAGCACTGCAGCTTCCTACCTGGAGGAGGGGGAATTGCTCCTCGTTGGTGCTCCCTGTGGCTCAGGCAGCTCGAGCTCCTCTCGCACCGTGCTGCTGTGTCCAGTGATGGGCACCTGCCAGAGGCACAGCCCTGGGGAGCTCAAAATAGATCTGGGGCACCCATTTGCAGCCAGTGCCAGGATTGCACACGGGCTCCCGGTGGGGGAAGCGGCCCTGATTAAAAGAACTATTTTTAAAGAGCCTGGATGCAGGGAGGAAGAGGTGCTAATTGGCTGGCGGCAGTGGCTGCGCTGCAGGACGGGGCTCGGATGGGTCCCTGTGCTGCAGGGAGATCCACACACCCTGAAAAAACACTGCTGGGGTCTTGAAAGGACCGACTCCCTTCTCCTTGCCTCTGTCTCCAAGAAGCCCTGATGATTAATGTGATTTTATTGTCACTGTTTTATTTTCATAGATGTAGGACCTGCTCTTCGCTCCCACAGTGCAAACAACCAGGGTGTCGAGGGCTGGTTGGGAACTGTGTCTGTGTGGTGAAGATCATGAGGAATGATTTGGGTGATGTTTTCCACCAAGAAGAATTTATTTGTTTGTTTGCTTATTTGCTTTTTTAGGTGGCTGTGAGACAGGATGAATTTTTCATGCAGAAAAAAATCCAAGTGTTTTATTGTTTGAAAAATTGGCTTTAAGTACACGTGTGTATATGTGCAGTTGGGAAAAAAAATGGAGCTCTTCAGTCATCTCCTCTTATTTATTTATTTGTGTGATGCATCATGCAGATTTATTTAATTGATGGCAACACCTGGAGTGTGTTAGGCACTTCCTAAGCTCTCCCAAAGGCTGGGCTTTGGGTTTGTGCTCAGCCTAAGGACAGACAGACACGGCGCTGGAGGTCAGCAGAAGGGGAAGAGCTGCAGACAATTTATGTACGAGCTAAATCTCTTCACTCTGAGCCGCTCAGAACCAATACCTGCAGCCTCTCGGGGGGCTGGATTAGCTCCTTGTCACCTCCCCAGAGTGGATTCAGTTTATATATATATACGTGTGTGCGTGTGTGTGTATTTCTCTTTCATTTGGCTGGGATAAAAATTGCTGAGTCAAAGATTCATTTTCTTCTCGAGCCCTTTGGAAGGCAGATAAAGGGGCTGGCGGCGCTTGGCAGGGCCATAAATAATGCATAGAGCACAGGAGCAGCCAGCCCAGCCCTCTGCTCACACAGAGAAGATTTCTCCATAACATATTACCCTGTCTCCCAGTGCCGGCGCTTCTTCACTCACCTCAGGCTAACACCTACTGCTTGGAGAAATAAATAAATAAATGAATGAGCCTAATAAAACCTCTGGTTAGCACCAGTGCTGCCTGGTCCTGTCGCTGCAGCCCTCGGCACGCCCTGCTCCGAGTGCTGTCCTGGGTTTAATGCTTCTGGAAGTCACCGTGCTCAAGGTGATGTGAGGACAAGGGGGAAAATGTGCCTGATTATCCTCCTGCCATCCCCCCCTGGCTGGAACGCTGCCTTCCCACCTTCCCCCTTCATCTCTGGGATCAGATTCTTGTCCATTTAAATGCAGAATATGTCCCTGTGCTGAGCTGGAATGCCAAATCTGAGGCAACTGAGAACGTGGGGGAGCTTCAGCCGTAGCTGAGTTTGGGTCTTCACCCACAAGACTTGTAATGCTCAAAATGCATGTTAGGATTCACTCTTGCTCCGTATCATTGATAAAACTGCTTCCAGCTGCTCCCAGAAGTCTTCCCCCCTTTCCAGGTCTTACTGCTGGTGGCCTGAGCCACTCCACCGTCGGACTGTGACTTGGGAAGGTTTGTTGCTGGGAGGGTGACAGCCCCGCTGAGGCGTGCTTAGTCTTCTCTGCTCCACATTAAGCTCTCGCCTGCTCAGGGTTGGACGTGGCTCCTGTGGAGCAACGAGGACTTGTGTGGGCTCAGTCCTGAGCTCTCAGCGATGCTCCAGGGAGGAGCGAGTGAGCCCCGGCACAAAGGGAATGAGGGTGTTACCGAGTCGGTGGCAGCTCAGGGGCCTTTTTCATGCAGTCCCACACCGTGGGGGGCTTCAAAGGCCCTTTCCCTTCCCTTTGAGCTGCCTGTTCAAACGAGCCTCAGCCCTCAAAGAGAAACGCCGAGCAAAACTGTCGTAGTTCATCCATTCCCATTGAGTCCGGATGCAGTAAATTGGCCCCAGGTTGGCACAGGGGATCTGGGTGAATAAACGGAGCAGGTGGCCCCCCTGTCTGGTGGTGCACAGTCAGGAGATGCTTCTGAGAGAAACCAAAAAGCAGCAAATGTCAAATCGATGAAAGAAAAACCTCCCTTTTTTCTGCCTTCTCACAGAATGCGCTGCTACTCCTGAAGTTTCTCAGCCTGCTTTTTCCTTGGTCTTCGGCCTCAAATCCCTTGTCAGGAGCTACCTTTGAAACCAAAGAGTGGCTGTGGAAGGGTGGGAGGGAAGGACACTTTTTGGAGCCGACCTGGACAGCCTTGGAGAGTTTGGAGGAGCTCTGAATCATCCCTCTTCAGGGTGCTGGGCACCCTCTG
Source organism: Corvus brachyrhynchos (assembly GCF_000691975.1). NCBI lineage: Eukaryota > Metazoa > Chordata > Aves > Passeriformes > Corvidae > Corvus > Corvus brachyrhynchos. The sequence goes on from NW_008238838.1 coordinate 2,331,048, forward strand.
GTTGGGGAGGGTCAGGAAGGGAGGTTGCCTTGGGAAGGGTAGCCCAGGAGTGCCATCTTCAGGATTGTCGCTACCTTTTTTCCTGAAGTTCTAACGAGCAGGTTGGGTGCTGCTACTGCAGTTTGAGCTCGCTGAAAATCCTCTGTGGCCAAGTTTTCTGTGTTTTACCCCAATTCTCCTCCCTGGCTCGTGTTGTGGCCGTGCATGCTCTGGGCAATGCCTCTTCAGTGACATTTCTTTGGGTATCATCGCGCTCGCTTGTCTGATTCCACATTTTCAAGGGTGTTTGGAGGAAATGTGGATGGTTCATTGACTGGTATTTGAAGGAAGCGGCAAATTTAATTAAAAAACATGAGGCAAAATTAGTAGTAAAGGAGACTGATTGCAAGGTTTGATGTAGGGCGGATTTAGGTACGGCAGAGGAGCACCGGGAGTGCTGGCTCCCTGTTCCATCCCGCCTCTCTGCCCTTGGGGAAAATAATAACAAGGAGAAGCAGAGGGAGGAAAAAAAAAAAAAAAGCTGGTTTTTATTGTTGTTTGTGATTTTTACATAAATTTTTCAGATTGCACAGCCTGTCTTGTCTTTTTTTTCCCCTGTCTGCTCTGTTTAATGCAAACGGCACCTTCCCGCTGATTGCAATCACACACTGATTGAGAGCAGCTCCTCTGCCTGGGCTGGGAGGGAAGGAGGGTGCTTTAACCCTTTCTCCCGCTTCCCTCTTCGCTGTCTCACTCCTTCCTTGCTTTCTCCCCTTGCTCGAGGACTCCAAACCCACTCCCCAAACCTCCTGCTTATACATGCGCCTGAGGTCCGCAGCGCTAATAGTAAATTTATTTTCATAAGTGAAAGCTTTGAAATAGATACCGACCTGCTGCTGCAGGGCATGGGCCCAGCTCCAGCTAATATGATTAGGAAGGAACTTGAACTTTTCCTGCGGAGGAATCCTTGCCTATCTGCCTGGTGCAGCTGGCTGCCCCGGGATGCCGGGAGCAGCGGTCGCGGGGGGCGGCGGAAGCCTCGGCTTGGTGGATCATTGTCTGTTCTGTCCCAGTTCTCGTCTCCTCCTCATCGGCTCCGCGCCGCGGCCGCTTCCCGTGGTGCATCAAACATCACCCGGCCCACAGGGCCCCTTTGCTCCTTGCGGGTGGATTGATGGGAAGCAGCCTCGCAGCTCACAGAATCATGGAATGGTTTGGGCTGGAAGGGATTTTAAAGCTCATCTTTTTCCATGTGATTTCTCCTTTCCATTTCTCCAAGTGCACAGGTTGCTCCAAGCCTCGTCCAACTTGGCCTAGAGCACTTCCAGGGATAGGGCATCCACAGCTTCTCATGCACGGGCTTTGCATGCTCCCAGGGACTGGGATCCAGGATCCAGGGATCCCTACAAAAAGAGCATCACAGAGTGCTCATTCCAGCAGTGGTTTGGCACAACTACTGCTGGAGCCGTCTGGGCTTTTTGCTAATTCCCATCTCGTGAAAACTCATAAAAGTTCTTAAATCTCCATAGTCCTTAATCCAGTGGACTCAAACACCTTTTCACGGTGGAGATGCCCAGGCTGTGGGAGTGGCCTGGGTGTTTGATGAGCGCAAATCTAGATTCCACGTGTTGCCTTGGGGCTCGGATCACAGCACAGATGCCCGGTGTGATGAGAATCCTCCCAAATACATCACTCCTGCAGGCAGCAGGGGTGCGGCGATCGCTCCCGTTGGCTGCAGATTGTCCGTGTCGGGTGGAGGAGCTGAGCAGCTGCGAGGCCGCGCTGCGCGGGGTTGAGAACTGCGCTTCTTCAGGGTTAACAGCTTCACACCCAGCGCTGCCACCTGGTTTTGACACGTCATGCCAAAATAGGAGCCAAAGCCACCCTGGCCCCCTTTTGCAGGGGCTGCGATGCTGCTCAGAGGGAGCTCAGGCAGGCCAGGAACGCGCATCCCAAAATTTGGCTATGCCAGGCCCCTCCCTTCCCTTCCCCTGTGATAAAGGTGTGCTCAGAGATAGGGAGGGGAGAGCTTTGCAGGCACGGCGATGCCTGCAGAGGTCGGGATCGAATGTGGTCCATGGGCTGATAAGTTACCTGAGAAGGGAATGACTTCAGGGATTGGATTGCGTTGCCCGACTCGGTTACGTCGAGATAACATCGTGGTTTAAGACATCGATCACTTCAAAGGAACCTGCAGAGGGATTTTAATGCCTCGCAAATTGCTTTTCCTTCTATTCAATTTACATTCACGATTGCACAGAGCATATTTAGGAGCTTTCCAAACTGCCACAAACAATGACAAATCTCTCCTGAAACGTTCTCTTGTTGCAGTAAATTTGACCTGACAAAAGAGAGGGAGAAACTTCAGTCTCCTTCAGTGCCATAAGGGTCTTCTAACCCTGGAGCGAGCTGGGATTTGGGCTCGCCTGCCCCAAGCCTTTGTGGGAAAGGCTTTGCTGTGATGCTGCAACATCCGAGGGCTGGGTCAGGATGCTCTGTGTGAGAGAAGTCACTGATCCTGAAATTACTTCCCTGTGGAAAGTCTTATTGATGGAGCTAGAGCTTCTGAAAGGGCTGCTGGTGTAGATTAAACAGTGTATATTCCTGGCAGATATACGCTGCCCTTGCCACAGGAGGCATGGTAAGGAAAGACAGGGATCACTTCTGCACCAGGAAAAAACCCTTCTTGCTTTAGCTGGGGCTGTGAGGTTGAGCCTTGGTCCCAGTGCCCATGGGAAGGACTGATTGCCATCCTGACTAGCATAAAAATGAGTGGATTGGGAAAGAAGCGAGGAGCTGGGAAAATAGGAATGTGCACCAGGAGCAGGCAGCATGGCTGGGGTTCGTAGAATAAGGTTTTCTCATCTAACAGGGAGTCTTTAGGCCTTCTTTTTCCGGGGACTCTTGCTATGGCAAGAGGCACAAGAGGTGCCTCTGGGTTGGGAAGTGTTTCTCTCTGTAAGGCAGGTTCAATATTCCCACCAGCCCTGTCATGGCCTCTCCACTTCTGCCCGGCCCACCATCCCACAGGAATTTTTGCTAATTGAAATGTAATCAATGCAGCAGTGATTGGTTTGCTGGTGAGAGAGGACCCCTTTGTCCCGCCGGAGGGACAGGCTGCCCTGATATCTGGGGGAACATAGGAGTCCACAGCCTCATCTGGGGATCCCAGCCATGCTCTTTTGGGATTCCCAAGCTGCTCCAGCATGGCTGGGTCTGATCCTCATGGTTTAGGAGATACAACGTGCCTTCAATATTTGCTCCTTATGCTCCCAGTGGCCTCTTTGCTCCCATTCCCGTGGGTTTGCCGTGGGTATCTTTCCGTGGCTGCTGATGGGGAGAGCGCTGGGAGAGGAGTGCAGATGCCAGGAGGAGGGAAGGATATTTTTGCCAGTCAGCATCCAGGACTCGCTTCTCTCCATGATCTGCTCTCCTGCTTCCCAAGCCATGGTCAGGCAAAGAACCCTCTTGCCTGTGTTTAATTTCATTAAAGATGTTAATTCTGGCCCTGCCTCTGCATATTTATGAGCCAGTGGTGTCCTTCCACTGCCGTGGACAGTCAGGATGAGCTGCCATCACAGCACACAGCGGGGGCACATCCCCAGAACGGGAGGGTGCCACGCTCAGCTCAACCTCATTCCCCTCCAGCTCGTACCTGCTGGTTCCTGGAGGCTTTAAAAGCCAGCGCAGAGCTGCGATGGGTTTGGCCCAAAACTCCCACTGGGTTTATCCAGCAGCATTTGTTGCCCCAAAGGACTTCTGCAAGTCCACGTGGCTCCTGCTTGCTTAGATGCACTTGGATGACCCCCAAAAGCACCCCCAAACTTTCACAATTAGTTTCCCAAATGGAAATCTATGCATTGCAGAGGCCAACTGAGCTCCTTGGCATGGCCAGGACATCAGAGTGAAGCCTCTCTTTGTGTCCATGTCCTCAGATTTGCTGTGTGGTACCTGCCAGAGCATCTCCTGCTCTGATAGAGCCAGAGATTTCAGCTGGGAAATGTCAGCTAGCCTTGGATGGATTAAGGGGTTTTGGCGTCATTCCTGGCACCTTTTTATCTCGCTCCTCCATGAAGCTATGATCTCAGGGATGACCGTGCTCCAGGGGAAAGCAGCAATCAAATGCAGCAAGGAGTAAAGCTCCTACAACAGAGCAAAACCTATTCCCAAGGCCCCGAGTGTGGACAGGCTTCCCAAGTCCTTTCATTCAGCTGGTGGTTCTGTTTGGGAATGGCATGTTTGGCACTTCCCCCGATTTTCCTGTGCTTTGGGGGTCTGAGATAAAGCCTTTTGGTATTGCTCATCTATCCTAGGAGACTGGGAAGGGCTCGGGGGAACTGGAGGCGGTGGTAGTGTTTCTGCTTTTCAGCTGGAGCTGGATGT
>NW_008238838.1:2335479-2363575 GCF_000691975.1 Corvus brachyrhynchos
TGTTTTCTGTTTCCCGGCGGGGGGTGGATGTGGTGGGCCAGCCTCTCTGTGTGGGGCTTCCAGGCTGGTGTCTGGCACTGCCATGTGCGTCTGTGTCCCAGCTCTCGCCACCTCATCCCCTCCTTTTTGGAGCCACGCAGTAGCAGAGCACAAAGCCGCTCTGTCCCCTGGGCCCTCTTGGCCTTAGATGGCTCCAGAAGGCTGCCAGCCCCATTACTGGGCTTGATTTAATCCTGGTTTTTGTGTAACAGCCTGAAAATCCTCACGGCCATCAGGGCACAGCACATTAAGGATTTGGAGACACGTGTTCAAGCCTTGTTCTGGGCTCCTGTGGAAATACTCCCACGGCTGTTGCTATCGTGGGGAGGTGCTGGGATGCACAGGCAGGACTAGATTACATTTAGAAGGTCTCTTCCCACTCCAGCTATTCCATGATTCTATCCTGTGATCTTTCCCAGATGCTTGGGATACCCAGAGAAAATGAACTGGCTTCATTGTGGCCTCTTCTCCCAAGTGTTGCATTTGGATGGGGACATAAATTTGAGGCTTCAAAGAGTGAAGGAACACGATCCTTGGGCATGTGAGTGCTGGGCCCCTCTCCTGTCCAGGCAGGTTATTTTCTCCGGCATATCTTTGACCTGCTCCAAATGGTGTCAGCTTTTAGGACTCAACCCGGTTCCCTTGGATAGCCCTAAAAAGGTGCAGAGGAATTCTGAATTTTCAGTCTCTGCTGCCCTGTTCGCTGCTTTCTCCCTCCAAATCCAAGCTGGCACTGTAGAAAATATCCCGATTATATTCCCTTCCCCTGCCTTGCCCCTTTCATTGAATTCGTGGATGCACCGGGGCTGATCATTAATCTTCCATGGCTCCGAGCTCTGCTGGTAACTCTGCTGGGGTGAAGCTGTGGAGTCATCGCTTCACAGGGCTCTGACCCTGCTCACGGCTCAAGACGGTTCCCGAGGTGTCACCCAGCTGGTGGTGGCTGTGGCACGGTGTGGCTGTGCTGGCTGGTGGGGGGAGCAAGTGCTGGGCTCTCTCTCTCTCCTCTCCTCCTGCCTGGAGCTTGCCAGTTTGCATTGCACAGGGAGAAAGGGGAAAGTCATAAATCAATCTTGAGTGTTTCTCTTCTCTTTAGGGGTAAAATAATAACCCCAAACAAAACAAGGTCGGGAGAAAGGAATTCCTAATGACAAACTTACTTCGGCTAGGACACCAGGGGCTTCAGCAATATGAGATTAAACCTGCTGTGCTGAGACTCTATTACTCCATATATTACTGTGTGCTGCTGGACTGATGGTTCTCACAGGCGGAAATATAACCCTTGGAAATGTCAAGGCACATAATAAAGAGACCTAGCAGGGGAGGCTGGATGGCTCCAGGGATTGATAAAGCCTTTACAGCACCAGCTCTGCTGTGAGGAGGGGTGGGCGCCCGCTGGAGCTCGCGCGCTTTGCTGGTCCTTTTGTTAGATGGCTCCAAGGGAGAGGTGACATGGGAGAAATTCTCCTGGAACAACTCCGTCTGGCCAAGTTTGCTGTGGAAATAAAGCAGGGACCTCAAAAAGAAAGCTTGGATGAATAGTCGCCTCCTTGTGCAGTCCTCAGCTGTGTTTGTCCCCGGGGTGGCTGTCACACTTGCACCTCTTCATTAGCTCCTAACACTTCCCATGTCCTCTTGGCGCTGCAAACCTCTTGGGGACAGAGAGTGTCCCTGGGAGCCCGACTGGGTCTGCTGGGTTTGTTGAGACCACACTGTAAATCTCTTGGGAAGTGTCTTCCTAATGGCTGGTGGATGGAGCCATCTCAAGGGGAAGGCAGGCAGCACTTGGGATCACCGCCAAGGACCTCGTAACAAATCCTCGAGGGCTGGAAAAAGCATTTGCTCATTGGCATGTGGACCTATAAATCCTGGGCTTGGGAATGGGCACAAGGACGATCTGCTGGATGAGCTGATGCCAGTGGGTGCATGTGTGCTGTTCCCAAAAATCCCACTCACCAGTGCCGTGCATACCAGGGGTCCCTGTTAGCCCCAGAGAACACTGGTCAGTGGCTGCAGACTGTGAACCTTCCCATCCCTCCATGGCGGCTGTGGGCTCGTTAAGGCGAGAAGAGGGAAATAAATCTCCTGGAACTCATGAACTATTTACAGCAGTGCTGAGCAAGCAGTCTGCAATTATTTATTTATTCTCCTCAGCACGCTGCACTGGTGAACCCGGAGAGCTGGGAATGCTGCCAGGGCTTCCCAATCCAGCCCCACGCTGTCTCCTCTTCACGGGACTCCCAGCGGGCAGGCAATTCCCTGGAGATCCCAAAAGGCAGCACACATGCCCTGGGAGCATCTGTGTGCTGTGGGTGTCTTTGGAGGGAAGAAAACCCAGCCCTTCCTTGTGCTGAGGTATTTTCGTCCCTGCTCTGGCCCAAAGCTGCAAAAAGCAGGAAGATTATGTTGTAGAAGAGGAGAATATTTTGCATGGAGATGTGTTGGAGGAGCCTGTTGCATGTGAAATGTATCTGCAGCTGGTTTGGGGCGTAAGGGAGAATCAAAAGATGGTTTGGGTTAGAAGAGACCTTAAAGATAATTTTGCTCCACCCCCTGCCATGGGCAGGGACACCTTCCACTGGAACAGGTTGCTCCAAGCTCCATCCAGCGTGGCCTTGAACAATTACAGGGATGGGGCTTGATTTTATGTAACAGCCGTTTTTCCCTGCAGCACTCCCAGACAATCAGTAGATATTTATGAGTGATCCTCCCAGTAATTATACAACCCCTGGTATTTTGTGCAAACAGGTCCTTTAAACAGCCAAGAGACAAGTCAGGGTTCGCTGGGCCATATCTGCAGGACCTTGCCTTGCACGGGGGTGTGTCTGGGAGGCACTGCCCTATCACCGTGTCCCACAGTGGTAGGGAGGAGAAGAGAGATCCAGCAGGCAGGAATTGTGCAGCAAGACTGATTTATTTAATTATTTTACAACTCTTTCATAGACTTTTTCTTCATAGTCTAATTGGACAAAGGATCAGTCACCCCTTGGAGTGATTGGCTAAAATCCTAAACATGCATTGCCAAAATATTTTCCTACTGTACCATAAACAAAGCTCGGCAAGGTTGCAGGTGTTCATAGCTTATAGATCTCTGCTGATATCTTCCGTGAGCGAGAAAAGTATCCCACGGGACTGGAAAGAAGCAAGAGAAATTCTTGCTAGCAGCATATTTGTATCCACACTGCCCTGTTGTCCTTCTTACCCTGTCCCTGTGCATTTCTTACCCCAGAACTAGGATTGATGGAGAGGATGCTGTGAGGAAGAAGGAATGGCTGCTTTCCCTTTTCTGGCGGCACTGGAGTCTCCTTACTGGCACTCACGTTTCTTCAAAGGCATTTTCTCGTTGTGGGGCTTATGGGCCAAGGACACTTCTCCCCTGCAGCTTTATATCTGTCAGTTTGATCAGCAAATGGGGGAGAGGGCCATAAAACTGTGGAGGCTGAGTCCTAGTCCCCTGAATCCCGCCAGGAGGGCCGGCGTTATTTCTCCGCCGGGAGCGCTAATAGGATTCTAATACGCTGGCAAATGGGATTTTTTACAACTGCCATTCTGCAGTTACGGAGACGGTGTGTCACCGGGACAGCCCTATAAATTCTGGAGATGGAAGGGGCTGGTCACTTGGGAGGGGAAATGGTGCCCTTGCTGATGGTGTTTGGGAAGGATTGGCTGGATGGCCCATTGCTGTTTTCCATGCTCTTGGAGCATCACCGTGGCTTGGTTGGGCGGTATTGCTGGGCTGCTGGTTGGGCTGATGGGGCAGGGGTGGTTTGGCTATTTCTAGTAGGCTTTTAGGGTTGGCGTCTGGAATTTTGGACTTACCCTCCTTGCTCCATGCCCTCTTTGCTGCCTCCATGCTCTCCTTGCTCCCTCCGTGCCCTCCTTGTTCCCTCCATGCCCCCCTGCATGTGTGTGCCAGGATGAGCATCTCTTTGATGCTCTCAGCAGGCAAAGCGAGGAGTTGGGTGCTCAGCGGTCTTCACGTCGTTTTAAAGGAATTGCTAAGCCCTAAGAAACCCAGCAAGGTTCCGGCAGGATCCGTTTGTTCCTCCCCTCCGTTGCTACCCCCTGCCTGTGTCTCCCTGTGCCTGTGGCTGGGAGGCTCCAGCGTGAAGGTCACATCCAGCTCCCAGCTGCCTTTCCCAGCCAGCTCCGGTGCTGGGGCCCAGGCCAGTGGCACCATCACATCGATGGAATGGCAGGACAGGGGTTAATTGGCAGTGGTCACTGCAGGGTGGCCAACGCCTGCCCTGCTCAGGGAAACTCCCTGGAAGAGCAGGAGTATCATGTCTTTGGGACCCTATTCCTTGCCTTGTGTTCACACACATGGAAATGTGGATGGAGTTACAGGAGAGGGGTGTATTTATGGCCCTGCTCTAAATCCCTTGGCTAGTGCAGGGCTGGCGGAGAGGGCAGGATCCATGGATGCCAACGGATCCCACTCTGTTTGAACATCACTCTGGCACCCGTGGGACACACCAGCAACTGCACTTCATCCCCTCCTCAGCAGGCAGTGCCTGGCTCGAGTGCCAAAGCCATAAATATTGTATCACTGTATCCAATCTCAGCTCTGGATTGATTTTCCTCCAGCCTTGATCGTGGAAAGTCAGGGAGACGGGATTATTTTCCAGGGCAATCACAGGGTGATGGCTCCTTGCAGCTGCTTCCACACTTTTTGCCATCAGTAAATAAGCAGCTCCCCACACTGTGCTCGCAGTAGCACCTATTTCCCTGGGACGTTCTCCGGGGTTTCGTCGTACTCTGCTGCAAATTGGTACAGGAGAGTGGCCCGACCCTTCTTGTTTTACAGCAGTGTGGACATGTAGGTTTTATCTTATCTATTATCACCTCTGCCCGAGAGCTAACAAGATCTCATCTACCTCTCCCGCAAATCTTATTTGTCATCACATTCCTGCAGCTGCCCAAAAGTCCCACCCTGACGTCAGGAATCCTCATGGCAAGCGCTGCACAGGTTGATTGTGAGAGACAGAGCTGCCCCACAGGTAATAGAGCAGCTCTCCTTATTCCCATTTTACGGGCAGCTGAGCCAAGGGGAAACGCGTGGTCCAAGTTAATAAAAACTCCTAGAATAATCCCCCTGTGATTTTCCCAAGGTTATAAAGGAAGAGTGAGGTTTGAAGAGAGATGCGGAGAGCGCTAAACAGAAATTTGGCAGTCTGTAAACAGCTTGCTCCAGGGTTTTAAATTGTCAGGATGCAACCAAAGCAGCAGAGTTCCTTCCCCAATTAAAAAATAAAACAAATTTGAAAAGTTCTGCATGTAAATCGGCACCAGAGAATGAGCTCATGTTGTGCAATAAATGGGTGAAGGCAGGAAAATGTCACATTTTATTGAGGGAAAATCTGTGACGGGAGAAAATATCTTCTCTTAGACTGATGTGTTTGGGGAAAATAAAATAGCAGCAAAGTGGCTTTTTCAGAGTCTCAGCTGCAGGAAGAGGTGAAGGGAGTGAGTGTGTCCCTGGCAGGGATATCACAGATACCTCTGCAGCCAGGATGTGGGAACACCATGGAAAAGGGCTCCTGAACTGCCACCAGTTACAGCAGAGAGTTAATGCAAAATTGGGACCATCTGCTGCACTTCAGGATTTGCTTCCCATGCTGTTCCATCCTCCCTGAACACATCTGGGCAAGGAGAGGTGGTGAGACAGCTGCTGGGGACAGCAACCCTTGAACTTACCAGGTGGTGTTTTAGCTCAGGCTGCTCCAAATTCTTCCAGATTCTGAAAATTCCAAGCTCCTCTCTGCTTGGAGCAGTGGCTGCAGCTCTCTGTGCTGCCGAAGTCCTGGAACTGGGATTGAATCACTGCAGTGTCTCACAGCTTTTGGTGGGAATGGGTGGGATGTCCTCTCCTGGACCAAGGGACTCGCCAAATCATAGAATCATGGAACCAATAAGATTGGGGAAGACCTCCAACATCATGGAGTCTAATCTTTGATGGATCTCCACCTTTTCAGCTAGAGCAGAGCACTGAGTGTCATGTCTGTCAAAGCCACTTCCCAGGCTGCATCTTCCCCTGCTCCCTTCTTCCCAGAAAAGCCAGGGGAGATATGTCCTTTGGGCAAATTAATCCAGTCTTGTCCCCTTGGTTTTTAGTCTTTGGAGTGAGACTTCGTAGGAAATCATCCAGAATTGTGTCTCTGTGTTGCAAACTGTCAGTGGTGTGTGGCTATATTTTGGTAGGTCCCACTGTCTCTGTGTGCTTTAACCCCAGGATATCTCCATCCCCTGCCCAAACCTGTCAGGGTGTACTGCACACTAAGGTGAGAAGCAGGAGAAGGAGGTGAGATTTTTCCCTGTTTTACTCCCAAAGTTGGCTGTGACCAAATCCATTTGCTCAACAAGCAGTCAGGAGATTGAGGATTTCGACTTTGGAGAGGAAAAAAATGCATCTCCCAGTGCAGTATTGCAAACCAATGGGCCCTGAAAGGGGTTTTCCACCTCCTGAGGCATCTGGCTCTGGGCACTGCTGGCAACGTATCCCAAACCAGTGGGATTTCAATGGAAACATCCATTTCTGCAGGTAGGAAACAAACTCTGACAACAAAGAGCTCAGCAGTGAGTGCAAGCAAGGCAGAAGAAAAATGAATATTTGGCTTGCAGAGGAGTGTTTTATTCCTGTCCCTACCAGAATAGGATGCTCCTTTCCCATTCAGAAGAAAAATGAGTTTGTAGTGATGATCTTTGGGTTTTATTTGTAGAAAGGGTTTCATGGGAGGAAGACAAACAAGGAGGAGAGGGAAAACAAAATCATAGGATGGTTTAGGTTGGAAAAGCCCTCTAAGGTCGTTGAGTCCAACCAACCCAGCACTGCCAAGGTTACCACTGTCCATGTCCCCAAGTGCCTCATCTACATGGCTTTTAAATCCTTCCAAGGATGGCAAATTCACCACTGCCCTGGGCAGCCTGTGCCAATCCTTTCAGTGTAGAAATTTTCCCCAATATCCAACCCGAACCTCCCTTGGTATAACTTGAGTCCATTTGCTCTTGACCTTCCTATGCTCTTGCTGAACCTTAACATGATTTTTCATTCAATAACTTTATATTAGAGATTTTTAAATTGATTTTTTTAATAATAATTGAGCTTGGAAGAATCTGAAGCTTTGTCCCCCATACCAAAGATACGATGGATATGAAAGTCGTGCATGGCCAAGCCTTGTTAGGAGCTGCAAACTCTCTACTTGACGGCAAATGGAAAATAAGACAAATAGATCAATTTTCATTGCAGCAAAAGCTTAGCAGTCATGGGCTTCAAATTTCCTCTGGGGTCTCATGTTGTTTAACTTATTTCTTAATGGTCTGAAACACGGGGTGTGACTGGGGCTGTGGCCTTTGACTGCAAGAGAGATATAAAGTTGCCCTAATAATGGAGCGTTGGGAGTTATGAAAAGGAACGGGATAAATTAGATTGTGGCCTTGTGTGCAGCGATGGCAGCGTCCTGGAGAGATAACAGTCGGTATGAACTGAGGGGAAGGAAAAAACAGGCCAAATCTGCTGTATATGGAGCATCTCTTCCAAATACTGGGCTGGGCAATGCTGTGTCCGTGTGTTCGTGGAGTGGTGGGATTTCACACGTTCCCGGGGATTGCAGAGGGGCAGCTCCAAAATGTGCTGCTGGCAAAAACCAGGCAAGTTTCTGGGATCAGCAGAGATGTGAGGAAGTTCCAAGGCTGAGGAGGGTTCTCTGGGTGATTTTATGGCAAGGAAAAGCTCTCTGTTGGGGCACTGGTGGGAGAGAGGGGATATCTCCCAACAAATGGGGCTGATGTCCTTAATCACACCAGTGGAAGTGACCCTGTGCAAAATAGAGTTATAGATTTTTTTGTGCTTCTGGACATACGGCCAGAGTGGGATTTAAAGCTGCTTTTGCAGCTTCTGGGCTGCAGCTGCAACTGCAAGGAGTTGCTGATGCAAAGATGTTTCTGGAGACTCCTCACCATTACCAAGAAAATAAACATTAAAATAAAGAATTTTGCAATGAGACATTATATAAAGAGCCCCAGATTGAATTTAAGTACTTAATAAGAATCAAATTTTTGACTTAAAGGTGACTTTTTTCTCCCCACAACCATAATATGAAGTCAGCAGAGGCTCAGCCAGACCCACTGGGACATGTTTTGGTGCCCAAGACTTGTCCAGACCTGATTCTCCTATGGTTTAGGCCCCATCGATTGTCCCCAGGGCATCCCTGAGTCTTTGGCACCTCACACGCTGCCCGTTGGCCCTTGAGGGAACCAACAGCATCACCAAACCCCACAAACCCTCTTTAAATTCTCCTTGCTCCACGGGTTCACTCTGTGGAAAGGAGCTGTAGGGAGGAGTGACTTACGTCCCTTGCAGAATCTGGGATGAAATCCTCCTCGCTCCAGGTGATTTGTGACGTTTCACCTGTCATTTAAACTCCTGCAGTTGTTGCACTTGGGCGGAGCAAACCTCAATGTACAGTGAAGAAAAAAAGACACGAATTACGTATGCGTAATATATATATTTAATATGTAAAACTCAGTCCATTGATGTTTTTCTTTCTCTTGTTGAATATTCCCCTTCCTCATCAGGAAGCAGGAATAAAGTTCACAGCGCCGGGAACATAATCGAGCAAACGGCCTTTGCGCTTATCAAGTGCCTCTGTTCTGCTTGGGCATTTAATCACCTGCAAAAGCCATTTATTGCCTCGTAGACTCCTCTTCTATGAACATTAGCCCTTAAATACCTGGCATAATTAAAGGTGAAGCCGCAGCGCCGTGCTCCGTCTCCTGCCCGTGGAGGGGTAACAGATGAGGTGGGAGTTCTGGTGGAGTTCAAGGTGAGAGCCGTAAAGCCCATTTTCTGCATGTGTCAGGGACATTATTTTAGGAATGTCTAATTCTGCTGGCGAAAATTGAGGCCGGCTCAAATAATAATTCACGCTTAATGAACTTAGAGTTATAGCCCCGGTGCTGCGATTCCCTCCGTGCCTGGCGCGGTCGATTGGCCTTGTCAGATGTTTAAAGGATGGTGAGGAAATGACAAAAAGGATTTGATGGAATTAGACGGAATTCCCCCCAAAAACCTATTTCTTTTGTGTTTAGATCCCTGTCTGGGAAGAAAGAGAGAAATTTGCCGCAGCTTTGGCTGTAATCCAGTCGGCTCCTTGATCAGGACTTTTCAGGGCTTTAACCTTGTGTGTTCTTCTTGCAGCTCAGCTCTTCAAAGGGCTCATGCCCTCCTTTATGCGAGGGAAAATAAACACAAAGCCTTGATGAAGGGTTAATACCCGGCGCTGTGTGTAGGGAGCAAATTTAAGCACTTGTCTGCCACGTTCCTTGATGCACCCTCGGCTGCCCAACAATCAGACATCCAAGGGCTCGATCATTAATGCCGTTATCCTTGTAACACCCCTTTGATAGTAAATTAATGGCCTGTGGGATGTAGAACATCAGACTGTTGCTCCTGCTGGGTTTATCCACCAGCAGTTGTGTGGCAGGGGAATGTTTGCCTGCTGATGAGGGGGGGGGGTGGGGGGAAACGGCCAAAGCCAAGCATCTCGTTATGGCAGTGAGACAGAAATGTGAGTCCACCCAGGAGCTGGACTTGATGATCCTTATGGATCCCTTCCAACTCAGGGTATTTGATGGTTCTACCCCACACACAAACTATCTGTCCTGGCTGCTGGTTTAATACCAACCTGCTTCATGCCCAGGGGGTTTAGGTACCACCTGCTGATGGTGGAGGGGTTTGTCCATACAGGTTGTCCCATGATGTGTCCTAAGAACGGCAGCAAAGCTGGGAAGGGTCTGGAGCACCAGGAGCAGCTGAGGGAGCTGGGAACAGGGCTCAGCCTGGAGAAAAGGAGGCTCAGGAGGGACCTTCTCACTCTCCACAACTCCCTGACAGCAGGGTGCAGCAAGGGGGGGTTGGGCTCTGCTCCCAGGGAACGAGGGACAGGATGAGAGGAAATGGCCTCAAGTTGTACCAAGAGAGGTTTAGGTTGAATATTGGGAAAATTTCTTCATGGAAAGGGTTGTCCAGCCCTGGCACAGGCTGCCAAGGGCAGTGGTGGAGTCCCTATTCCAGGAAGGATTGAAAAGTAGATGTGGCACTTGGGGACACTGTTTAGTGGTGGCCTTAGCAGTGCTGGCTTAATGGTTGGACTCAGTGGTCTTAGAGGGCTTTTCCAACATAAATGATTCCATGATTGTGTGAGTTTCAGCAGTGACATCTCGGGAGGCCAACCTGGGATGCAGGAGAAGGGGCAAGTGGAGATCACCAAGATCCCCCAAATCACGACCCCATTATCCACCCCCTTTTCTCCCCAAGCACACCTCCATGGCATTGCTGAGCCCTGCACTGCTTCCTAGAAAGACAAGGATTTTTCTGGCTGTTGGAAACATGAGGCATCTGTATAAACAATTGTATTAAGCTGCTGTTGTAGTAATTGTGTTTGCACAGTGAAGCAAAAAGGCTCAGTTTACCCCTCTGCTGTCTGGAAATGATTCCTTTAGGTTATGTGTGAAGCGTTTTTTCAGTGTGCTGATTTCATTCAGGGGAAGGAAAAAAGCAAAGATCCCATTACAGTGACATATTCTTCCCCAATGGTAACTTTATCCCCGCTTCTGGCTCCGTGCAGAATCATAATTCATTTTGTCACAAGGAGAGCAAATAAATAATAGGAATAAATTGAGCAGATTATCTCATCTTTAAGCCATGCCCAGCATTCATCAAATCCATGCCAAGAAGTAAGGCTTATCCGCAGTCAAATTGATCCTACAAGAACACCTACCTTAAGCTCCATTAGGGCACCTCAGAGCCGCTCGCCCATTTCCTGGTCCTTGGGTGCTTAAAATGACAAGTCATTAAAGTGACACATTCCCAAAGTGTCCTTCTTTTTTTTTTTTTTTTTTGTAATAAAAGGGCCAGTGAAAACCTAGATGTTGCTATTTTTCCCCATTGATTTTTCCTGAAAGGACCAAACCATGCAAAGGCTAAATCCAACGCGGCAGAAGTTTGCTGCTCTCGCTGCAGATGCAAAAACATCCATTTCTTCTCTCGCTTCACTGAAGTTTTAATAACAGCTGCTGCAGGGACTTTGCACAGGACTAAGGTCTCATTATTTTTAAAGAAGATGCTCCTGTACATTTACTGGTGGTACTGCAAAGTGTTATAAATAATTAACGTGGAACTACAGCGACTAAACCTACTGCAGTCCGACTAATTGGTAAACAGCCATGTATTTCACTTGGAGTACATGAGAGGTATTACCACTTTCAGTGGGATGATTCACTTGTATAAATTTAAGCTTATGAATAATGGTTTGAAGGGCTGAGGGTTGCTTTTATTCATCTCACAGTGCTCAAAAACCGGTGGGTGCGTCAGATGAAGAAAGGTGAGGTTTGTTTCCCCAGAAAATATTGATTCTAAAGCCTCGTCTAAACTAAAACTGGGACTGAGGGAAGTCACTTTGGTAACAAATAACAATTAATTCACTGGAAGCCTTTGTGTTCAGTTGAAATAAAATTCCCTGAACCTGCTTCAAGCCCCTTCCCAAGTTATCAGAAAACAGCACGCCCTGAATGCAGAATTAGGTGGTTAATTTGCAGTTGTGCTCTCAAGGTGTGTGTGATGAAAGATGTGCCAACAGCACAAGACTCATCTCCTTGTACGGTTTTATATGAATTTAACCCGATGTATTTAATCTGGAAAACATGTGAGGATGGAGGGCTGCAATTTGCTTCAACTTATTTAAGTCGAACATATTTAAGATTAGCCCTTTTCAAGCTGAAGTAGTTTGTGCTCACGAGTATTTGCCCCTATTTAGGTGGGTTGGTTTAATAACGGGATCTTGTTAAAGGGCACAAGCTCTTGCTCAGCTCCACACCCTCTGTTATTCCCTACCTGTGCATTCCAGGAGCAATTTTCCACCTCAGGCTTGCATTACTCATGTACAAAGGGAGCACAGGCTGGACATGAAACCGTTCCCAGGTCAGAAGAGGAGTGTGCTGGTGTGGGCTTCATGCAGAAGGGACAGCTGAGGGTGGAAGCCAACATGGCAGCAGTGCCAAAGTGGGAAAGGTTCAGAAGCTGGACTTGCAAAGTCCTCAGGCTTGCAGCAGGTACGGCAAGAAGTGACGCTGTGCCTCAAAAGGCGAGCTGCCAGCGTGGTGGCACACAACATTTCAAGACTATATATAAATATCTGACCTATTTCTTATGGATAGCACAATAAGGACTCGATCAAAACCCCATTGAATTCTGCAGGAGTCTTTCCATTGACTTCAATGGCTTTAGGATTGGCCCCTATAAATGGCTCTTGAGAAGAAGATAGTGGTGCATTTGCCTGACTATTTTTATAATGTGTTTGATCACTCACTCGGTGATTTTTCCAACTTCAGCCGTTCGCAGTGGGGAGCCAGTGCAAATTACAATGTTCGATGTCCAAAGAAACGTCTCTTGAAATTGAACGGAGACGCATAAAACAGATGAATGTGTTGGCATCCCATGGCCGCAGAAATGAAAGGGGAGCATTAACACTCATTAAAAGGGACAAGTCAGTGCCACGCTTCCAGCGACCCTGTCATGGGAACACGAGGGTTTTGTCATTTATTTTTCAGTACTCCTGGCTTTTGGACTAGCGTGGGACTTGTAGGATCAGTGGGCCAGCTCATCCCTTGTCCTGTTTCTGAAAAATGGGAGTCTGGGGAAGGTCCAAGAAGCTTCTCAGAACGTGGCTGCAGAGTTACAATCACAGAATCACAGAATCACTGAGGTTGGAAAAGACCTCTGAGGTCACTGAGTCCGACCATTAGCCCAGCACCGCCAACTCATCCCACTTGGAGAAGTTTCTTTCTCTGAAAGCGCAAGGGGCTTGCTCTGTTCTGCCGTGGAGCCATGCAGGTTCTCATTGCTCATATGAGTCCTTCAGCCTTTTGGTTCCCTTTTAAGCTCTTCTATTTAATGATACCCGGTGCCAGAGGTTAATCAGGCCTTGTGGAAAGAGGGGCCTCATCTCCTACCTCTGCAGGGAGCTGCCTGTTGAATTTCGTGGAGAGGCTCCTCTGTTTCCCCTCTCTGAGGACTGGGCAGCATTAGGCATTGGGTTTGTGATGAAAGGCTTTTCCACCATCAGTTACAGCGACATCGGAATATCTGCTAAGTTCTTTTCCACTGGAGCTTTTGCACAGCATCACCTGTAGATATAATTTCCATAGGCTGGAATATCACAGAGTCATGGGATGGTTTGGGTTGAAAGGGACCTTCAAGCTTGTCTCATTCCACCCCCGGCCACGGCCAGGGACACCTCCCACTGTCCCAGGCTGCTCCAAGCCCCGTCCAACCTGGGCTTGGACACCGGAGGCCAGGGCGCAGCCACAGCTGCTCTGGGCACCCTGTGCCAGGGCCTCCCCACCCTCCCAGGGAACAATTCCTTCTCAATATCCCATCTATCCCTGCCCTCTGGTAGTGGGAAGCCATTCCCCCTTGTCCTGTCCTTCCAGTCTTTCTGCAGCTCTCTTGGAGCCCCTTTAGGCAGTGGAAGACTCCTCCAGCCTTGTCTTTTTGTCTTATTTTATATAATAAAAAACAATGAAATCAAAATGAAAGCATTCAGTGACCTCAAAAGATTGTTCCTGGGAATATTCTCTGATGTGAAAGAAATTCACACTTTCAGATTTTTGCCCCAGGTTTTGCCCCAGATTTCAAAGTCTTTCTCATCTAGAAGAGAATTTAAATTTTTTGGCTTTTTTTTTTTCCCCCCAGGGAATAAAGCTGTCTGCTTTTGCTCCTGTTGTAGCCCACTCATCAAGACAGGAACACTCAATCTTAGTCACACCTAGAAATTTCCAACTGAAGGCACAGAGCATTTGAGGAATATTATGTTCATAGATAGCTTTATAAGATAATAATGGAGTTGTGTTTGCTTTTTTTAAAAGCCTTTTGTGGATATCTTGGAAGCAGCAAGAGGATTAGGGATGGAAAACTGGCTTGAGGTTTGCTCATCGCACCTCAGCCAAATCGCTGGGTTTCATAAGGACCCTGCTTGGTCTGTCCTTGCTTTTTTTTTGATGGATACAGAGTGGATACAAATCCTTCCCTTGGTTTCAAGGAAGAGGTAACCCATTTTTCTTGGAATACAGGATCTGAGGCTCTACCACGCCCTGTGGCAGGAGTTTGCCTCCTCAATGTCACCACCTGTCTCCGGGCTTGTCATTTAATTCTTTGCCTCCCGCTCGGATGGCGCCGATCCCCCTTCAGTATGCAGCAAGAATGAGTCGGGACAGCCGCCTCCCCCGTGCCTGCTGGGGGGAAGATGCCCACGGAATTGATTTCATTTCTCCTCCATGTCCTTACTCTCTAATTGCTCCCCAGCAGACCTGTGCTGTTGGAAAGCTTCCTGCTGTCCATGCTCTGGGATTCCGCTCGGGAGCTGATTTGGGGAGGTTGTGGGTGAGATGGGAAGATCTGAGGTTGCTCTCTCTGCTCTGACTGTACTCGCTGCCCACTGGGGAGACCTCCTGGCTCTTTTTCCTGGGTCGCAGTGTCCTTCTCTGCTATTTACTGAGCTTTAAACCCTCGATTTTCTCAGCAAATCCAGCCTTTGTGTGTCTAAAACAAACAGGGAAAACTTTTCCACATGAGCTGTGGAGTTTGTGTCTGTATTTGCTGTCTAAAATTCACACTGATGGAGCCAAAAAAGCAATGCCTGACCCAGCTCTGAACCCCCCAATTTTTAGGCTGCTTTAGGTAACGGCATTGGAATGATCTTTCTAAATCTTGGGAGAGACCAGGATTAATTTGACCATGTGGAATTTCAGTGACTGTTTTTACGTATTTCGTGTAGATGCTCTTTAGAGAGATTTCCCATTTAATCCCATTCTGGGATTTCATAGGGATGACTGCTTGCTCTGTCCTTGCTTTTTTTTTTTGGGATGAATACAGCACTGGGGGATTGTTCCAGCCTTTGTTTTCAAGGAAAAATGATGAATTTTGGATGGAATAAGGGGGACTGGGGCTCCTCCACAACCTGTGGCTGCAGGTCACCACCTTCTCAGCGTCACCACCTGTCCCAATATAAATTTTGATATTCCCAATATCCCATTCCAGGATTCAATATTGATGAGTCACTCCATACTAGAATAGGCTGTTAGAACGGACTGACCAAAGACCTGGATGCAAAAAAAGTAATTAAATAATGAAGAAGGATATAATAATATCAGGTTGGTGGCTGGGCTGCAGTGTGTCAGAGCTCTGGTCCGTGCACCTGCCTGGGGAGTTAAACTGGTTTTTACTCCCTTTGGAAAGGAGATGAGAGAATTATACCCTATACTTGACTTCGAAGTCTCTGGCCTGCTGAAGTGCAGGATCCTGTATTTTCCATGATGGATTTGTCCATCGGTGCCGTCCCAGAGGGCCATAAGGTGCTGCTGATCCTGGTCCTTGCGTGTCCTGGGGAGGGGTCCCCCTGTGTCCCTGGTCTCAGGGATCCTCCTCCATCAGCCCCAGCAGGAGCTCTCCCCATTCAAAACCACCATTTTTTGCCTAAAGGCGAACTGAAAATTAAGCGAACTGATCTGTTTAAACCTTTATAAATACGTGTTTAATATCTGCTTAATGGGAGATGGAATTTATGAGCCGTTAAGTGATGCCAGATCGGTTTTATAAGAATAGAGAAGTCTAGTGGGAAAACTTCCTCCTGGGACATAATCTCATATTATTATTTTTTTAAGAGAGAGAGATTTCATATGTTATAGTTGACGTTTGCAGTGACACTGGAATATTTCCTATGCGGGAGCTTTCACAAGTGCTTTATAAATCTTGAAGGGTTTAAGTTAATGAAATCCTGGTGGGAAGGATTCCACCTCCTCTGCCAACAGGGAAACTGAGGCTCGGGTACAGGAATGTGCAGAGGGGAGAATGGGATCTGTGAGTCCCATGTGGGTCAGGGTAGTCCAGACACTTTGTGGCATTTCCCAGTGATGAGACAATGCTTTGTATCGCCTCGGGTTTGGTATTTTTTTCGTCTTTCATGTGGTTTTGCAGACATTGGTGGAAGCAGAGAGTGCACCAAGCATCCTGCTGGGACAGCTCCTGGTCCCTGTCCTCTGTCCCCACTTCCTTCCCATCGATCTTTTCTTTTTTTTTCCTCTTCTTTTCCTTTTTATCTTTTTCCATTTTTCCCCCTTTTTAATGATTTCTTCTTTTTTCTTCTTTTTTCTCCTACTATCTTTTTCTCCCTTCTAGTTTTTTCCTCTTTTATGCTTTTCTTTTTCCTCTTTTTCCTTTTCTTTTTTCTCTTCCCCTTTTTCTTTCATTTTCTTTTTTCCTTTTTCTTTTCTCATTTCTCTTCTCTCTTTTCTCTTTTTCCTTTTTTGTTTTCCCTTTTTTCTATTTTCCCTTTTTTTCTTTTTCCCTTTTTCCTTTGATTTTATTTTTACTCTTTTTTCCCTTCCCCCCCCCCCTCTCTCTTTTTTTTTTTTTTTTTTCATCTCCCACTCCCTTTGCAGAGGATATTGCTGATGTGGATCCAAAATCCAGCTCCTGGCCTTCCCAAGCTGCTGCTGCTGCTGCAGTAACCCATTGCCTTGGATCCACCTGGAGCGTTACTGCTGCAAGGGCAGCTCCAGCCCTGGCAGAGATTCCCTGCACTGGGGGGACAGGTGGTTTTGGGGACAAGGATCAGCCCAGGGAACATCTCTGTTGTTGTTCATGACATAAAGATTTTCTGCTTGGTGATTTTGGGGGTGGCACTGCTGCCTGGAGGAATAAAGAGCTTTCTGCTTCCTGCAGCTGGGGCTGGAATGAGAATTTTTTTTTTTCCAAATGCAAAAACCATCGGTGAAATCCCTCGGTGGCTGTTGCAGTTTGCTTCTAACATTCGGAGTATTTCCGAAAAAATCCTCACGCATTTGTGAGATGAAACTTTTCTATTTTCTCCCTCTTTATTCTTTTTTCCCCCCTAAACCTGCATTTTGAGGAGGATCCTGATTGCTGTATTCTCCTCAGAGGAGCTGGTGGATGGACAGACAGGGGAGATGCCACAATTTCAGCTCATCAGGTCACTCCCCATCAGCAGAGCTGTCTCGATGCTGAGCTGTTTTCCATCTCCAGCCCCATTTTCTCCCAATCCCAGGGAAGCCTTGGGGGTTGGGAGCTGAGTGATGCAGGGCGGCAGATCCCGGTGCAGGAATTGCCTTCTCACCGTGTGGATGCAGCTGCTGGGCACTGCTGACAAAGCCTGTGCCGTGCCAGCAGTGTCCCTGCCCCTGTCCCTGACTCTATTTATCATTCCAACCCTGTCCTGGGTTCAGGCGTGGTCCCTGGCCTGCATCCTCACTCGCATCCCAGCTTCCTCCTGCCTCCAGCTAATTAGGGACAGCGGAGCCTCATTAGGATCGCATGCAGACCAGGGCTTTGACCCTTTCCCTGTGGCTCTTGGATGGGAAGTCAGGATGTGGCTCACAGGGATTGAGTTTTACAGTCGTGAGGGCTCTCTGCCTCCTGTTTTGGGGGTGCTGGGGGATCTTAGTATCCCACAGGATGCTCCTGGATGATCCTGAGAATAGCCCTATGGAGGAGCAGGGCTATCTCAGACTATCAGCACCTGTTTGTCAGGTTTCTTATGAATAATTATTAAAAAAGAAAGGCAAGAGAGGCAGAGAGAG
This sequence comes from Corvus brachyrhynchos, assembly GCF_000691975.1. Classification (NCBI taxonomy): domain Eukaryota; kingdom Metazoa; phylum Chordata; class Aves; order Passeriformes; family Corvidae; genus Corvus; species Corvus brachyrhynchos. Next base: position 2,353,171 of record NW_008238838.1, read on the forward strand.
CTGAGGAAATAATCTTTTTACATTTTAATCTGAGCAGTTTTCAAGCAGTTTGATAAGGCGGGTTGTAGAAATGTCAGCTTCCCCTTATCTCTAATTGACTTAAAGTAGAAGCCGGCTTTAATCCTGGCATGCAGAGGAGCTTCTGATGGGGAGATGAGGGCAATTGATTTCTGCCTTTTTAATTAACAGTCTGGCTGCTTTTAAAAACAATAGGGAGGAGGGTAAGGAAGGGGAAAAGCACATGGTGACATTTGGAGCTGGCGGCGTGGGGATGGACGGGTGCTCTGTGGGCTCTCCAGGAAGAACAAGGTACTGCCCAGCTTCCAGAGAGTTAGGATGGACTGGTTCCAGTTTAAAGAGGGAATTGCTACCTGGAGAGGAGGCAGAGAGTGGGGCTGTGGGGATTCCCTGCATTGAGCAGCCTGTGAGGATTGGCGTTATCAGCCCGGCTGTCCCAGTCCCTGAGCTGGGGACTGGAAGTGCTGGCTCCGCTCGGGCTGTGGGAGCGAGGGAGGGTGACAGGCTGTCCTGGGATGTGTCCCTCACCCACCCCACTGGGGCAAACCCACAGGTGGATGGAGAGAGAGGGGGGACACACCACCCTCTGCCTCCTCCAATGTCCTGGAGCTGCTGTGAGGAGCAGGACCATGGGTTTGGTAGGGAAGGGGCAAAATGGATGCCGTTCCTTTGCCAGGCTTTGCTCTTGCCTCCTGACCTTGCTGTAGCTCTGATCCCTCTCCAGCCCACACACGCGTGTGAGTAGGGATGTACGGACGGTGCTTCCCGCATGGACAGCCAAGGAAGCAGAGGTTTGCTTGGAGTCCTCTCTCACACTGGATCCGTGGCATCACACGAATGAACTCCACAGAGTCCCCAGCCACATGCAAACCCCAAATTTCTCTTGACCCTGCCAGGCAGCACATCACCAGCAGGAAGGGGGGAAGTTTTCTGCGGAGGTGGCTCTTCCAGCCGATTCCTGTGTGGGAAGGCAGCCCAGATGTGCTGATGATTATGGCTTTCATGGCGGGGGAGCTGCTGCTGCGTCTGTTCCGGCTCCATTTGCTGTCCTGCTGCAATTGGCTTCCACTTGTCCGCTTAAGTGTCAGCCACGCAGCAGAGGATTGTTTATGCAGCACTTAGTAGCATCTACGGGGTAATGGGCTGTGCAGAGGACCCTGGCATAATTGGTAAAATGTCTGGAAGTGGATTAGCCGTGTGTCTGCACGGCGGATGTTTGGAAATAGATACATACGTTCAATTTTTAAATACATATTAGGCTAAAGTCCTGGTTCGCCCGGGGATTGCAGCGCTGGGGTTAATGTTGTGTGAATGAAGTGAGTTCAAATCTCCCGGGAAGGCTGGAGAGGCCGTGCTGGATGCCTGTCTGGGTACCAGGAGGGGCTGTGTGTCCATGGTGGGGTAGGAGTGGAACAGCCTTCCCCTGGAGAACCCCCCCCGTGCTAAAGAGCTGCTGAATCCCAGAATTTTTATGGTTGGAAAAGACCTCCCAGATCAAGTCCCACCTGTCCACCTTGTCAGCTACACCAGAGCACTGAGTGCCATGGCCAGTAGTTCCTCGGCCGCCTCCAGGGATGGTGATTCCCCCAGGGATAATGAGATTTGGGATCAGGGCTGGAAGAGAGCAGAGAGATGCAGGAGCATCCTGGGAGCACACAGCTCTGTGCCAGCGGTTTATCTGCACTTTGCTCAGGCTCTCGGCGGAGGTCAGGCTGTTCTCTCTCAGCCGTGCCCCAGCTCCCCTGGGCCTCACCCTGCTCTCAGGCATTCCTCAGCCTTCTTTTTATTCTTACTTCAAGCACCTGCTCCCTGCCAGCAGGAGGGAGAGGAATCATGAAGCTCACCTGCTCAGGGACACGAGCCGCTCCGTAGCACCTGGAGCAGTGGATGGCCACTTCCAGACTTGGGGTTTGGGGCCATCCCAAGCATCCTGGGGGTGCAGAGCCCCTGGGAATGCAGAGCCGTGTGCCTGCTGCCACCAGCCTTCCCAACCCTCCCATTGCTCATTATATTCCGGGCGCTTGCAATGAATTGTTTAACGAGCTTTCTGCGAGGCTGAGCAGATGAGAGGAGTGTGGAGCTTGGAAAGGAGAGGAATAAATTGGGAATGCTTTTGATTTGTGAAGAGCTGTGATGAGCAGGAGGGAAATCAGAGCTGGAGCGTCCCTGTTGAGGGTTTGGCATGGAAAAGGGTTTAAAAATGGAGCTTGGCCCTGTTCTCTGATATTTTTAGCCTGGATGCAGGATTGCAGGACCTGCACGGTAGCCGTGTGCATTGCTAATTCCAAAGGGTTTGGCATCTGCTCAGAGCAATGGTTTATAGGTATCAAATTTTTGGCTTTTAAAGCTCCCTAATAATTCATAATTTTTTAATACCATGTGCTGTCTCTCTTGTTCTAACAAATCAATTTGTTACGGGTTATATCTGCTGCTGAAAAAGGTGGGGAGGAGAAGGAGGAACAGATTTTTCTCTGCACTTTTCACGTTCCCTTTCATATCCTAAGGGTTATCAAGTCAGCCACTGAAATGCCACGAGTTAACGTGATGGGTATTTAAAGTAAAAAACAATCCCAACAGCAAAGAAATGCAGCAGCAGAAACACTGAGCCACATCTGAAGTGATGGAGTGAGGTGCAAGTCCTGCTTCCCATGTCCAGGTGTTAACAGAGAAGTGTTGTCCTGTGTGAACCACTAATATCATGGAGTCATGGAGTCCTGGAAAGGTTTGGGTTGGAAGGGACCTTAGAAATCATCTCGTTCCAACCCCATGCCTTGGGCAGGGACACCTTCCACTAGACCAGTATGTCCTGGTGGAAGGACCCAGAAATTCCATTTAAACTGTTTGGTTCCAGATAAATATGAAAATTATTCCAAATCCTCCCAGATAAAATCCTTGCTGCCTCCAGATCATCTCCTGCCTCCTCATCATCTACAAGGAAAAAGAAATTTGAGATCAAGCGTAAGGACAAAGGTGTAGACACCCAGGCTACAACAGCCTTGATGGGTTGGAGGCTTTCCTCCACATTCCAGAGATCTGGCAAACCACAAGGTTTCATTAAAAATTAATGGAGCTTAGACTGGGAATTGCATGGAAAAATGGGAATAAAATCACCGTGGTCCTTTGGGAAGTATTGTCCTCGGGGTGCTGTAGACAGGGATGTGGCTCCCATTCCCAAAGCCTGGCATGGATGCCCATGATACAGCTCCGGTGGTGGCATTGATTTCCCGTCAGGATCCGGCCGGAGGGGCTCTTTCTTCAGCCAGCCTGAGATTTTTGCAGCTTTGTGATTCAGTATAATTAACATCTGGGAGGAATTAAAGGGGTCTTGGGGGAGAAAAGCAAGATCTGAAGTTTAAATAACAATTTAGTTTCAGCACAATTAAAAATAAGCTGCTTTGTGATTACCGGGGCGGCCGCTTAGATGGAGATGTAAACGGGAACTCTGGGTGGAGGAGATAAAGGTAGGGATGAACAAGGAAAGAGCAAGAGGCTGAGGAAAGACTAAACCTGATCCTCAGGCTCCGGGGAATAAATCCAAGTTGCACCAATAGGAAAAACAGCACAAAGAGCAGGAGCTCAGTTGGCTCTTGGGGTCTCTCTAGAGTGTCCTTGTCATTCTTTACATGCAAATGTGGATCTGAGCTCCAGCTCCACTCACCAAAGGAAAAAAACCCCAAACGCGCTCCAGAAAATCAAATATTTTGCAGGTTGGGTGCCAAGACCCTCTTGAAGCTGATTGGTATCAGTGGCCGTCTGGGAATCCCACGCAATTCCTTTAATTGCTTTATTTTCCCTCCTCTGATTGCATCTCGCAATATAGAATTGGGAAACAGGGGAAACTGAAGCACGCAGAAATTGTTGTCTGCAAATGAAATGCTCCACTTGCCCAGCAGCAAAACATTTGGAGAAAACTTCAGCTTCGGGTCTGATTTGAAATAAAGCCAAATTTTTACCACTTTGCAGCAGATTAAAGGTTTAATCTTGGTTTTGGAGGGGCTGAGTCTTTGTGGTTGGATGTGTACAGTGAGGAACAGCTCTAAGAAAGCTTTTCTGGGGGGTTTGGCCATCTGCAGCCTGGCAGGAGGATATGACAGAGTTCTTGGGGAAATGGCAAAGCCAGAAATACACGAGTGATCCAAGGAGGTATCATTTTAAGCCGGGCTTGGTTGGGTTGCGGAAGTCACTGGTGGAAAACACAGCTGGGAACAGTTGATTGGGAGAGTGAAATGAAGCTCCAAATCTACAGATTTGGGACAGGGTGGCTTTGTGGAGGTGCTGCATCTCCTACTTTCCATATATCCCTGCGCCTGCTGTGTCCATCCTCCAGGCCAGTGATGGACCAGCAATATCCCAAATACGGAGCCCATCGGAGCCCAGTGAAGGAATAAAGCTCCTCATTTCCTTACAAAGCCACGTTGTACTTTGTTGGTGAGACACAGCAGAGTCCCTGTTTTTCCTTTCTTTACAGATTTCCATATTTATTGCTTGTGTTGCGCCACAGGGGGGAAAATTTGCAGTTGGAAATTTCCATGGGTTTGGAGATGCCTGTGCTCCTCCCGCCTCTTTGGAGTGCTGGCACCGTTTGCTGCTGGATAATTATATTTTATCTGTTTAAGGTGGTGTTTTGGTGGATTTTTTTTTTATGATTATGTTTTCTCGGGGGTTTTATGTGATGGCTTTATTTAGATCCTTGCTTGGGCATAAAACCTTAGAGCACAAATGCAGCCTCTGCTTTGTTGTGAGGGAAAATGCGTATGGGAATTTGTGGTTTGGAATTGTTTGGGTTCCGTGCTTTTTGAAGGATGGAGGGGGAGCAGACGTCAATGGAAGAGGAGTTTTAGGGAAGAAGAGAAGCATAAGTGGCCCTTGACTACCTTAGGAAAGTCCCCAGAGTTTCTCATAAATGCAACCAACTGCTTTTCAGCCTGTGAGCAGAAGGTCTGTGACACACTTCCCCGTGTTTTGCGTGGAATAAACATGCTGGATTTATGGGAAGCTTTAAAATTTGATTTTTAAAGCCCAAAAGGCAAGTGGAGAATGAGGGAGGAGAGATCTCCAGGTTAGAGCATCTCCAAACCTATAGGAAAACTGGAAATGGGATTGTTTTTAAGTGGCAGTGTGGGACATGGCAGCTCTGGGAAAGTTTCTCACCCCTTCAAACCTCTCACAAATTATCAGTGGGACTGGCACAGGTCAGAATGACAATTATTCTTATTTTGAAAGACACTTGGACTTGTTTTAATGTCCCTGATATTTTCCTCACCTTTTTTTTTTTGACTGCAAGACGTAGACAAATGAAGCCTGGAGAGCAAACAATCCCCTGGAACTGATTTAGGTAGCACTTACAAAGGGTTTTTTAATCCCTTTCTCTCCTAATATATATATATGTTTTTACTTTAAGGTGAATTTGATCCAATAATCTCCACAGAAGTAGCAATTTTGCACAGAAATCCAATTTGCATTTCCAAAATACACCTAGAAGAAAATATCCCCAGCTTCCACCGGTTACCACCGACTTGTGTTTCCTCTGGGAACGAGTCTCTCATTTGTCTTTTAATTTCTCAGCGCTCACTTGGTGCTTAGTTTTGGGCACAGATTTATTGCAGTGATCACTTCCCCAGCAGTTTGTACCCTTTTCTGTACATTATAGTTGGTGCTTTGCTTTGCAAGTGGTTTGGGCAACAGTGGGAGTTTTGTTGCTTGTGCAGGAGCATCACTTGGAGCTGAGATTGAGTCTTCTGGATGTTGTAGTAGCCTGAATAATAAATAATATTAGCAGAAGTCAGGAGCGGGGGATAATTGGGCAGTGAAATACTTTGTGCTGGAAGTTCTGCTGCTGCAATAGACTTGTTCCTTTCCTTTATTGACGCTTGATTAAATTTTTGTAACAATTACAGACCAATAATAGGCAGCTATCGATTTCTGGGGAGGTGAATATCAAGATTTACGGACGGGAGAGTGGAAGCTATTGACTCTGAGGAGAATAATAGCTGGAATCGAGTGGAGAGTTGCTCATAGAGGCAGGTTTGTTTCCATGTCTGATCCAGTGGTTTATGTCTCTGCAGCCTCGGCATGGACAGACTATGGAAATGCAGTGCCTCCATGTGTGAACCAGCCCGGTGACAGCTGTTTCCCCATGGCTTGTCATCAGATGGGCTTTGAGACTGGTAATCTAATGAATCTCCACATCATCATGGAGTTCCAGGCTGGTTTGGGTTGGGAGAGACCTCAAGGATGATCCCATTCCAACCCCCTGCCAACAGGCAAGGACAGCTTCCCCTAGACCAGGTTTCTTTAGAGCCACCTTTGTCGAGATTCAGTATTTTCTACACAAAATCCAGTTTTGTAGAGTTCCTAAACTGATAGAGAAGTTGGGACCTGCCCCAAATCTCCCAAATTGCTCCTTTTGGTGCTTTTCCATTCAACTCTTGGCACTGAATTCAGCTCTTTTGTTTCGGGAAGGAGTTTGTGCTTTTCTTCGAGATCGTTTCTGTTGCAGTTTGGGAAGAAAAAAGTGCTCGCGAGCTCTCTTTTCATCTCAAAAACTCTCCTAAGATCCCACTCTTGTGCTTATCACCTTTTCCAAGTGAGGCTGGTGCGTGTCCTCCCGGGCACTTGAAATTAAAGGGTGCTTTGAAACAGCGCTTTTAACGGCGGCATCGGGAGGATAACTGGCGGCTTGAAATCGCTGCTGCATCTCCAAACCGACAAGAACCGGCTGCTCCTCGTGCATCTGGAGGTGGTGCTGCCTCCTCCATCGTCCCCGTGGATGTGCCAATAGGTGGCAATCTCTCCTCGCGCACGGACGTGGAGGGTGGCACCTCTCCTCACACGTGTTATCCTTGCTTTGCAGGAGCGGCTGGGGGAATTGGATGTGGCACGCCTCACATGGAGGGAAAGAAGGGGGAAAAAGGGATTTCATCCCTTCTATGATGCTACCTTGGGATTCCCTCCGAAGTTTGGTGGCTTGGCTGGGAGGGTGGCATGGAAAAGGGGGACAAAGCGGCTTCCATGTCCCTTTAAGAGCCTTTGTTGGTGTAATGGGATCCTTGATCTTGCGACTGCATAAATCACAGGCAGCCAGTTCAAGTCAATTCATATTTTTGCAGTTCGTTAGCAGCTCGGGAGGAAATTGCATTTACTATAATTGCCTCTAATTGCACCAGATTAGTGATTACAATTATTGATGGTGGCTGATTATTCATTAGGCTTCAAATCAATTCCCCTGCTTCATCATTACCCAAAACAGTAACTCTGATGAGGAGAGAAAGAGGTCTGGAGGAGTCCATGGCCATGCTCCTGCCAGGGAGCCTGCCTGCCTCCAGAAGTCGTGTGAAATCAGCACTCCAAGCTGCTTAATGCCTCGTCAGGATGGGAAAGGTCGTTAGCCAGGACTTGGGATGCTTTCAGTGGCCACGAGATGAATTAGCCCATCCCCTCTGCATGGGCAGCACTTCTCCTGTCTCAGGTGGCTTCTCTTAGAGAGAATCCTCTTAGAGAGGCTGCTCTCTGTTGAAACGTGGCTGAGCTTTGTGGAGAAGAGTCTCAATAAGCCACGCAGGATTCTGACGTGATTTGTGGCCCTGAGTCAGGAGGGCAATAGGGAAAAGTGCAGCAAAGGGAGCAGCTCTCCCACAGCAGCCCCGGATTCCCGGAGCGCAGCCCCAGGTGCAGGCAGCCACCTGCACCGCCTCCGAGCGATGCCTAATTGTCACCAGAGCTGCCTGACTCGCATAATAACCAGCGCTTCAGGCCACACACAGCCCCCAGACTGCTGGCGTTCTCAGCTGGAACGCTGAGCGATGCAGGAATTGGGTTTGCCATCGCAGCCGTGCTGCCCCGACACTCTGCCCTCTCAGGGAGCCCGAGCTGCAGCTTCTCCTGGGGGCTGCCCTGCCTTCCCACCTGGATAACCGTGGCTCTGAGAAGCTGAGGGCACTCGGGACAAGGCTGAGGAGCTCGTGCAGTTACGTTGTCTGGCATGGATGGTGCTGGCTCTGGCTGGACATGATGCTGCTCACAGGTGTGACCCATCAGAATGTGTTCTCCCTCCCTCCCATCATCATTGAATCATCACAGAATGGTTTGGGCTGGAAGGGACCTTAAAGCTCATCCAGTCCCACCCTCTGCCATGGGCAGGGACACCTTCCACTGTCCCAGGCTGCTCCAAGCCCCGTCCAACCTGGCCTTGGACACTTTCAGGGATCCGGGTCCAGCCACAGCTTCTCTGGGCACCCTGTGCCAGGGCCTCTCCACCCTCACAGGGAGCAATTTCTTCCCACCTGCCCTCTGTCAGTTTAAAGCTATTCTCCCTTGACCTGTTCCAGGCCTTTCCCAAAGTCCCTCTCCAGCCATTCCTGGTCTGCACATGAAGGGTGCCTCAAAATCCCAAGATGTCCCAGTGGCTCCTGTGCAAACTTTAATTCTATTTAGTTAAACTGACTGGTGGGTGCTGAGAGTGGATGTGGTGTGGCAGAGCTTGAACATGTTCCCAAAAGCGATGGATATATCAGCATCCTTCCATATTCTGGGGATCTCATTCCAGCCATCCCTCCTGCTGCCCCCCACAATGAACCTGAAATCCTGGATCCCTTCTTAATGTGGGGACTGAGGGATGAACTCAGTCCTTAGAGCAGCTGCAGCTGTTGGCCTCTGTCCCCTGATTTGCATCAGTCAAGGACCCGTGTGGCAGAGTTGTGCCTGTTGGGCAGGATTGGGATTTGTAGCGGAGCAGGACACGCAGGTCCCAGCTGTCTCCTTAAAGGCTGCTTATTACCTACATTTCCCACCTATTGATCCTGGTTCTGCCGCTGTGCTCAGACACTGCTAGGAAAAAAGAACCATAAAAAACGGGAAAAGGTTGGTTCTGTTCATTAATCTCAGCCGCTCCCGTCATCGGGAGGAGCAGGGCCTGAAGGCTCAATTAGCCTTGGTGGCTGCAGCTCGGTGACATGTGGCAGCTTCCATCACTTTTCCTCACGGATACTTTCCCTCCCTGTGTCTGTCTCCAGCTGTTTATCCCTCACAGCTGGCCCTGAGAGGCCTTGGTGGTGGGAGATAAGGTGGGGAGCACTGGGAAGCCCTGGGAATTGCATCCTGCACCCAGGTGAGGATGGGGATGTGGTGGGAGGTGGTGGGCAGGAGCTGGCTCAGCTGAGACAGACGAGCTCAGTGGTGTCTGTCTTCTTCATGGGCAGGATTTGGAACTGCTGTGAGATCCATAGGGGTGGTTCTTTTCAAGATCTGGGAGTTTTATCTGGAAGTGGAAGGATTTGGATTCCTAAATCTCCGCCCCACCCTTGCAGTGCCAGTGCTGTCGCCGTCTCCGGTGTGTGTCACCTGCTAGGACAGGGAGGGAATTACGTGGGTTAGAGGGACATGTCACCTCACTCCAAATATCCCAGCTGAAGACATGTAAATCTGGATCCTCTGGACTTCCTGCAGTGCCAGTAATTGCATTTGTCGTGAGGGAGGTGAAATTCAAATTGTGGTGCTGATGCAGCTTTATAACATCTCCTGGTGGGGTGGAGGCAGAGCAGGCTGTGGTTTAGGAATGTCCCAGGAGTGGTTACAAAGTGTGAGTGTGCCAGAATCAGAGTGAGGGAATCATCAGAGTTATGGGATGGCTTGGGTTGGGAGGGACCCTAAAGATCATCCAGTCCCACCCCCTGCCATGGGCAGGGACCCCTTCCACTCCCCCAGGCTGCTCCAAGCCCTGTCCCATCTGGCCTTGGACACTCCTAGGGATCCAGGGGCAGTCACAGCTGCTCTGGGCACCCTGTGCCAGGGCTTCCCCACCCTCCCAGGGAACAATTCCTTCCCAATATCCCATCCATCCCTGCCCTCTGGCAGTGGGAAGCCATTCCCACTTCGTCCTGGCACTCCAGGCCTGCGTTCAAAGTCCCTCTCCAGTTCTCCTGGAAGGGGCTCTGAGCTCTCCCTGGATCCTTCTCTTCTCCACACTGGACACCCCCAGCTCTCCCAGCCTGGCTCCAGAGCAGAGGGGCTCCAGCCCTCGGAGCTTCTTTGTTGTCTCCTCTGAACTCTGTCCAGCAGCTCCATGTCCTTTTTATGTTTAGGACCCACTCCTAAACCACACAGCTCATGGCTCCTTCCCCGATACCCTCTGGCTCCCACCTTCCCAGTTACCCTCTGCCCCTTTCCTGGGCTTGGCAGGGCTGAGCAGCATCCGTTCCGTTCGTTTGGGAACTCCTTCCTCCTGCATTGCGTGTCCCGTGAGGGGCCTGTTTGGGCCTCTTTGGTTTTCCTTCTAATTTGTCTGAGCATATGCTCAGGAGTGATTTGTTTGGTGATTGTTCACAGAAAAGAGTTGTTCTTTTATCCTGCCATTCCGAATCGCCACGAGCATCTCGAGTCCCCAATTATT
>NW_008238838.1:2363585-2390216 GCF_000691975.1 Corvus brachyrhynchos
AGCAGGAATTGGCACAGCAAAATTCAGGCACGTGGATTCCTCTCCCATTGTCTCTGAGTGTTCAGCCTTTGCAAACACCTGTAGGATTTTGGAATGCTGTGGGGAAATCTCTTCCACTGAGGCAAGAAACAACTCAAAAGCACAGACCAAAAGTAGGTTTTAGGTTAAAAGGCTGAAAAAGCAACCCCAATATTTTCCAATCTGATTTTTAAGGACTAAACTCCCGCTGAAGGTTTGGGATCAACAATACTGAGAGCACCTTCCATGGGTTTGCATGGAATTAGTTAATATGGATCTGTAGAAAGGGACTTTTAAGCAGGTCTCTTTGAAAACTTTAACTTGCAAAAGTTAAAGGAAAAACTAAGGTACCAGTAGGGAATAAAACTGGCATCATCAGAGCCGTTCTGGTGGAGCAACACAGCTTGAACTGGACTAATGAGCCTGAGAGTTTTTAAAAAAGATTATATATGTCTCTATATCTCTATATCTCTATATCTCTATATGTCTATATCTCACATTTGTGCCTTTGAAGTACTGGCAGTTGGATATCTTGGGTTTGGCTGGGCTGCAAACACACATGATATTGGATGTCCACATTTATTCCAAATTTTCTGCATTTTGCTATTCCAGCATGGTTGCAAGAGGCTCCTCTCCCCTGTGATGCTGTCCAGTGCCCAAAAGTGTCATTAAATAGGTGCAAAGTTTCTCCTGGGGATATCTGTGACCTCAGTGATGGCAGAGGGGTCTCCTCCTCATCATAACACTGAGTCAGCATTATTTGGGAAGTTGAATAAGGAGTCGGGGAACTGGGATTCTCATTTTGGGGTGGAAGGATCTTTACCTGCAGATAAAAGAAATTAGAAAATTGATTAACAAACCAAAGGGGTTACATCCAAGCTGGATAACTCTCCTGCTTCCCGGCAGTGTCCTTGCAGATGTGAACCTAAGAGAGCACATGATTCCCGGCCTCATCCCTCTCTTGGCTAAAGTGCTCCAAGGGAGTTTTCAGGCAATTTACGGCTGACTTAGGAGATCAATCTCTCCCGGCACATGGGAGGGAACTCATTTTGGGGTTTTGAAGCAAACACAGTTAAATCTTCTTTTCCCGGCTGAGCTGCTTGTCTTGCAATGACAGGAGGGTGGACGGCTGGGAGCTCTTCCCTGCTCCTGCCGGGAGACTCAGGGATGCTCCTTTGCTGCTCCTGGCTCTCCAAACTGCACACGGCTTTGCTGGGGAGGAGCAGGTGTTGTAGGGATCTGGCAGGGAAAGGGCTGCAGGCTCATCACCACAAGGGCATTGCCGCTGTTTTTAGTGGGAAACCCCAAAAGGCAGGGATTTATCTGGGCATGAACAGTAGAGCTGAGAGGGAACCTGCTCATTGGGAGTCTGATCCCAATGGCTGAGCTGTCACTTCTCCATCTCTGTTGGACAGCTTTCCATCCTGATTCTTTCTAGTGGCTTGGAGTGAAGTTACCTCCTATTGTCATGGAAACAAGCTCGGATGCAGGGCCAGGTGGCAGCAGGCAGTACAGAGCCATCTGACCCTTGCCTACCTCTGATTCCGCCTGTTTTCCCTGACATCCTCACTCCAAACCCCCCTGGTGCCACTGCCAGGCTCACAAACTGGCTTCCCAAGGATGGGTGCTCAGTGGGAAGTGAAAGCAGTGGGTTGCTCCGAACCTTGGCAGGAGATTCCAGATTTCTGCTGGGCTTCATGTTGCCTGACAGCAGGAAGTGAAAGCAGTGGGTTGCTCCGAACCTTGGCAGGAGATTCCAGATTTCTGCTGGGCTTCATGTTGCCTGAATTCATAGCAGGGTGATTCCCCCACTCCAAATTCCCATTGTCCCAGGCCTGAGAGGAATTTCTGAGTAAGTGGAAGTTGTTGGAAAAAACATCCCATGTCAAAAAGAGGGAAGTATCCATATCAAACTGTACCTGAGGCAGAATCCTCTGCTTTCTCTGATTGATGTTACAGCAGGAAAATTGAAGTGAAACACTTGGAGTTTATTGAAGAGATGAGAATTGACAACTTCACCTTTTTATTCCTTTGGTTTTGCTGCCATTGCTCAGGTTTGGGGTTTGGTTATTGGAGCAGTGCTGGCTGCATGTAGAATAAAAAGGCAGGATTTGTGGTTAGCTGTTCCTGGCTTGCAGTCAGACCTCATGGGAGTCACAAAGCTGCTCCGTGCCTCAGTTTCCCCGTCCACATGAGTCCTCCTTAGCATTAACATGGCCTGAGCCGTGCAGGATCTTACTGGGGCACAGCCCAAGAGGCGGGGAGCGATTTGGAGGCTGGAAATGTTCCGAAATAACTTTTTGTCAGTTCCCAAATTCCCGATCCAACCGACAGCACTTCGGAAAGGTCCCAGATGCTCGCGGGGAAGCGGGCTGCTCAGCCAAGCGGGACGGAGAGGCGCATGATACAGCGATGCGGTGCCGGAGAACGACAGCCTTGTCACGCTGACTTATGATGGATGAGGAAAAAACCTATTTCTCATCGGCGCTGGGAAGATGTGAAGTGTAAAGAAGGATGCACCAGGAGTCTCCGGGCGATTCATCTTGTGTCGGGCATGCTCCTGGAGTCGGCAGAGTTTAGAGAGAGTGTGCGCCGGCAAAGCCAAAAGGCACGAAAAAAGGGAGGGGCTGGGGAGAAAATTCATTATGTGAAGGATAATCTCAGCGGGAAATATCAAAATGTCAGCAGCACCCCAGATAGGGGAGAGGAGAAAAATTAACTGGGGGCATTTGTCAGCTGGTTAACCAGGCATGGATCGGAGCAGAGCGGTTGGATGCTGAGGAGACGGCTGGCAGGATGGGATGGGAGGCATTGAGGAGGTGGAAGAAGGGCAGAAGAGGAGCTGGATTCACTGGAGAGGGGATTTTGCCTTTGGGGCTGGGCTCTGCCTTACAGGCGGTGTCTGCTCACTGCTGTGGGCGCCGCGTTGAGCCGGGGTTTTCCATGGAAGTTAAAAACAATTACTACATCCTTGCTCCCAAGGGGCTGCTCTTCACCTCGCAGGAATTAAAATTCTCGGGGTATTTTTTAATCTCAAAGGATGGTGCCTCTCTGCTGGCAGAACAAGGGCTGGTGACTCCCAACTTGGCCACTGGTTCTGGTCCCATTAAGGGCTGTGGAGCCCCAGTAGCCACGGAGGGGAGTGGGGGGAGCAATTGGGCTGCTGGATCCGTGCTGTTATTTGCCCAGCTGGGATCAGCCTGGTTCTGTGGTTCATCCCTGGCATAGAGAGAGCCAATTTCCAGCACAGGAGCTGAGCTCCCACCTGGGCTGAAGCAGCCATGAGAAAGGAAGTCAGGACTGAACCTGGCCAAAAGAGAAAACCTTGATGTTCTCCCTGGCCAGGGTATTTGGGGAGTTTTAGTGCTTTAGCCCATCTTAGAGTGAATTTCCATGCATGGAGCTGCCCTCAGCATCCCCACGGGAGCTTGGGAAGGGACTGCACTCCAGGAGGGCTCCCAATACCTCATTTTCCATTTGGTAAATCTAAAAAGCAGCTTTGCTTTGAGAAATCCCTTGGGTCAGGTGGCAGCAGTAAATGGCCAGGATGTTTAAAAACGATTGAGCCATTTATTTCTGAGTGTCACCAAACCCGCTGCCCCAGCAGCGCTTCCAGCTCCATACCCAGGGAGAAGGTTTAATAGCTGGACTCCCAGGGAGCAGGGTTTGGGATAACAGTTGGGGCTTGACACCAAATAAAAATCCCCTATTAAAGAAATCAGGTTAATTTACTGTGTGAAATGAACCAAGTTAAACTGCTCCCAAACAGACAATATATTGTACTTTTTTAGTGGGAGTGGAAAAATTATCAGAAGCCTCTGCAGCAGCCTGTTGGTCTCCTGCCCGTGCAGCTCCTGGGGTTCTGATGGATGCTCTGTGCCTTTCTTCCCCACCGTAAAACCCTTCTTCATCCAGGTGACACAGAAATCCCACAGATGGGAGCACTCAGCATCTCAGAGCCTCTCTCCAATACACTCTGCAGCATCCAGGGAGCTGCTGATTCCATCCTAGGAGCATTTGGAGGGGATTCTTGCCTGTGCTTAAACCAAACACGTGGAGATCTGGGAAGCAGTTGCAGACATCAGAATTAATGTTCCTGTGTGATGTGTTGTGATCAGGGAGGAGACCCCTGCACTAAGCTACTGCAAACCCAGCAGGGACTCAGAAAGATCTTAGAGGTCTTCTCCAAACTGAATTCCATGGTTTTATGAAGGAAGGGAGCGTTGGAAAGCTTTGGGGGAGGGAGATCAACTGTAAAATACCAGGGTGCCACTTAGGGCCCCATTCTGCTGTCAAAAATCGGTGTTTTTTCCCCATTTTCCCAACACTGCTTTTTCCACCCGATTGGGCTGGAACTTCTCCATTTTGGTGCTGCGCTTGTGTCCTTCAGCAGAGATAAACCCCAAATGACTTTTCCTATCGATCCTGACCGTGAGCATCGTGGGGAGCCAGAGGTGTAAGTGCCACTCTCTTTCCTCGCTGCTCCGTTAAGTGAGACTTTTAGTAGCAAATCTTGAAAGGGAAAGACAAGTCTCCTCCACAACCGGAGCCCCCTTCCCCTTCCCCTTCCCGCCCCAGGAAACCGTGGTACAACTTGAAACCGATTAATAATACACAAAGGGATGATCTGGCTGGGCAGAGTGCGGCGGTTTCCTCAGCTACCTTGTGTTATGCTTTTATTAAGCTGCGATCTAAAGCGAAGGAGAGGGAGTGATTTTATAGCCTGCAGCGTCTTGTTTGCAGATTATTTTCCAAAGATGCTCAGTAGAATATCAATTGCCTGTGATGAGACATCCCGGCAGGTGCTGCCTTGCACAGAGGAGGCTGCACAAGTCGGCACAGTCCCTCCCAGCACCCGTGTGCTCACCCCATGCTCTGTCTCGGTGGAATATGGGCTGACGCGGACCGGGATGGACCCCGGGGCTGGGGAGAGAATTTTGGGGTGGGCAGCTCTAAGCACAGGGGATGGTTTGGGGCCGAGGCAAAGCCGTGCTGGCTGTGCTGTTCCATCCATCCAGCCTGAAATCCAGAGGTTTCAGTGGAAGCACAGATGTTCAGCCCTGCACGTCCAGGTTGCGATGGCGTCTCTCATTAGCATTTGCGGGGAGCGCTGCAGCAGCTGGGGTTTGGACGGGGGACAAGGGAACAGCCCGTGTGTCAGATGGCAGAGAAGGGCAGCAGAGAAGGAAAATGGGAGGGGGCCTGGCGGAGCGTGATGACTTCCCAAAGTCACACTGCAGTGTGGGGAGGGAGCCAGGCGCCTGCCTGCTCTCTCAGCCCCCTGACCTGCCTGCTGGACTGCGCTACCCGAAATAAAAGCATCTTTTCTCTCCCTCGTGGGGATGGGTCGAGGACAGCTCGGGGTGATTGGCATCTTTCTGAGTGGCTGTGGTGAAAGCAGCTGGATTCCTGAGCGTACAGCATGAGAAAAAGGGGGAAAAAGAAGCTAAGCAGGGGTTTTGCTTTACAAAAGTAATACTTTCTGGTTCTTTGTGATGCTCTGAACCCTCCACGATGCCTTGGAGCCCCTTTAAGCACCAGCTGGCGGAGGGTGCAGACAGATTCCTGCCATCAGGCTGAGCTTCCCAAGAGCCACAAAGCCCAATCAGCAGGAGAGGAACAATTGAGGCGCCGGCGGTCTCGGAGCTCTTCAGCTGATGAAGAAGAGCAAGGTCTGGACAAATTTGGAATAAGAAATCAGCTGCTGAGGAGGAACACCTAGTGACCTAGCTGGGGAAAGGAGGCAAAAAGTTCTCCTCTATTACTTGTGTGTCTTTTCAGAGCATCTTTAATCATATCCCGCGTCATCTTCATCAGAGGGAAGGTGGTAATCAAGGCAGCTGCCTGAGGCTGATGCTGTGTCTTTATGCTGCCGAGGCTGTTCTTTTTGGGGTAGTCAGGAGAGCAGCTCCGGAGTGTGGGAATGCATTTGGGATGTATTTGGCTTTTTATTTTTTTTTATTGGAGCCACTTAGGAGTTGGCTCACATTGTGCTAAGGACAGGGATTGAGATGCTCTTGCCCAGGGAGTTAACGAAAGACAAACGCAATGTAGCCTCTTATTTATTTTTTTTCCTCCTGCCTTCTTTCTTTGTAGTGGTAAAATGATAGAATTTCATGCAGTCAATTGAGGCTATTGAGTTGTTTTGCCACTAAAGTTCTGGAGCATTGACTGTATGGATTCACAGTGTCCCCTCGCAATAACATCCCTTTTAACAATGTGCTATCAAGGGAGAGCTGTGCAGGCTTTAAAAGGTTTTCCACTATTGTATTTCTCTCTCTCTCTCTCTCTCTCTCTCCACTCGATGTGCTGAAAGCAAACCTGGGGCAGGTTTCAAGAGAAGAAGGAGGCCTCGAGCCATGGCCGTGAGGGAATTGGTTGTGCCTGTGTCCTGCTTTATGGCAAGACAGCAAATTTCAGATTTTCTTGGAGATGGGGTCACGTGGGATCCTTGTCCCTTCCCTGCTGGGTCCATCACTCCAGCTCTTGGCTCCTGCAGGAGTTACTGAGAGACAGCTAATGCTTTGTGCTTACTGTAAAAGTAAGGGATAAAAGGAATGCAAACCCAAAGATGAGAGGAAAAGCAAACAGCTGAAAACCCCAATTTTCTCTGAATTCCTGCGATTTCCTGTCTGTGTGTACTCGCCCTCATTCGCTGTTAGCTCTGCTCTGCTGCCCAGAGGAGAGACCTTTGCCTGAATGGAGCAGCACAAGGACGTGCCAGGTCCTGAGTTCCTGGGTGAAATCCCATCCTGGTCCTTCTCCCTGTGATTCCATGGTGCTGTTGGTCTTTGCTCTCCAAAGGCCGAGTTTAAATGAGCTTTTCCTTCAGAAGAGAAGAGTGGCTTTGCTGGGTATCCCCCGGTGTGGTCCCTGTGGCTGTCGCTGCTCTGGGGCACACGTGGGCTCCCAGGGGGTTCCAGGTGGGGCTGGGATAGCTGGGCAGACCCTGCTGGGTTCAGTGCCTTGGGGTATGATCCGTGTGAGATGAGTTGCAGCCCAAAAAGTTCTCAGGAAGTGTCATGCAGGGCGGGGCTCAGCCTCCTGGGATCCCTGTGGTGTTCAGTGGGGCAAATCAGAGAATCCCAGACTGCTTTGGGTTGGAAGGGACCTTAAAGCCCATCTTGTTCCGCCCCCCTGCCATGGGCAGGGACACCTCCCACTAGCCCAGATCTCGGCAGCTCCAGACCTCCACAGATCTCCCGGGAAGCTCCGTGTCCGTGCCTGCTCTGGGAGCATCTCCCGGCATTGCCGGGCCTCCCACCAGCCCATCCATAATGCAGATCTCTCCAGGTGTCCTTGCTGCAGTATCCCTGCAGCTGATCAGGCCGGGGCTGGGATATTTATGAAACTCAGCTTTCCAAATTTCAGCTGGTTTTAACCTTCACTCCTCGGTTTCCTGGCTCTTCGGTGTGTGCTCTTTTAATAACTGTAACCCATCTGATAATGTTGTTATAAATTAATGATCTGCTTACAACCTTAACTCTGTTTTAATGAAGACTTTTTTTGTTGAGGAAAATAAAAGCTGCTGTAATTATACCTTGTAACTGCAGGGTTTTATAGCCGGTGAACTCATCCAACAAGCAATTTCGATTAGTTTATCCAGGCAAATATTCTAGTGTTGATTTCATACATATAAAAAACACACACAGCTACTTCCATGAGCAGCAGAAATAATTATTCCTGGATCCCTGTGCCTGTGTCTCGAGAGCAAACTCATGCTAGATTTTCTGGTGCTTAAAAAAAGTTGAATTCACAGTGCTGCCTTTCTCTGGGTAAAAGCTTTAATCGTATCTTTCATCTCACTAGTTCCCTATTTTCCCCTAACCTGTATCTTGGAGATAAACGTGTCCTTCCATCAGATTTTATTGAAATGGGTTATAAGGTTTAGAAATCACTGGAGATGGGGAAAGGAAACAGCCAGGCAGGCACTGCCGGTGTGTAAGGCTCATTTCCTCAGGAAACCAGGCTGAAAATACTTTGGGTGCCATTAAAAAGTTGGAGCTGTCATTTCAGGGTAAAGCTTCAGAGAGACTTGGAAGCTGTTTTCCAAGTGGTTAGTTCAGTCTGTGTTTCCCAAAGTGCTCAGCTTGGATTGCTGGACAAATTCCTGCATTTCAGGGGCTCAACAGCCAACTCGCTGAGGACACTGGAAAACATCGCTATTTCTTTTGGTACCTGCACTGAGCCCAACCCACCGGATCCTTCTGGAGATGTTGGCCAGCACAACACGTTGGTGCCTTTGCTCTATTTTACTGGAGGTTCAGTTGTCGTGAGGTTCACAGGGTCTGAAAAGCCCTCGCTTCTCACCAGCTGAGGTTGGACCTGATTGCCAGAACTTTTATACCAAGGACAAAGACAGGGAACAAAGGCAATGGGCTGGGATCTGGGAGACCTCAATTTTGGGTCGCCCTTGGTGCTTTTGGCAGAGCTGCAGAGGTGGGTGCACTTGGGAGCCTCTGTCTTTAGGTCCAGAAATTCCTGTGGGACTGGGGAAGTCGGGTCAGCCTTCCGTGCTGATGGTGCTGTAAAGGAGTGCACGAGGATGGTGATCCCTTCTCCTGTCTCTGAGCCACCCCTTGTCTCCAAGGCAGCTGCTCCCTCCTCCCAGCCTTGCTGAGCATGGATCATACAATCACAGAACCCCAGAACTGTTTGGGTTGGAATGGGTCCTAAAGCTCCTCTCATTCCTACCCCCTGCCATGGACAGGGACACCTTCACTTGACCAGGTTGCTCCAAGCCCCATCCATGCCCTAACCCTAATCCTAACCTGGCCTTGGACACTTCCAGGGATGGGGCACCCACAGCTTCTCTGGGCAACCTGTGCCAGCACCTCCCCATCCTCCCAGTAGCTGGGAATCTCCAAGATTCCTGGCTGTCTTGGAACAGTTCTGATGTTCGCCATCCACACTGAACCCCGAGATGGTTGTGCTTGTCCTTTCTCACAGCATCCTGTCCCAGCGCTGCTCTCCTGTTCCTTCACCCCTCCATACTGCCATTGTCCATGGATCTTGCTTCTCTGGCTGGAGCCGCCCATCTTCTGGGCTTTCTGCTCATGCGAGATGTGCAGGTTTAAAAATAACCAGCTCTGGGCATGAAATAGGAATTCTGGCTAATGAGGGCACTGGGATTAGCTGCCCACAGTCACTCCGGTTCACACCTGGCATAAAACCTGCCGGGTTTGTGCCTCAGACGTGACCTCTGCCATCCTGGGGATGGCAGCTACCTGATGTTTCTCTGTGTTTCTCCTCCTCATCCTCAAGGTATAGAAAAAATGAATTTCCTAGAGCTTTTCCTTATTTTATTTGAGCTTCTTTCCCGCAGTAGGATGCTGCCTGTGCCTCATGGATTCCCCACGTTACCACAGTATCAGTAACAATAGTGGAATGATTTTTCTCCTTGGAGTCTGTCTAGCAAGGCCCCTGGAGCAGGGACACTGGCCTTGCCATGTTGAGCTGCATCCCTGCCCTGCAATCAATTCCTCCAATTCCAGCCTCCTGCTGCAACCAAGAAAATGTTGAACCAAAAGCATTTCCCACCCCTGGAAATCCATTACAGTCCCTGTCACCGGCCTTTTCTCACAGTTGATTTTTTTTTAGTTTTAATCTATTTTTTTTTGTTGGGTTCAGTGGGGCTGTTTTCCCATCCTGATTACAAGGAGTTATCCTTTGCCAAGTGTCAGCCCACAGGCACCTGAGGCAGCTGGAGTAGGAGTTATCAGTATTTGAACAGGTATGGAACAGGCTCCTGGCCACAGACTGGGGCGATGTCCTTCCCTGTGTCCTTGTGGCAGGCAGGAGGGATCGTCTAATTAAAGATACTGAGGAAAAAATGGCTTGGATCTGAGTCTGGCCAGTCCCATGAACTCCAGTTCTCCCTGTGTGGGATGAGGTCCCCAGATGCTGCACCAGGACCGTGCCTAGGGGTGCTCTGGCTGCTTTGAGCTGCGCTGCCAAATCTTCTTTTAGATCCAGCGTCCCATCTTAAAATTCCTTCTCCTTCTTTCTTAAGTGCAGAGCTCCAGGCAGTATTTTTGATCATTTTATTTTACTTCTTTTTTTTTGTTTTGTTTTGTTTTTTTAATTCCCAGGTGATGCTCTTACCTGAACCTCGGGGATGGAAACAGGAACATTGTGGGAAATCTATGCCTTAATTTTCTATTTTATTTTTTCCTCCTTTTCTTCGTATCTCCACCAAGAATCTGCATAAAGCTCCTCCACGTATCATTTATTCATCTGTATTTCAGCTCTGCCTCGTGATGGAGATGTCATTTGCAAAATAATACAGTCCTGCTTGCTGCAAGAAGAGCACCCCCACTCTTCCCCCACAGGGTCACTGCCTTCAAATTATAAATCTTTTTAACCATTACCTCGTGGGTATCCACGAGCACGGCACTCAGATTAATTCCAGGTCTGCTTCCTTGTCGTCTCCTTTGCTTTTTCTTTTTGCCGTGCGTTCGGCTCTCGAGTGTCGGATCTGGATTCCTAATTGGGTCGCATCAGAGGATCTGTGCCGTCAGCTGCTGAGCTTTCTGCGTTGTGCAGGGACCTAAGTCACAGATATCATCCCATAATTAAGGTGGCATTAGGTGTTGGAAGTGGTGCGTCCCTGTTTGATCCCCTCCTGTGCCGTACACAGCATCCAACCACCCTGCAAAGCCGCAGCATGCCCTGGTCCCTGTGCTCAGGGGGAGGTGGAGGCATCCGTGAAAAAGGACTTTGTTTTTGTTAACGGGGTCGTTCCTGCAGCAGGTCACTGTGTAAGTGATGAGGGACAGTGTGGCACTGGTGTTTTGGTGTGAAAAAGGCTTTTTTCTGGCCTCTGGCTGTCCAATCCAGCAGGACACAGTGCAGACCCTCACGGACGGTGCCCATGGGAGCCGGGGATGCAGAGCTGGCTTCTTCCAAACACAAATTCCATGGACACAGCCTTGATTTCTAATCTGGCTCATCCCTACCAGAGCCAAGGGAATTCTGCTGTGCCAGCAGTGAATCCCTCCCTGTATGAAGATGCTTTTATGGGACATATCCCTGGAGCCCAGCCCATTGTCCTCTTCCCTAAACTTTGGATTTAATTCCTTGCATCTGCCCCCAAACCCATCTGAGGCTGAGCCAGCTGCATCCCACGAGCTGCTCACATGGCTGCTTTTATGGAGGGGAAATTATTAATGACCCAAGGTGTAATTATCTATGTCTTAAGCCTTGCCCAGGCTCCGCCAACATCTTTCCAGAGGAGGGAGGAGGGGTTTCAGGGAGACACCTTGCTGTTTAATAAATAAAAGAAGAGATTCATAAAGTGTCTGGCAAGCGCATTCCTCACATAGAAATGTTACGGAATAACACGGGATGAATAATAGAAAAGGTTATTGAAAAATTCATAATTTCCAAGCGCCAGTGAAGGCCAGGCTTCCATGCCGTTTATTTGCCTGTAGAAAAGTGATTAAAATATATATTATTGTCCTGTCTATAGGAAAATGTATTATTAAGTGGATACTAGCATGACATTTGAAAAATCCATTTCATTCCATTTAGTGGCGGGTGGTGGGAGGGGAAGGGGGGTCTTTTTCCCGCTTTTGTGGAGGAAGGTTTTAAGGGCGTTTTAGTCAGGCCTTCAGAAAAACAGCGAAAACAGAAAGAGGGGGAGGGTTTAATTACAGCCCCTTCCCTCCCAGCGGTGCCCTTCGCTCTCCGTTTTTGTGCCTTTTGCCTTAAAAATGGAATGAGATTCCTTCACCTTTATTTATTGCTTTAATTGCCAAGAAGGGGAAATGAGGACGGACAGTGGGGATGCAGGGACGGGGATTTTCTCCCTGGACCACACGGCTGAAGGGTGGGTGGGTTTCTGCCGTGGTGGTCAGAAGTTCTCATTAGATGATGATCTTGTGATGTTGACCTGGGCATCAGGTCAGCCTCGATGACCTGGAAGCAGAGGGACTTTCCTCCCTCCAGGTTGTGCTGGTGGGGCTGGTAACACCCAGGTTGTCACACTGGGCTCATCCCTGTTGGTTTTGGGTTGTTTTATTAACCTGAGTGCATGCACAGACCTGTCCTGAGTGTTAGCTTGGGAAAAGGGAGGATTTGGGGTTTTTGGGGGGATGCTGGGTGTGTTTCTTGGACTTGATCCTTCCCCTGATCCATCCAGGCAGCCCAATTGTGCAATGAGTGGTGAGAAATTGCCCCAAGAAATTTTCTTGACCAAACACCAGGATTTTGATCAATATGACTAAAAATAACTCCTGAGTTAATCTGCTTTTCCTCTTGGATAAATGTCTTCTCTCCAAGCCAGCCACATTCCAGCTGCATGGGGTGGGTGGGTGTTTTGGGGATGGGTGCAATGCAGAGGTCTCTGGGCAGAGCAGGTCAAACCAGAGGGTGAATTTGTGTTGCACCCTTGGCATCTGGTTCCTACAGAACTCCATGTATAAAACATCTTCCCACAGGCAAAAGATGCAGGTCACTGAACAGATTGGTTTGGGATATTTGGGCTTTTTCTCCAAGAGCAGCCTCAGGAGATGGGCATTTTGGGCAGGAAAGTTGTGTCATGAGTAGCCAGAGGCATTTTGTATATCCGCTGCATACACTGAATTTAGCCGGGGATTAAAAGGCAAGAACTGTCCCCTCTGCTCCGTTAATGTCGGCAGGGATACGTCATTCCACGTTAGCCGGGATCCGTCCTCGAGAAGAGAGGTGGGAGCTTTTCTTCCCCCCCCTCCATGCCTTAGATCTTGAGCAGAGTCTATATTTGCTGCGTTAATGACTCGGAGCCAATCTCCAGCTCCTCTTCAGTTTTATTCATAGATCCCATCTGGGACTGTCGGAAATAGAAAGGCAAAACCTGCAAAGAAGCCATGTGGCAGGAGAGGACATGAGGCAAGGAGCTGCTTCTAAAAAGAAAACAAGGCTTGGGATTGACTTAAACTGTTCCTCAATCTGGAAGGATTTGCCATGTATCCTCAATTTAAACAGTTTAAAATACAAAGCTACTGGTTTTATGGCTTTAATGAAATGTTTTGATTTTGAGGGAGTGTTCAAAATTGAGCTGGGCCTCCAGCATCTCCAAAAAGCGACTCGCAGAGCGCTGATTTTGAGCATCTCTGGAGGTACCTCCATCCACCCATCCATCCACCCATCCATCCATGCATCCATCCATCCCTTGCGTGGAAAGTCTCAGACCCTGCCCCTCAAATTAGATACCTTGAAATACATAAACCCAAGCGTGTCTGAGAGGCAGAGGTGTTCGTTGTGTAAAGCTCTTTAATCTGCATGGAAAATCAGGCTGGGAGGACAGGAGTATCGAGATCTCGCTGCAAAGGAGAACTTAATGTACCCAGAAGCCGCTGATAGACTGTCTGATAGCCGGAGTCACAGCTTGATGGGCAGCCTCTTCCTCTCCTGCCTGGAAAAAAACCAGCTCCGAGCACGAATAGAGGCAGTGCCTAGGAAAATGGCAATATTTGGTGTGGAGGGGCTGCAGCTCAGCGTTCACTCTGAAATTGTGAGGGATTAGGGAAAAGGAGCACGGGCAGAGCAGGTGCAGGGATGACGATGTGGCAGCGGCAGCTCCGTGGTCAGCATGGCAAATGCGTGGACACAACTTTTGTGATCAGCTATCTCTCCTTGCTTATTTATTTTTCTTTTCTCCCCCTCCCTGCCTTACAATCTCCCCCCTTCTCTTCCTCCACCTCTCCCTGCCCAGCCCCAATACCCATCTTGGAGGATCTAAATTAAAATCTGTTATCATTTCCTGGATAATCCCCTTTGATGCCCTGAATACAGCAGAATCTGTCCTGCTTCAACCTTGCATGTAAGTGCTGATAGCTTTTGAACAGCTAAATGGCTTTGTATATCTCACACAAATGTCTGTCTCATCCAGGAGCTGGCAAGCCCCGTGCAGTCGGCTGGGGAAGCTTTATGAGTTACAAGTGGAATTACTTTGGAGAGATGCTAAGGAGGCCAAACCTTTCAGAACACGTTCCCTTGGCATCTTCTGTCTGGCAGGGACGGCACTCGCATTGTCTTAACCTCTCAGAGCAGCTAATTGGTGTCGTGGTGCTGATGCCATTTGTCATCAGGGCTTTCGTGCATCCAACCCACTGTGCCAGCCTGGATCTGCCCCTCTGGGCTTGGCTGTGGATATCAGTTTGCCCCAAACTGAGCTCCTGGGAGCTGTGGGTTGAGGAGAGCTTGGGCATAGACTTTGTTTGTGGGTTTTGGGCAGAGCTGAGGGTGAAATGGGTGTTTCATAGAACCTCAGAATGGTTTGGGTTGGAAGGGACCTTAAAGCTCATCTTATTCCACCCCCTGCCATCAGTAGGGACACCTCCCACTACTCCAGGTTGCTCCAAATTGGTTCGTGGGTCTTTACCCAGCCTGGCTCCCAGTTCAGTCAAGGTCCCAGCTCAGATCCTGGTGTTCTCCCAGCAGAGCTGATCTTTGTGCTGGGGCTCCTGAGTTGCATTCTCAGTGTGAGTGGCCACTTGTCCCTTTCCATCCTGGCTTTCCTCATTAGTCATGGGGTCATGGAAGCTCTGTCAGACCCTCCCTCCCCTATTTCCCTGGGGATCTCTGTTGTGTCCAGGTGCGAGGTGAGGGATGCCTCCCTCCTTCAACCAGCCCATGCCAGCACCACCTCTTGTGCCATCCTTGCAGGGGAGGCATGAGGACACGGAGCCTTTCAGAGGGGAGTTTTCCCCAGTGGGAATGGATTGTAAAGTGGCAGAGCAGGGCTCCTCTTGGGGGGTGAGCAGGTCACCGGTGTTCCTGGAACATCCAGGTCTGGAAGAGCATCTATGCCCTGCGTGTCATGGTTTAACCCCAGCCAGAAACTCCACCCCAGCCCAAGCCAGCAGAGTGCTGCAAAATACAGAGTGCAGCACAAAGTAATTGCCTGTCTAAAATAAAAGCCTCTCCAGCCGGGAGAGAAACCAGGAATCACTGCAGCCAGTGACGTCTTCATGCTCCTTCCGAGGACCCAGAGAGATCTGTGGGCATCTGGGGAATACAGGGGGAGGGAATTCTGCAGGAAGCTGGTAATAGTTTAGTAATGGCCCGATGACATGAGCTGATGTGGCAGGGCACAGCTGTGACTGGGAAGCATCTTCCCGGCTCCCCGCCCTGGGTGACGGGGTATAAAATCACAGCCCTGTGCCTGGGGAGCGGCACTTAGCCAAAAACCCTTGGAGGAGAGAGGATTAACAGGAAGGAGCCAGAGAAAGGGAGGAAGGGCTTTACTTTTAAAAGAAAAAAGAACTCTTAAGTCATTTTTAGTTGCAGCCACTTCTTCCCCATGACTGCCTTGCTGCTCCTCTCTGCTGCAGAGCTGGGAAACAGTGGAACTACATCCCTTGGTTAAATTTTGGGAGCATCAGTGATGTGGGGGGGGCTTCTGGGGGGGCAGGGAAGGGGAGGCTGGGGTTCTGCAGATCATCAGCCTTGTGTTCAGCTCAGGGGGAGAGGACAGGGCACAGCCAGCCAGCGCCAGCTGCATTCATTCCTCAAAGCTGCCTGTTGTGCAGGAATTCATCTGCCAAAGCGGCCAGAGAGCCAGCAAAGAGCACCGGAGTGGACTTAACCTTCCACCTCTGCTTGTGCTTCCTCAACAAAAAAACCCCAAACAAGCTGCTCTTGCTGAGCAGGGACTTTATCAGAACGAAGGGGAAAGCAGGCAGCTGGGCTGCGGAGAGCTGCCGGCTCCGGGCAGGCAGCCCTGGCCCTGCGAGTGTCCCCTGGGACAGGGGCATTCATCCCTGCTTGCCCTTTCTTTCTCTCCAAAGGCTCTGAAATCTCCCAGCTGTGTCAGAGGGAGCTTCCCCTGGGAGCTGAGGTGCCGTGGCTGGTGGAAGGGGACAGGAGCTGACTCTGCAGTGTCAGATGGAGCTATTCCCTGGGCCATGGCGCAGGCCTGGCACGGGATCGGCTCTGGGTGGCACTGCTCTGCCATCCTTCTAAAGGATGCTGATTCTCCCCTTTGGACAGATGCTCGTGACTGGGGACAGCAGCTGGTGCCATGAGTGCCTGTGGGAAGAGCAGGGCTGGATGCAGCCCATCCATCCCTGTGCATCCATCCCTCTGTGGGGGCGGCTGGGGATGGCAGAGCCGTGGGCACGGTGCCTGCCTTGCCCTTCTGACAAGGGCCAGATGTGTGTCCCTGTGGCTGCTGGCTGGGGCAGCAGTGGCTTGTGCCAGTGGTGTTCCAGGGCCCCGTGGGCAAGGTCAGCCCTTCCCAGCCCTTCCCAGAGCTCTGTCTCAGTTTCTCCCCATGGCAGAGCTGGGGTCTTGCCAGGGAATGTGGTGGTTGGTTCTTTTCAGGCTTTGGGGTCACAGCTGGTCTCTGTTGTGGTGGTGGAAGCTGTAAAGGAGGGCAATTCCTTCCATGCTTGGGATGTGAGGATGCTGAGGGCAGAGATTTGAATCTTGAGCCCCAAAATGAGCAGCATTTCTGGGGCTGATGCTGTTGGGCACTGGTGTGAGGAGCTGCTTCCCTCCTCTGCATCCTCAGGGGCAGGAGCTCCCTACCACTGATCCCTCGCTTTTTCCCCCCAGCCTTTTTCCCCATGCTGAATCCAGTGGAAAAGCAAAAAGCACTCACCACCCCTTAATGAACTCAGCATTAATCGCTTGTGTCAAATCCTTGTGCTAACAAGCTGAGGAAATCAAACAGGCGTCCCCGGGGAGAGCCAGGGAGTCAACACTCATCCATTAAAATGGTAATTTTGTATTTTTCACTGAGGCATTTGTCGCCTCTTGCCCTTGTGCACTCGTTAGAGCTTTGGCCTTTAAATTATAGGGATTTTTAAAAAAAAACCAACCCAAACAACTAAACCACAAAACCAGCTCTCTTCAGCCTTCTTCCCTTCCTCATCCCAGGAATGCTGAGCTGCGTGCAGGGGAGTGTGTCTCCAGGTGGGCCATTATTTTGGCTTCAACGATGGCAGCAAAGTGCTTCTTGCTTCCAAAACAACTCCTTTTTTCCCACAAATTCGAAAAACTGATCCCCACTAGCTCCGAAAAAAGTGCCTTGTGAGTGTTTTGCTTGAATCCAAGTAGGAATTTCAGGTCATCCCGTTGTTCAGGGCCTTGTAATAGTTTCTTGCTTGTGAGGTTTCTGGGAAATCATGGAGGTATTTGCATATCTCAAGGGGTTTTGTGGGTGTTTGAACTCAGGAGGTGGGGACTGGCAGCTGTTCGCTCTCCCTTGTTTTAAAAAGTTGGTGGGAGCGAGGTTTTATTAGGCAGCCAGAGGAGGTGGACAAATGCAGCATCCCTTCATCAGAGCTCAACCAGATCCGGGTTTTCAGCATAAAACCAGCTTTTCCCACCTGTCTCAGCTGCTCCAGTGAAAGATATGAGCTCTCCCCACAAACCTTGCACCTTCACCACCGTGCCAGTGGAGGGCTGTTAAAATCCCTGTGCGTGCAGCAGAAAAACCAGGAGTTATTGAAATGCAGCATCTCCAGAGCGGTCTGGGAGCAGAGCAGCAGGCAGGAGCCATGGCCCCGATGCTCCAGCATCACATGGCAAAGGGAAAACCAGACTGCTGCCCAAGTGCCTCGGTTTCCCCATCAGCAGAATAACAACAGGAGAATATCCTTCCTGGTGAGATCAATTCCCTCTGCTCCTGGAAGGGGATGGAATGAGATGGGTTTTAAGGTCCCTTCCAACCCAAACCATTCCATGATTCTGTGGGCATGTGGAAAATGCCCTGGGAGGCACAGATCGCTGTTGTGTCAGTGGTGCTGAAAACAGGCGTGATTTTAAATCCAGTCAGCCTTGCTCTGTGCAACAGGCAGGAGCACGAGGGTTTGGGTTGGGATTTGTTTGCCTTTTCCAGCTGGGATAGCTGTGGAGTTCAGTGACTGGTTCCTGCAGCTGGAGCCGCTCGTTGCCTGGCACTGAGGGCGCTGTGTTGGACTCGCAGCTCTTTGAGACGGGGGCTCTTCTCATCTCTCACTCCGACACAATTAATACACCCTAACGCGTGTCAGGCGGCGCAGGGATGCGAGCGCGACGGCGGCGTTTCCCTGTGGGGCCTGCCATGTGCAACCCCATGAATAATCATGCCCGTCCTCCTCTCCCCACACGGAAATATTCCGATAAATAAATAAAATAAATGACATTTTCTCGTTTCGTTAAGATTTTTTCCCCCTTTCTATTTTTCATCAAAGCTCTCCCTCTGGTGAGCAATTTGCAGGCAGCGTGGCACGGAGCAGCTCCGAGGAGAGGATCTGCTGTAGTTGATGTGTTTTTCATCATCTCATTGTCCCATTTTCCGGGACGAAGGAGACTGGTATTCCCCTCCCCATACTGGTTTCTGCTTGCCATGATCCAGCTGTTCACCGCACTCTCCTGGAGCTGGGACAATTTGCACCCGCGAGGTTCTGCCTGGATAATGGGAATGGGGGGAAGCCACGGGTGGTCAGGAGGGGCTTGATTTTACTGGCTTGGTGTTAAATTAGGGCTGGGGGTGGGTTTCAGTGGCGAGCTGGCTGTAAAAGCAGCCAGGAAGGGCTGTGTGTGTGCGCAGTGGCAATGCCAGGGGCATTCCGCGGGGCTGTGGAATCAGGATTAATGGCTCCAGCATCCTTCAAGCAAAGTGTATCTCAGAGTGCTTTGTGGAGTTAAATGACACAGGACGGTGGGTAATATATGGTGTAAAGCGCTGGAAAACAGCGGCACGGAGATATGGCAGGGGGAATAAATTAAAGCCTTCCGTCAGAAAGCCAATAATGGGGAAAGGGGGAGTGGAGAGGTGGAAACAAGGGAGAGGATATTTCTTCCCAGCTGAGCTATGGAAGCAGTGGAGAATCAATGAGTAGAACATACAGTACCTCATGCATAGCACCAATATATACACAGCCCTGGCCAGGGCTTGGCGGGGGTGGGGGGTGCCCAATTCCTCCAGCTGCTGCTAAAAGGGATGCAGTGTGTGCCTGTGCTGAGGTTTCTCCCCTTGCAGGTGGATTTTTGTTTGGTTTGGGTTTTTTCAGAGGTGCTGAAAGCTTTTGGAAAGGGTCTGAATTTGCCCCTAGCTGGGTCCAGCTTCCCTCCACTTCCTCGGTTCTTCAAGGTCAGTCTTGCTTGGTCTCATCCAGCAGCTGCTGTGAACCTCATGCAGAAAACTGGATTTAGCCTCACACCTTCCCCAGACCTCCTGACAGAGGAAAGTCTCATGCATCAGGCTGGGAATGGGATATTAAACGGGAATTGTTGCACCGTGACTGGGATAGCAGCATGGCTTCACTGACTTCCAGGAGCCTAAGGAAAGCAAGGAACGAGCACTCCATCCCCTGCAAGGATGTCATCAGTTTTCATTTATGGTTTATTCAAGGTCATACAGTGGAGTGGGACAAAGCAGCATCTTTGTCAGGCCCGTTTTTATCGGGGAGGGGGCGAGAGGTAGAGGAAGGAGGGTGCGGTGAGGGGACGAAGATCCCTCGTGTGCCTTGTTTGACAAGTTTGCAATCCAAGGAGTGGCTTTGCAGGCGTCCTCACGTCCCTGGCTGTGCTGGGGAATGTGTCAGTGCTGCTCCCCGGCTCCCCACTCGCCCCTCTGATAAGGTAATGAGATGCAAGTCTTTGGTGTGTTTGACAAGCTGCTGTCCTACAGCGCGGGAGCCGGGAGTGCTCAGAGGCTGGGAGAGGAGATTAATTAATGCTAAAAGACACAGTTTGATGTGGCAATGAAATTTCGATTATAATAATCTCTAATTATCTTGTAGCACAAGTGCCTTGGCTCTCCCAGGTGTCTTCCCCAGTTTGAAATTGTTATTTGTCAGAATCAAAGGGAGAGAGGAGCTGGTGCCGGGGGTACACGTGGGGTCCCTTGGGATGGGGAGCCCAATTTCTGCCAGGGGTGTCCCTCAGTGGGTACATCCATCTGCTTCCATGGATCCCATCAGCACCTGCTCTCCCAAATCAGGGCAAAACAGGGAATTTGGGGCGTCTTCAGTGCACTTTCCACAGGGTGTGAGAGCACGGGGACGCAGTCTGAGGTCTGTGCAGCTGTTGTGTGGCACTTCCACTTTGCCTTTCCAGAGCGTGTCATTCAAACACCTGGTCCCTCACACGTCTTTTTTTTTGTTCCTGATGGTTTTTACTCAAAATCAACTCGTTCCCAGGGAGAACTTTGGTCATGACAAAACGACACTTTACCCAGGAAAGTAATTTCCTTCAGCTGCTTTATTGCCTCTCCTCCAGGCTCAGCGAGCTTTAAAATCCTCCTCCTCCTCTCCCATCAGCCTGAGCCCTTCTATTCCCAACATCTTCAGCTGTGATGGGTCCCTTCCCAGAGGGATCCGATGGCCTTTTGAGAGGTCCCTGTGAGCGGGGCCGGACAGTCGTGCTCCGTGCACAGAATAGCAGATGGACACACCGGCACCTCTAGGAGCAGGAATAATTGGCTGCTCTTCCTGAGGGTTGTAGGGAGGGTCTGTGCTGCTCCAAATCATATTTATCTACTCAAAATAGTCTCTGGAGAGGAAATGTCTCAGGTTTGAAGTCGCTGCCCCCGTGGCGTGCTCGCTATGCAGAGGCTCAGTTTATCCGGTGCTTGTTGGACGTCCTTCGGCCACCAAAGCCCTGCAAATCCTGGGGAAGCTCCTCTCCTTCCCAGGAGCAGCAGCAGGATGGGGGAAGGCAGGGGGCATCTCCAAGCCCAGCGTGGGAAGGGGTCCAGCCTGTTGCTGGCTGTGACCTGTTGCGTGTCACTGTCGCTCACAGAATCGCTCTAAGATGCAAAAAGGTGGGGGAAAAGCAGCCAGTTGCCAGTGAAGCAGCTTTTCCAAAGCCTTTCCCATTCTTTCATCCTCATGGATGACGGGAAACCCCCCTCCAGCCCCCCACTGCCTTCTGATGCAGCTCCAAGCCCCTCCAACAGCATCCCACGTCCCAGCCTTGCACTTTAGCATCTCTGGAGAGGGAGGAAAAGCAACACAAACCACAGAAAAACCATCCCTGTGTGGGTTGTTTGGAGTCGCAGATCTGTTTGCAAATGAGCTTGGGGGCTCACTGGGTAAAAAAAGGGCATGCTTGGTGAATCCCATTTCACTTCCCCAATGAGCTGAAAAACTCTTGGATAATGGGTTATGAGTTGTAGATCTGTTTGATTGCATTGTTGCAAAGTGGGAATTGTTTTGCAACATAGATTCTTAATCACTGAGGCATCTGTGATTGAATGTGTCGAAAATTGGTTGAAATTGAAAGTTAACTATACTGCAGACAGCTTATTCTTGTGTATAATTGAAAATAAATTCTAATACTCTTCTTGAAAAGGGCTGCCAGGAGGAAATTTCCAACCTTGTCCTCTCCTCAGCTCCCTCCTCCAAATCCACAAAT
The DNA here is from genome assembly GCF_000691975.1 of Corvus brachyrhynchos. Classification (NCBI taxonomy): domain Eukaryota; kingdom Metazoa; phylum Chordata; class Aves; order Passeriformes; family Corvidae; genus Corvus; species Corvus brachyrhynchos. The sequence continues at coordinate 2,384,937 of NW_008238838.1, forward strand.
CCTCTCCATTCCCCTCTGATCCTTTTCCTCTCCATCTTTTAGAGCTGGGAAAGAAAAACCAATTTCTGCACATCACTCCCTCCATTGTCAGCTGTAAAATATAGAACTTGCAAATAGTTTCTTTTGGAATGCCCATGGATGGGAGAGGTGGAAGGATTTAGAGGACCAGGACACTGGGATCAGGGTCTTGTTTGCCAAATTGTTCAGTTCTTCTCTGGAGTGTTTTTCGCTGTGAATAGACTCATAAAATACCAGAATGGTTTGGGTTGGAAAGGACCTTCAAGCTCGTCCAGTCCCACCCCTGCCATGGGCAGGGACACCTTCCACTATCCCAGGCTGCTCCAAGCCCTGTCCAGTCTGGCCTTGGACACTTCCAGGGATCCAGGGGCAGCCACAGCTTCTCTGGACAACACCTCTCACAGGAGCGTTGATGCTGGAGGGGAGCTCAGCTGCAGTTGCTCCTGGCTCTCACTTAATTCAGCATCCAAGGAATGTCCTATGGAACTGAAAATTCACAAAATTAAGGCTGATACAGGGGGATTTTATATCCACAATAAAATTTTAGTAGGGATGCAATTGCCCTGTGACACCTCCTGCCCCAAGGCATTAGGGAGATGAGAGTTTAGCAGACTCCAGGACGAATGAACTGTTCCAGGGAATCACGTCATCTGGCGCAGCGGGGAGTGGGGGAGAAACCTTTGCCAAGGTGCTTCCTGCAGTTCCCAAGGGATAGCAATGGGGAATCCGGGTCTTGGGTCACTTGGGATGAGACTAGAGCTCTCCTACCCCAACTCCAGCTGGCTCCTCCATCCTCATCCCATCCTGCTCCTTAGCACTGCAATCCAAGCCCTTGCCTTGCCGTGTCCCCCCCAGCCACCTCCACGGCTCCTCACGCTCTGGGAATTTTTGGGTTAGAGATGATGCTGCACACAAAAGGTCCTGCCTCCCCGTTTTATGCAGCCCACGGGGGTGAAAATCAAACGGTTCCCTGCTTCTTCCAAGCTTTTGGCAGTCTGCTGGGGGTTATTCTTCGTGGGACGAGAGGTCAGTTCTGCTTGACAAAGGGAGGCGACTTTGGTGGGGATTTTTTTCTTGCGCTGATCTCGAGCTATTTTTATTCCTTTGTCCACCCTGTGGTGGGACAGGCAGTCAATAGGGTGCTTTCATGGCCTCGTTTCGGAGAGGCCTTTGCAGGAATTGAAGAGACGGGTTATTATTAAGTCCTCATCATGCTAAAGATGCTTTGAAACCACACCCAGACCCACTCATGATCTAAGCCCAGACCACCAAAGAGGAGAGGGCAGTAGCCCAGGATGGGGAACAAAAAAATGAAAAGCGTTTTTGTGTGTATTGGTTCTCCTTTGGTTGCTTGGGAAAAGCAGGTTGGAATCTTCTGTGCTGCCCGGAAAACTTTGGGCAATGCTGCTTCCTTTTGGAGGACTCTCATGACTTTTATATGGGATAATTACTATTTAAAGCTGGGTAAACTATGGAGATTTCATCATTCCTTAAAATTATCATCCAAATTTGGCATTTAAGGTCTTTTGGGAAAGCACCAGCAAGGAAATAAAGCAAGCAACGGGCCGAAACTCAACCTGAGCTTAGCGACGCCTTTGCTTGTATTAGAAATTTGCACAAAATCAAGTGAATTCATTTTAAATCAATTTATTTAAAATGGTGCAAACTCCTAGTACAGACAGAACTAGTTTAACCTTTGCTAAAATTGATTTTGCTTGCAACAGTAAATTACCAAGTGAGACTGAACTGATTTAATGGAGGGTTAAGCCTGTTTAAGTGTGTCCATTTTCGGGGGTTTCATTGGTTTGGAGAGGGAGGATGGCCCAGTCCTTGGGGGACCTCGGGAAACCTGATTTTCCTTTCTTGCTCTGCCATAGATGTTGTCAAATTCCCCTCTCTGGGCCTTGGTTTCCTGTGTGGGATGGGGGATTATGAATTTTTCCTGTTTTGAGGAACATTTTTGCCTTGGTGGTGAGAAGCACCTTAGGGGGTGTCTGCCGTGGAAAAAAATAGCTGCTGCTCCACCAACTCAACTGAAAATGATAATAGAGGAGTTGCTAACAGGTTTAATTTAATTGGTCAAGCTGGACCAGAGCCATATTCTGTGTTGCAGGATGGAAAAATTGACATTTTTCCAACACGAAGTTTAAACCGCAACCCTGCGCTGCCAGCATCCCTCCTCCATCCATCAAACTCCGCATTTCAGGATGCCTTGGAGCATCTCCACCAGGCTGGAGGGGGCTGCACGCTCTGCAGTCCTCCATCCCTTTTGTTGTGACATTTGTTTTGCAGAGTTTGTTTGAAGAGATGGATGGGGATGCTCCAGCTTAGCCTGGCTCCCCAAGGCTCCCCAGTGCTGAGTTTAAGGTTAAGGTGGTTTTGTGTATGTCAGAGCAGCTCAAACCTCAGTGTTTGGACGTGGAGGAGCTTTAGTCCACCTGTACATCTGGTTTGCAGTGGATAGTAAATCCCTGTGACTTGTCTGGGAGTGATGTGATTTGAATTAATCAAAATGCTTAACTGCAGGAGGGAAAAAAACCTGGGTCTAGATTGACGGAAGCAATGGAGTGGTGATAACTGTGTTTTAATCCAGTAGCTGAGGACATAGAGCAGCCGCCTGGGAATCAATCCTGCTTTTTTTTTTTGCCTGGGGAATTTGAACTTGCAGCTCACCAGGAAGCACTGGAGGACGGTGGTGGATGGGAGGTGCTGGGCTGGCCCCTGCTCGGAGCTCTCTGCCTTGTGTACCAATAGGTATTTATTAATTAGGAATCCGAGTGGCTCCCTCGTTCAGAGGTTAGGAGACTCACTGGGGAAGCTCTGGTCCCTATTCTCATTAAGGTTTAATTATACAAAGTAAAATATCATCAACAGGAGGGAGCAAGCCCCCCTGAATGCTCGATGAGGGGGTGGCTGGCAGGATGCCGTCACGCGGGAGATGGACGAGGCTTTGGGTCCCTGTGGATGGGGGAAGCGGAATGGCTCCCATCTGGAGTGGAGGATATTGGGATCTTTTCCCTTCTCCTGTTGAAGAGCTGTGGTGCAAATCTGGGGAGTCCAGCCTGCACAGGACAGTGTTAATTCCACAGAGGTCGGCTGCCAACCAGGTATTGCTGTGGAAGGAATGGCAAATGATCCGAGGCCGCTGTTAAGTATCCATCTGCGTGCATCCTGGGAGCCCATAAATTCTAGGGATAATTAGTAGCTGCCATACAGAGAGCAGCGGGGCACTAACCATTTTCACTCGAGGTTTGGAGCTTCTTCTGCCCAGGCAGTGGAGTGATGGGGAGGAAGGGTGAGGAGGTTCCTGCTTGGAACAGGTCTGACACGAGCACAGCCCCTGGGAGCACTCAGGGAAGGGGGTGTACGTGGGTGGCTTCATTCTGACTTGGAGAAATGGTGCTTGATGAGTGAAAGCATCACTCTGAGGAGTCACCCCGAGCCCTTGCTGCCTGCAACCTTTGTCTCTGCTTCATTTCCAGGCCTTTTACCACCACAGGCATCTTGATCTTGGTTTTCACAATGTGGAAACTGAGGCAAGGTGATGAACAGCGGTTTTACTGCCAAGATCAAGCCAAGTCTCCTGGTTTTCCCTCTGCTCCGGTCAGCAGGGTGCAGGTTCTGTTCCTTGGTGGCTGTGCCCAGGGCAGAGGCAGCCGGGCAGAGCAGCTCTGGAGGAGGCAGGTGGTAATGAGTTCACATTTTGGAAGTGCTCTCAGGTGAAAGTTGCTCTCCAGGAGAAGTGCAAAGAGTGCTGATTTGCATTCTTATTGCAGGCAATATCCATAGGGAGAGAATGTCAGAACAGCTGTTATGTCAAATTACCTTCCTCCAGTAACAGGGGATTTTATCTGTCATCTCGTGGAGGGCAGAGGCACTTGCACCCCTTGGGGGAAACCTGGGTTTGCATATTTTTTGCATCCAGTGCTTTGTGGAATGACTTCTCTGAGTCCAGCGCTGGGCGAGGCGCCGGGCGAGCGGCAGGGTGAGGGATGGAGACCAGATGGAGCAGAGCAAAGGCTGGGATCAGCCCAGGTGCTGCTCTTCCCCATCACTTCCCCAGGACGATGCCCAGGTCTTTCCCCACCCCAGCCTGTGGCAGCAGCTTGGTGTGTCCTGCGTCATGAAGCTTTTATTGCAGCCTTTCGGTATAATCACTTCTTAATTAACTCAAGTGATGGCTTTATTTCTTGGAGCTCATTTCCAAAAGCTTAATTTTATTTCTATGCAAAATTAATATTTTTCGTTTTCCTGCTTGGAAAAAGCACCCGCGTCCGTGTGGAGGGGGAGAGGAGGAAGCTGAGCCAGCACAGCTCCTCACACCAAAAGGTTTCTGCTGTCGTCTGTGTTTTCCCAAGCAGCCATCAAGTTCTAGTGATCATTTGCAGGGAGGAAAAAATAAAAATAAAACCAAGCGTGGATCAAGATCGTTAAAAGGCTCCATCTGGATGCTGCTAAGGATGGGTGATGGCAGCGGGACTTGGCCCTGCCTGGCCTTAGCTGTCCCCATTGCAGCCAGGGACAGGCAAACAGAATATTTTTATGTTTAGGTGGGATCTGGGGGCTTGCAAGAGCCTCCAAATGCCCTTTGTGCCTCTGGGCTGTGCAGGGCAGGAGGGTGCTGGGCATGGATTTGGTGCATCCAAACTCTGCATGTGGAGGGCTGGATTTGGGCAGGGATTGCCCTTTGGTTTCATGCCCAGGGCAGGGCTGCTGAACAGCAAAACGTGTTGCTGATGCTCTCTGCCCTCCTTACCCACCCAGGAGGCCCCCAGACAGTCCTGCCCTCCCACAAATCCAGTTCAGCTCAGCTCAGGCTGGTTTTATTCATGGGGCTGGTTTTGTTCATCCTTGAGCTCCAGGCTGAAAGTGGATTTCATTCCCAACAACAACAACACATCGTGCCTCAGTTTCCCCTTCCACAAAATCATGCTGATGCCTTTCCTTGAGGTGCTCTGAAGCCTCTTAGGGGAGAGCAAGGTACCACTGCTGTTGTCCACGTGGATGGCTCCAGCTTGGCTGTGCCTTTTGCCCAGCACAGCTCTGAGCAGGTCCAAGCCCGGCTGCGTCTGACGGGATGTGTCCCTTCCCTGCTAATCCCGTGTGCGCAGTCCAGGCCTAAGCTGCTCAGCGGCATTAGGTTTCTAAAAAAGCTTCAGATGGGACAGGGCACTCCAGGGAGAGGGCCATGAGTAGGACCCGGTGTCCCCAGCCAGGTGAGACACTGTGCCCCAAAATAGCCACGGGCCAGCTCAGATGGAC
>NW_008238838.1:2390250-2396279 GCF_000691975.1 Corvus brachyrhynchos
CCGGCGCCCGCTAGGGTGGCCTGCTGCCCCCCAGCCTCTGTTTGGGATTAAATCACATCCTGCAAATCCCAGCCTGTGGCCAAGCCTGGAATTTGTGACTCATTCCTGCAAGGGCCAGGACACCCAGGTTCTGCTCCCCATTCCCTGACAGGCACCGCCTGCATCCCTGCTGGTGGTGCCCCGGGGATGTGGCTGTGCCCTGCAGCCCCGGGTGACGCAGTGTTAAATATTCCGTGTTGTTAATTGTAACGGCTGGGTCCCGCTTGCAAGCTTTGATGCATATTTCCTTTGCTGTGCTCTCATTCCCATGCTCCAAACAGAAGGAGTCTAGAGCCAGTTAAGTGCTGGAAGTGAGGCAGAGGGACGCTGAGAGATATTAAATCTCTGTAGCCTTTCAGAGGCTCCATAATTCATAATCCTGAAATGCACAGGCTGATAATTGCCCTAATCACTGGAGAAACATGGCCAAAATGTACTGAAATAAGCCATAAAACTCATTACAAGATAACAAGATTCTATCTATTCTCAGAGGTCGCGTTAAAGCTTGGCAGGTCAGGGAGTTAATCACCTCCTCCAGCAGAAGCAACGCCAATAAGCGGCGGAGCAGAGCCCGGCTCTGCCCGGATCCCCCGGATCCGAGAGGGATCCGAAAGGGTTGGGGTGCAAGGTGGCTGGGGAAGCTGCTGTGTGGCCATTGGCATTTGGATCAGCAGGGAAGAACTTTCCTCAGGAATGGGGTCCCCATGAACAAAGCCAGCCTGAGCTGAGCCTGAACTGGGTTTGTGGGAGGGCAGGACTGCCTGGGGGCCTCCTGGCTGGATGAGGAGGGGAGAGGAGCATCAGCAACGCCTTTTGCTGTTCAGCAGAGACAGGACTGGGCAGGATGAGTTTTCCCTGCTCATCAGAGAGGTGATGCTTCCCACGCTGTCTGCCACAGCCCAGTGCTCCCGTATCCTAAAACCCTAGAATGGTTTCATTTGGAAGGAGGTTTAAAGACAATCTGATCCCAAACCAGGAACACCTTCCACTAAACTAGGTTGCTCCAAGCCCTGTCCAACCTGGCCTCGAACACTTCCAGGGATGAAAGGACCACCTTATATTTTCTGCTCCTTTGCACAACCAATCCAGCCTTGGCAAAACACACTTTGAGAGGGAGATCCCTCTGCAGAATTTTTTGCAGGCTGTGATGCCATGTTCCCTGTTTTCCAGGGACTGATAATCAGGGTGCTCTCCTCCCCTCCATCCCTCCTGCTGCGTAGCCCCTTTGCTCAATCCCAGCTCCCTGCTGGGCCATATTTTAGGGGGAACTGTCCGGAATCATCGCTTGGGGTGACCATCCCACTCTGGAATGTCCCCCTTAGGGGTGTGCCTGCGAAGGGCCCCTCGGAGGGGCTGTGGAAGTTCCGCAGGTGATCCCCACCGCAGGACAGCCGCGTGTTGGCCCCGCCGGCAGCTGCCTTCCCACTGGATTTATGGTGATGGATACTGGGCACGCAGCTAATCCATAATCCTCAGTAAATGCTGCTGATGAGTCAGTGCTCATTTAACATGAAATAGCCCTCCTGCGAAATCCATCTCCTTGGATTTAGCACAGCTACTTGTTGACTAAATATTAATTGGTTATTAAAAGTATTGGTGAGAGGGAAGGAATTCGGAGTTTCCCAGGGCTGTGGCTGGTTCTGTGTCCCATGGACATGCCTTTTCCCGGTCCTTGGACACCAGGGACCAGTGCCTGAGCCCTCCTTGCCCAAATTTGTTATTCCCCTTCCATTTACCGTTCTCAGCCTTGAAGAAACTTCAGGTGAGGGATCGAGGTCCCTGATACGGATAACAGCAACACCTCGGCACATCCCTCTTTCTCTGGCTTAATCCTCCTTCCTTTTTCCTTCTTTTTCGGATGGACTTCTAAAAAAATTAGTTTTTTCCCTCTCCCCTGCCTTGAGGGATTCAATGCAGCAAGATGCAAGGACAAGGGTTGGTATCTGTGATATTTGATATTGGGGAACAAGAGGGGCTGGGAGGACGGAGAGGAGTGCCAGGTGAGTGAAATGTCTTCTGGTGTCTTCCAAATCCCTCCAAATCCTGCAGTGCCTGTGGATGGTGCTCCAGGAGGGAAGCTGTGAGGAGCCATGAGAGCTGTGCCTTCCCCTCGATCACGCTGGAATTGCAGGGCTGTGGGAGATTTCCAAGCCTAGAAGGGGAAGAGGACCAGAACACCTCTCCTGAGGGAGCGTGGGGAGTTGAAGGGGATCCTAGACCCTGGAATGTACCTACAGATATTGGAAAAGGGGGTTAGGGCTTGAAGATCAGCAGTAACACTCCCTAAAGCATGCAGCACCCCTCCGTGTTGCTGCTTGGAGAGGATCCATTCGCTTTGCTGTGGCTGGAATGAGGTTTTTAAGCAGAGAATTGGGAGAAATGTGGATATTCAGTTATTGCTGGGGAGGGTGGTCAGTGGCTCTGCCCTTGGTGCCAACCCGAGCAGACCCTCCGCAGCATCCCAGGGCCAGTTGCAGCAATTTTCTCCTGGACAGGATTTTAACCAGGAAAATCCTGTCAGTTGGAAAAACACATCATTTTTTTCCAGTATAAAACAAATAAAAGGAATGCTTTTTGTGTGCTTGCTGTGGACCTGTGTCCTGCTGGGTGACAGGAGCAACAGTTTAAAGCTGTCATGCATTTTCTGTCCCTCAGTCCTCCCTCCTTTTCCGTGAGGGATGGTGGGTCCTGCAAATGAAGATCCCCACAGGTGCGGAATGTGTTGCGCTGCCCAGTGTGAAAAATCAATAAATATGCTCCCTGCAAAACAAAATCCCAAACAACAAAACCCCACAGTACACAGGAGAGAAGGGAGAGCAAGAGCTCCTCTCAAAGGAATAGCGGTTGCAGAGGGAGATCTCAGGAAGCTGATAATGAATCCAAGCACTTTGCTGGGGAGGTGGAATGGGATCAGCGGGGGATGCTGCGGTACCCGCCGGGAGGACACGCAAACTGCTGCAAAGGGTTTGGCTCTCACCCTGGTTTTCCCAGAGCGGTTTTCTCACATTCCCGCTCGAGCTTTGCAGTGATGACGGGCGGGTCAAAGGGGCTGTGATCCCTCTCTGCACTGCTGGAGCATCCCAGGGCCCCGGCGGGGGCAGCCGGGCACCTGCAGGCGTCGGTGGGACTCTGTCCCCATCTAGCGATGGCTGCGCCGTGCCTGGCACTGCTGCAGCTCCCTGCGTTTGGCTTCGCTGCCATGGGAAGGAGCTGAGCTTGACCCCTGCCTTCGCCTCCCTGCTCCAAACGCTCGCCAGGCAGCGGGAGAGAGGGAAACCCGTCACAGCCGCTTCTGCTCCTGAAGATGAAGTGAGGAAACCCCGGGAGCTGAAGCGGGTGAGGAGCGGGCAGGCTGTCACCACTCCTGATTTTAGGATGGTGTTAGAGAAAAACTCCGTGAGTTTAAGGGGATGAGGAGCAGGGAGGCTGTCACCTCCTGATTTTAGGATGTGTTAGAATGAGAAATCAGTAAGTCATTACTGCAGGGTTCATTTGCCAGCTCTGGGCTGGGACTGCAGAGCCCTTAGAGCATCCTCCCAGTGGGTCTCGACCTCAGGTCTTTGCAGGGAAGAAAAAGGGATTTATGTCTCATGAGAGTGGTGTGAGAGCAGCAGCAGGGTTGGGGTGGGGGGATTTGTGAATCCCTCGATGGGAGGAGGAGGAGGGGGAGGAAGAGGGAGGTGAGGATAAAGCACTGGCAGCAAACTGTGACGTTGTGACCGCAGGGATGGAGGTGATGGAGTGCTCGGTGCTCCAGCCTCTCCCGTTACAGACAGAGGCTGCTTGGCTGTCTCAGTCTGGTGCTCTGCAATAAAACCCCGGTGCCCATCACAGGAGCAATGGGCCGAGCCGGGCTGAGGCAGGAGGGGTTCGTACGTGAGCTGCTCTTGGTACCAACCACGAACCTGCCTGGGAACGAGCAGGGCCCGGGCATGGAGCGCTGCAGCCGAGCCCAGGCTGCAGCAGGACGTGCTCTCCTCCCAGCAGAGCAGCCGTGCTGTGTGCAGGCAGTCCCTGTCACTGCTGCTGCATCCCTGCATCTGGGAGAGGCATATGGATGGATGCAGGGGTCCTCCAGCTGCTCCCTCCGCTCCCGGTGGGAATCGTTAGCACGATGCTCCGCCTGATTGAGTAACCCCCCACATGTTAAATACACCCTTGGCGTTCCCCTCCAGGCAGCACATGGGGCTGGAGATGCTTTGCAGAGGGATCAGGAGGGATGAGACCAAATTTCTTCCCCGCTCCATTTGGAGCGAGTGAGGCTGTACATCACATTCCTGCATTTGAGGTTTTCTATATGTAGCTCATATAAGTGCTGTAAAGGTGGGCAGGCAGATGGATGGGGATGACAAAACTGCTCTCTAATAACAAATATCTCTTTTTGGCACTCAGCTTTCCTTAGAGATAGGGCCTGTTAGGCTGCAGATAGCACTGGAATAGATGAGGATGGGAGAATTTGCCTTAAATCGTTCAGGAATGAGCTGGAGAGTCCTGAGCTGCAGGAGGAGCAGGGAGACTTCCAGGGCTCCCCTTGTGCTTGGATTTCCCATCCTTGAAGGGGATGTGTTGAGATGTGTGAGGATGAGGCCGCCTCCATGAACAGGAGGCTGTGGATGCCTCATCCCTGGAAGTGTTCAAGGCCAGGTCAGACCTGGCTTGGAGCAACCTGGTCTAGTGGAACTAGAAGATCTCTAAGGTCCCTTCCATCCTAAACCATCCTGTGAGTCCCTGCTTTCACCTCCTTTATTTGTTATTTTGCTTTTCTCCAGCTCTTTCCTTCGCCCCCCTCAGGGGGAAGCAGCCGTGTGTACACGTGGGACAGCAGGAGGTGGGCACTGGCTCAGCATAGCAAAAAAAAAACCAAACCAGAGGGAAAACTGGACTCAAGGAAACCTTTGAAAGTAGAGAGTCCTTTAAAAGAGTTGGGAAAAAAGAGAGGAAGGGAAGTGGGAGGAAAATATCTTTCAATTTTTTGCCATTTCAAAGCTTTAAGCTGACCTGATTTCAAAGAATACGTGTGTAATACTTTCCCTCTTTCTTCTCTTTTTTCCCCCTAATAGGTAAGTGACATTTTATTCTACTTATCCTTGAGGCAAAGTTGGATTATTTTTTTTAGAGAGGGGGGGGATAAGACATTCAGGGAAGGAGCCACACAGGCACAGCAGCCAGTGGCACTGCGAGAGAGGCATCCAAAAGCTGCCCAGGTAGGGGGCTCCTAGGTAGGTGGGGACTGAAAGGAAAGGGGTCCAGCCCTTGGGGGACATCCGGCTATCCCAAAACGCTCCAGTGTGTCCAGTTTTGAGAAAATCATAGGGAAAATCCTCGGGAGGGGCCTTCCCAGCCACTGTAGGGAAGCAGGGGTAGATCCTGTTGGGCAGGAGAAGCTCATGCTGGGGGTCAGGATCGCGGGCATGGGGCTCACTCCCTGGTTTGGGGTGCTGCCGTGGGATCTGGGTGGAGTGGATGTGCTGAGGATCAGGTGTGTGGATATGATGGCTCACTGGCATTTTTACAGCCTTTTATTAATGATGTTGGGTGATGTTTTGGTGCTTTGGTGTGGGGGAAAGCATGACAGACACGGAGCTGCATCTGGTTAGTGTGTGGGAATGCTCTCTGAGCTCTGGAATATGTCTTGCAATGACACTGGACATCTCCTTGTGCATCCCTCCCATCCCTGAAAGCTCCCAGCGATGAGGCCAACCCTTCTGGGCTGCTGCCTGTGGAAACCACATCATGTGAATATCTGGGATAATTTACTGGGAGCTGGTTTTGCTGATGGTCTGCGGTAGGAATGAGGTAATTTCTTGGGGGCTTTTCCAGGCTGATCGCCTGTGAGTGTGCTGACTTCTCCTGAAGATTTGGCCTGGCAAGACAAACCTGAATTACAGCAGCGAATACCCTGGGCACTGCCCAGGAAGGGCTGGGAAGGAATTATTTTTTCCTGCCCCGCTTCGCTCTGCAGCAAGATGACTTTATAAGCACGTGTACGT
>NW_008238838.1:2396570-2399621 GCF_000691975.1 Corvus brachyrhynchos
TTTTCATCTCCATTTCTGCTTCTCATAACCGAGTTGACCGCTGAGTGAATCCCATCCTGCGCACGCTGGTGCTGATGCTCCAAGGGTTATCCCAGAGCCCGGCTCGGGTTGAGCTGGGGAAATGTGTGGAAATCTACATTTTTTGACTCAAATGGAAGGCAGAACTAGGAAAAGAGGCTGGAAGAGAATAAATACAGCCCGTGGAGATCACAGGTCTACAGGAAGTTGGTTTTTTTCCATGGAATCCTACCCCAGGTTTGCATGGATGAGCAGCTCCCTGGGACTCTCTGGGATTGCTGTTCTTCATTAGCAGCTTGCTGTGGGGGGAATATTTTTTAAGCCATATTCTTGGTTTTCAGCTGCTTATTTTCTTTACCAAAAGGAAGTGTCAAAGCCTTTTCCAAGCGTGTTTTGCTGCTCCAGTGTGGGGGTTTCAGGAGGAGCAGGGATGGAGGCATGGGGAGAAGGCAAAGTGTGCAGGAGCTGAAGCACATTCCCACAAACAATTAGTTATATTAAAAGTACAAATTGAACCTTTTTGTGGGGAGCTGAGAGGAAAAGGAAAGGTTGAAAAAAGTCAGCGTTTTTATTTCTGTGTTGAACTTCGGTGTTCTCTTTTCTCCTGCCCGGATTTGGAGAATAGAAGGGAAAATTATAAGTAAATGACTTAAAACCCACTTTGCTCCAAGAAGATAATTTTCCCTTCACTTTGATGTTTTGTTTCAGGGAGAGGGAGGGAGTCGGTGCGTGAGCTCGGGGTTTATCGGGTGATACTCGAGATCCATCCCCGCGCTCCCGGCGAGTCCCGAGCTCCCGCCGGCGGCCTGGGGGACCCGGGATGGATGGGAAGAGCAGAGCGGAACGCCCCCGAGGCGAGCCGAGCTGAGAGGCACAACACAGAGTGTGTTTGAGGCAAATATTTGGACAATCTCAAGGCTTTGTTTAAACTAAACGTCAACTGTTAATAGCTGATCCCGCAGGGAAAAGCGGATCCTCCTGCCGAGCGCAGATTAGCGCGTCGCTGATGGGGGGACCGCAAAGTCAAAGCGGTCCCAAGCTCCAGAGTTTCTGCTCGGATCCCGCTTGGAAAAGCAAGTAATTAGGCAATTTCTTCCCCGAAAAGATGAGCTTGTGCATCCCTCGTTGGTTTGGTGCCAGGAACATACAAAAGGTGCCCGCGGTGCAGGGCAGGGCTGGATTTGGGGTGGTGCTGGGTGGAGGTTTCCGTGTATGATTTAACAAAAAATATGGGAATATACAGGCTGGGAGATGAACGCAGCACCGAGGCTGCTCCTTCACCCCTGCAGCCCCCTGTCAGACTTCACAGGGATTGGGAAGCGGCACTATATAGATTTTAGTAATTTTTCCTTTGATCTTGCTTGTCCTCATCCTTCTCCCATTCACACCCCCGTTTTTGATCTCTCCTGGAAAGTGTTTACACGCCACAATTATTGTAATTACCTGTAGGAAAACCGGGAACGTGCTGCCAAACCTGTGTAAATCCAGGGGCTTTTAACCCTTTCCCTGCTGGGCAGCCCTGGCAGCAGATGCCTCTGAGCCTGTTCCCTGTCGTGGTGCCCTGCTGGGTGCTGGCTTTGCTGTATTAAATGTGTTAAATACTGCAGGTGTTACACAGATTGCTCCGGTTTTAGGACATGGAGGAGGGAATAAAAGAGCTTTTGCTCCTTCTCTAATTCCCCCTTGCCTGTCCCTGGACCTCTGCCTTGCATGGGGAGGGATGAGCTGGAAGTGGTTCCTCCCCAGCCCTAACTGATGACTGTTATCCCTTCTCATTTGGGATGGATTTTCCCTCTCCTTGGCCAACTATTTATCTTTTTTCCTTCGTTTGCTGCTTTGGGGAAGCTCCCTTGGGCTCCCCAGGGAAATGATCATGGCTCCAAGGTTTCCAGTTCAAGGAATGCTTAACCAATGCTCCCAGACACAGGGTGGGGTTCTTGGAGTGTCCTAAGCAGCCAGGAGTTGGACTCTGCAATCCTTGTTGGTCCCTTTCAACTCAGGATATTCCATGATTCTTGTGGCTTTTGGGGGATGCCCAGCTGGAAATGCTGCTGGGAGCAAGACAGCGAGAGATAACGGAGACAGAAATGGATAATCATGAAATAGGGAGCTGTGATTCCATCACGCCGAGGTGGGAAATCCCCGAAGGGAAGTTTATTGTAGGGATCGGTGGAAAGGGGATGGCTTCAGCAGGGCCTGGCGGGGGTTTGCTTCGCTTCAGCTCCAGCCAAGTCAGGGGCAGCTGGTTCCCTCCACCCCTTGAGTGTGGCCGATGGGAAAAATTCAACTGCAATCCAACATTTCCCAGGCCTTGGAGAAGCTTTGAGGCTAAAGCGCAGCAGATGAGCCATCCCTGCATGTGCCCGCTGCTGCAGAGAAGGGATGGACTGAGCTTCCTCCCCCCGAATGGGATGGAAAGCACGGGGGAAGCACCGAGCACAGCAACAGGTCGTATTTCCTCCCTCTCCTTTTAATCCCTGAATTCGGACAAACACCGACCCAGAAAGGGAGAGAAGAGGAATTAAATTAACGAACACAATTTCTCCCTGTCATTGCACTCTGACTAATGAGTCTATTTCTGGGTAATAAGAAGGAGCAGGAAGTGACAAGGCACTGTAATGAATTAGTGGCCCAGAACCTCGTTAGTCAGAATAATCTTTCCATGAAAGATAAACGATGCAAACATTAATTATGAAGCCGCTGCGGAAATGCATTTTGTTATTTGGCATCCCAAGACATCTCTCCGAGTTATTACTGAAGTGAGGTGCCTTAAGAAACAAAATAAAAGGGATTATAAAAAGAAATGGGGGTAATATGTTGGGCTCCAAGCAGGATCACCTTTGTGAAGGGATGCACGAGGTGATTTCCAGGGGGCAGCACAGATTTCCAGGGTGTCCCTGTCTGCTTGTATTAATCATCCATCTCCCACTGCTGCCTGTGGGTGCTGCCAGCCCAGAGCCCCGTGCCAGAAGAAATGTCAATCCAAAGAATTGCATCCTAAGGGGTTTAAAAAAATAATAGTAATTTAAAAAA
>NW_008238838.1:2399661-2439700 GCF_000691975.1 Corvus brachyrhynchos
GGCTCAGAGACATTTCTGTGAGCCACAACCGTGGCTTGGGTTTCTCTGGGGGTAACGATACAGCAGCTGAAATGAGGCTGGATTTTAACGAGGGGAAAAAAGCAGGAACTTCTTTTAAAAAAAATATTAAAATTATATAGATATTATATGTATGTCTATAGATTTCATGTGGGAATAAGGAGAATCATTCCACCCCACTTTCCAGCTACTGCCTGCTCCCACCTCCACTGTATTAGTGCGGCTTGTCCCAATTTTCTTCTTTGTTGTTTTTATTCCCAATGTATTCCGGAGCTCTTCTCCCAGATTTCAAAGAGGCAGCGCCCGGTGTTTGGGCGCAGCGGCGGCTCTGCCTTCCAGGTGCAATTACTTTGCAACACAACTTTGTCTGGTGCAGCGTCTTTCATGGCAGCAGCCGGGGAAAAGGATTTGGGGGGTGTGGTGGGGGTGGGGAGAAGGCAGGGGAGAGGAATCTGGGAAGGGATGGAAGGAGAAGGCAGGGGAGAGGAATCCAGGGAGGGATGGAAGGAGAAGCAGTGTTTGTGTCACATTTTAATCCAGCAGCGCTACCAGCGACACTTTGTCTCCTCCCAGAGCAGCTGCCGGGGTGGGTGGGATGGATCTGGTGGATGTGCTGCTCTTCTGGAACTCTGCTTCCCTCTGATGCTCTTCTCGGACGACCTTAAGCCTGTGCCATGGGTGACCAGGTTTAGTTTTGATGCCCTGGGCGGGTTTTTTCCAAGTAGCTGAACAAGCCAGGTACACTCACACAGATGCTTTTGCAAACCCCGCTGAGCATTTCCAGCGTCATTTCAGTGTTATTTTGCAAACCTCTTTCCTCGCCTCCCTGGATCGCAGATCACCGTCTGTTGATGGGGAGCAGTAGTGGAACATTGCCTTCGCTGAGGGTTGCGGGATACAAGCATCGGTAATTACGAGGTGCTCAGGAAGGGCCGTAATGGGGCCAACCGAGTATTGTGGCAATGCAAATACTCTGTAACAATCTCCGTGCTGCCTCGGAGGGTCTGTCTCGAATTCGAACGCGTTCCTACGGCTCCAGCTGCTCTGAGATGGGTGTGGTTAACGGGACACGACTCCAATAGGCCGAGGGTAGCAGGGCACCGAGAGGGTATTTTTGGGTCTGGGTCAGACTCAGTCACACCGGTTTAAGATCTCTTTATGGTCCCCATCTCAGGGGTCCATGTCCAAACTGCTTAACTTGTGGCCTGGGAATATGACGTGGAAAGAGAGGCGGAAGGCCTCTCTGGTTAAGGAGTTTCTCGGTGATCCCGGTGAGCCGGCCCTGGCCAAGCACGTAGCCTGCAACAAATCCATGGACATCTTTACCTAGAGGCAGAAACACGCAGTACCAGCCTGCCTCTCACGCCGTTCCTTATGTCAGAATAGAATCTTATAGAATCCCAGACTGGGGTGGGTTGGAAGGGACCTTAAAGCTCATCCAGGGAGGAACCTTAAAGATCATCTTGTTGTGGAACTGGGCAGGGACACCTTCCGCTATCCCAGGTTGGTCCAAGCCCCGTCCAACCTGGCCTTGGACACTTCCAGGGATTGGGCAGCCACAAATTCCCTGGGCAGCCAGTGCCAGGGCCTCACCACCCTCACTGGGAAGAATTTCTTTCGTATATCAAACCTAAATTTCCCCTCCTTCAGTCTGAACCCAGACAATGAATGATCTCCGCTTATTGTAGGCCCTCAATCACAGCATGAAATTCACGGTAATCACCACCATCACCCTCGCTATTGTCTCATGAAAGGGAGAGAGAAAAGAAATAACCCTGGCCTTGTCTTTTAAAAACGTTGTTATTGTTTTCCGTCAATTGTTGGCTGGTTATGCCGGTGCTTGAGTTAAAGGGAGGGAGAAACAGGCTGGAAATAAGCTGAGGAACAGGCGTGTTAAAGCGCTTTGCAGCGGAGTTGAAGGACTCCAGGGCCGGGTAATTAAGGAGCCCAGCACCCCCCGCACCCGGGAATTGTGTTTCTGCCTCAGGTGCTTCTCTGCATGTTCAAAGTGCACAGGAATGGATCAAACAGGATTTACTCCTTTCTGCAAGGGCTGCCTGACAAGCCGGGATTATGCTCTGGGAAAGCCTCTGATGAGGAATGAAATGAGACACGGCAAAAAAGGGCTCTTTAGAAAAAATAGGGAAAGTGGAGAGGAGGGAGGGCAAGGGAGGGGAAATGGAAAGGAAAGAGGAAGGGAAGGGAAAAGGGAAAAGGGAAAGAAAGATGGAAGAAAAAAGGGAAAGTAAGAAGGAAGGAAAAAGGGAAGGAACAAATGAGGATGTTGTCCTGGTGGGCTGGGTATTGTCATGGCCAGCTGGCTCCTTGAGTGGCACGGGGATGAAAACGGTGGCCCATATCCCCACCCATTAGGGCTGGCTGGGATGTGTCCTGAAGGAACAGGAGGTTTTGGTTTGATTGATTTTGAGAGGGGCTTGAAGCTGAATTTCCCAGGAGTCCTGACCTGCCAGGTGGGCTGGTGTCTTCTCCTGTAACACTCCTGCCGTGACTGTGTGCCCCTTTGAGCCCCTCTGCGAGTCCAACAAAGCGATCTTTTCATTTTGGTGGGTTGAGGATGGAGCCTGTTGGAAAAGGAGAGCTCTATTCCTAATAAAATGTGCTGAATTCCAGGAGGCCACAAGGGGAAGGGGAAAAGGAGAACTGTCCGGGCAAAGAGCCCTGTTAAGGGCACAGCCACACACGCTGGGGATGCTGGCATCCCTTTCCCCCTCCTGCTGCCCACCAGAGGGTGAGAGCTTAACCTCTGCACACAGGTGAGCTCTGTGCTGTGGTGGGAGCGAGACCTGAAAGGCGCCTGCACCTTCCCAGCTGGAATTCCCATGCCAGCGCCGGCTCTCGGAGCACTGATGTGCTGCCAGTTGTCTTTTGCTAGAAATTGTCATTTTGGAGGCTTGAAATCCCCATCAGGACGTTATGTTTTCCCTCTTCCCATCTTTCCTTCATCCCCCAGCCCAGTTGCTGGCCCCCATGGAGTGGCTGCTGTGCCACAAGGCAGAGCCAAGCTGGGAGCTCAGCCACCGGGAGATAATTGACTTCGGAAGCGTTCCGTATATGAGAACTGGGAAGAAAACAAGAGGAAAAATGTTATTTTACAACCTTGATACTCCTGACCTCATTGGAAATAAATACACACATAACAGCCTGGAGAAATCGGATGCTGCATTTAATGGAGAGGCAGGGATGGGAGCGCGGGGCTGTGCTGGCCTCGCACGGCTCCGACGGGTACTACAAGGCTCCGCGGTGGAGTAAAATGCTTGGGAGGACGCGCGGGGTGCTGGAGTATCCAAAGGCAGAAGGACAGCCCCGTTTTCCCCGTTTTCCTCCCCATCTGCCGCTGGGGGCTCTGCTGCGGTGCCAGACGGGTGACACTGGTGGCACTGGTGCGGAGGTGGGGTGGTTTGCTGTGCTCTGGGGGGGCTCCAGAGGGAGCTCAGCTCCCCTGGGATGCAGGAGCTGAGGCAAAGCCCACCCGTTTGCCACCATCCAGCTGTTGCATCCCCAGATCGCGAAGCTTCGGCTTTGACACCCTCCTGCCCCGAGCTCCCCGGGCCCGCGGGGGGGGTGAGGGTGCTGGGGGTGGTGCTGTGACCCCACCACCCACCAGAGCCCCCGGGGAGCCCAGGGCACCTTGGCTGCCCCTGCCTTCCCCGTCCCTCTCTGCCATCTGTGCCAGGGTCGTTAAAGGTGTGAATTAGTGCTTGTCGTGGGCCCTACTTAAAGGTAATGAAGTTTACTTGGCTGGGTAAATTACCAGCTCTCTTTAAATGGCCCTTTTTTCCCCTCATTACTATGCAGATGTATGCTAATGCGATGGTCTCCAAACACAACTCTGATGACCTTCTAATTTTTATTTATTTATTTACTTGACGAAGCAGTTTTGGCTGGCAGTGTAATTTAATTAGCGGCTCCATTTCGGAGCCTGCCTGGCAGCCAGGGGAGAGGAGCTGGGGCTGCAGAGGGGCTCCTCGAAAGGAGACGGGCGGGGCTCCCCCCCAAAGCTGGGGGTCGCAGAGCCCTAGAATTACGGAATGGTTTGGGTGGGAAGGGACCCTAAAGCTCATCTCGTTCCACCCCCTGCCGTGAGCAGGGACACCTTGCACTACCCCAGGTTGCTCCAAGCCCCATCCATCATGTGGCCTTGAACATTTCCAGTGATAGGGAGCCCACAGCCTTTCTGGCCAACCTGTGCCAGGGCCTCACCACCCTCACTGGGAAGAATTTCTTCCTAATATCTAATCTAAATCTCTCCTCTTTTAGTTTAAAACCCCCCCCCCCGTGTCCTGTCGCTCCACGCCCCTGTAAATGTCACTCTCCCTCCTTTTTGTAATCCCTCTTAAATACAGGAAAATGCAGGGGGAAGGCTCTGGCTCATCTGGACTTCCCACGGGTGTATTTAGGGAGTGACCGAGTAGTGGTGGGATCAATTACACGAAGTTTCTAGGGTCGTACAAAAGGAGAGTGCTGAAAATACACTGAATAGGAGGAAATCTTTGCCTCTGGTCTGAAGGAGGGCACTGCAGGGAGCATCCCCTGCAGGCAGAGCCAGCCTGTGCCGTGCTGCCAGCTGTCCCCTGCCCGGGTGGCCGCTGCCAATTCAGTATCTGGGTGTGGGGAGCAGCTCGGGGGACAGAGCAGCAGCAGCCCTGGGGGCAGGGAGCGCCAATGAAACGCCTCGTGCAAAGCATCAGCCTGGCTGTAATGAATGGCAGCCCGGGAGGAGCGTGGCCGACAGCTCCGCTGATAGATCTGGAGTTTCTCTCCTGCAAGGGAACGTGTGGCACAGCAGTAATCAGGGACCGGCTTGGGAAGTCGGGTGCCTGGACATGCAGGCAGTGTCTGAGCGCCCATGGGTAGCCTTGAGGAAGGGTGATTTCCCAAGTGCCTCTTCTACTGGATGTCCCCTTCTTTCCCCACATCCTTCTCTCTCGTGCTGCTTTGCCCCTTCCCATTCCCACCCCGCTGCAGTTCTGTCCCACCCGCAGAGCCCCGCTCCTCCTCCCCTCCATCCCCGAGCCGGCTGGAGCAGTGCCGGGGGTGCCCTGGGGTGCCCAGACACGGCAGCTCCAGCTGCTGCTGTTTAGGTTTAAGTGCTTACATTTGTTTATCGCAAAGACGCCCCTGAGATTTCCTGGCTCATCCACAAGCTGGGCCAGAGAGCTGAGCGAGGAAACCCACGGAAGTCAATCGTCAGCAAAAAGACCCCCCAAACCAGCACCCGGCTGCGACCCCAGCCTGGAGGTGCAGGGAACAGAGCTGGGTGCCTGGGTGGGGGCTGTGGGGCCCCAGCTGGGATCAGGCAGGACCTTTCCATGTTTTTGGGTGCTTTCAGAGCGGGAGCAGGCACTGCCGGCCCCCTGGTTCCCTTGCAGCTCTCAGTGGCTGAGCCTGCCATAGGGAGAGTAATAATATTAATAATGATAATATTAATAACAGGAGTAATGCTCTGGCAGCGGGATTGCAGCCTCTCCTGCCCATTCGTTCCGCCTGGTTAGAGGCTAATGGGAAACCCAGAGGAGGGGACCACAACCCAGAGGAACTTGGCTAGACGGAGCCTCCCACAGCATCCTTCATCCTCAGGGATCCGGAGCCAACCCTGGCAGGGATCCGAGCAGTTCTGCGCACGCAGATGGTGGTGGTGGCCAGGGGAGAGCTTTGAAACATCGGTGCTGTCCTCCAGTGGGTACGAAGTGTGATGCCCAGAGCGTAGGGTGACAGGGCTGGGTCTGGGGAGTCTGTCCGTGTCCCTGTGGACCTCCAGCTCCAAAGAGGATGAGCTACCCAAGCCCCTCTCATTATTTGCTTTTCAAGCCCTCCATCCTCTGCAGTAAAAGCAAACAGCTTCATGCCAGGTGGGTAGAGAGGAGGTTGCCCACCTCTTCCCAGCCTCTCATCTCCCGGTTTTTTCCTCAGCCAGGAGCTGGGAAGCACAAAGCCATTTGGGTGAGTGGTCCCACTCCAGCCCCAGGCTGGGCCAGTGCCCGGGATGCTGGCAGCAAGGAGGTAGTTCAAACTTTTATTGGCGTATTCATGTCCTCCGATTGACTGATAAACTGGCTCCTCATTATGTTTTTGTGTTCTACTCGTCTTTTTAATTAGCCTAAGGGCCTCATTAGCAGCAGCAGCAGCAATGACTCTGTGATCAGCCTTGCCTGGCATCCAACCTGCATAATGTCGCACAGGCTCCGTGCAGAGGGGTTACCTGTGAAGTGCCTCCCTCCTCCTCCCCAAGCCCCTGTTCCCGAGGGAGAGGACGTGGGAACACTCCTGGACTGGGATGGGGAGCGGCAGTGCTGGCTTCATGACGGGATGCTGCACAGAAAGAGGGTGCAAGTGTCAAAACGCTGCTCAGAGCTTCTGGCTCCTCTGCTTTGCTCCTCTCCTATTCCCTATTGGGTGGTGGTTTTATGCCTCAGTTTCCTCGCCCTCATCCTGTGCCCCTTCCCCTCCTCCCTCCCTCTGTTTCAGCGGAGGGTGAGGATCTCTCTGGCAAGAAAAGCTGCAGATTGCTCCCATCCTGGGGACTGGGGACTTCTGCACCCGACTTTGCTGCAGGAAGCCAAAACCTCCAGCGCCGTGCCGCAGCCAGGGAAGGCCCTGCCTCGGCAGCCAGCTGGTGCCCCCTTGCTCTGCCTGTGCCATCAGGCAGCCAATTAGCAAGAAATTAATATTGTGATTAGCAAATATTATGATTTTCTATCTGAATCTGTAATAAGCTGATTATTCACTCGTGAGTAGAAGCCATTGCTGGTAGATGGGGCTGCCTTCATCCTGCCGGGATGGTGCCGGGCACATCCTGGAGCAGGAGCATCATCCTGCCTGGGATGGGGGATTCCACGCCGGGGCTGGCTGGGCTCCATCCCCGGTGCCTGGAGGGAAGCAGGCGGCCCCTGCCTGCCCAGCAGCCCCCAGGCAGGGCTTGCTGCAGGAGCGTGCAGGGCTGCAGCCTGTCAGCAGATGGCAATGCCCTCCTGCGGCACGGCAGAGCAGCCTGGTGGCACTTTGGGGACATCAGGGACTGCTGGGAACCACCCTCCCCAGGCAGCACTGCCTTGCCTGCAGCAGCTGAGCGATCCCACAGAGAGAGACAGGCTCAGCATGGTGAGCTGAGCTCTGGTTCATCATTTCCTGGCTTGTGTGGTTTGTGCTGCAGCTCTTCATGGGGCTGGGACTGTTCTTCCTGCTCGTTTCAGAGCATCCGTGGTGCTCCTCTCCAGCGGGGATCGCAGAATTATAACATAGTTTGGGTTGGAAGGGACCTTTAAAGTCTCTGATCCAACCCCCCCTGCCATGAGCAGGAAGAACTTCCACCAAACCAGGTTGCTCCAAGCCCTGTCCAGCCTGGCCTTGAGCGCTTCCAGGGGTGAAGAATCCACCAGCTCTCTGGACAGCCTGCTGCAGTGTTTCCCCCCTGGCACTCCCTGTGCTTTCCCTGTGAGTTTTCTCAGTTTTGAGTTAGCGAATGTCCGGGTTGATGTGGGACGTGCTGATGGACGTCAAAATCTGCTTTTCCTTTGCATTTTCCTGCGTATTTTGGATCTTATGGAAAACGTCATGTGTTCAGGCGCTTATCTTTCAAGAAGATATTGGCAAATTTCCCTCCCTTGCGGATCCCAGAATACTGATGAGGCATGACAAGAGATAATTTTCCCTGTGTTGTTAAAGAGAGAAGTTTTCCTCTGCTTGGGGAAACTGAGGCACACACAGTGATTTCTCAAAGCCAAGGAAAAGGGGCATGGGAAGCAGGAGGAGAAAGCAAGGTTGCATGGGCTGAAAACTGTATTTTCCCTGGACCTGTTCCGTGCCAATCCGGGACGGCTCAGTTTTGTTTTCTTGTGAAAAAATACTCAAAAATCACATAAATATGGTAATTTGTGACCATCTCGTGCTCTGGGTCCGTCAGGTGCACAGGGATCGGCTCTGAACTGACTTGGAA
Source organism: Corvus brachyrhynchos (assembly GCF_000691975.1). Classification (NCBI taxonomy): domain Eukaryota; kingdom Metazoa; phylum Chordata; class Aves; order Passeriformes; family Corvidae; genus Corvus; species Corvus brachyrhynchos. Next base: position 2,407,634 of record NW_008238838.1, read on the forward strand.
AAGCAGGGTTTTATTCTACACAGCTCCGTACTTGGGAAATAATCCGGGGGTTTGGCTGGTTTTGCATGGAAGAGGGAGCTGAGCACTAGATGGCGAAAACGAGCCGTGGAAAAGGCCCGTGGTCCTCGCTCCGCCATCCTCCCGGCCCTCACTCCCCCATCCTCCCCTCCCTCATCCCCTCATCCTCCCCTCCCTCACCCGCCATCCTCCCCTCTCTCACTCCCCCATCCTCCCTCCCCTCATCCCCTCATCCTCCCTGCCCTCACTCCACCATCCTCCCCTCCCTCACTCCCCCCTCCTCCCTGCCCTCACCTCAGCATCTCGGCTGAAGATTTGGGAAAAAAGAAGAGATAAGTTGGGGGAATGTGATTTCTGCAGCTGCAACTCTTCCCTGACCTTGAGCACCCTCAGTCCAGGATGTGATGGCTGTGCAGGTGGTTCAGCTTGGCCCTCATGCTCTTCTCCTCCCTCCCTTGCTCTGTGATCGCACCAGACCCGTGGCTCACACTGAACCCCCTCTATCCTCACTTGCAGAACTCATTGCAGCCCTGGGAAGTGCTAACAGGGTGGGAAGTGGGAGCAGTGAAAGGCTGGTTGGAGAGGAGTGAGGGGATGTTCTCCAGTGCTGCCAGGCATGGGCCAATCCTGGCCTGCTTAACCTGCTGTGTGGGAAATCACCACACCTCTCATGGGCATGGTGCCACCGCAGCCCATCCCAGGGCGTCTCCCCTGTATCCCCAGGCTGGATCCTCAGGGATTTTCCTTACAGGTGTGGGTTGCTTCTCCTGCCAGCTCTGCATTGTCCCTCCCCGCTGTGCAAACACACAGAGCATCTTTGTAGAAACAACAAAGCAGCATCGTCTCCTCTCCTTCCTACTCCTCTCCTTCCTCCTCCTCTTCCTCGGTATCACAGAGGGTTTGGATGCCTGGAGCCTCTCCCCTCCCTTTCGTGGAGCAGCTGCCTGGCAGTGCTGGGCAGAGCCCTTCCTGGCTCCCACAAGCCGTGGGCAGAGCAGGCTCCTGCTGGTCAGCCATTTGTTTGCTTTCCTGCCATCAGGCTATGCCGAGCTGGAATTGCTCCTCCTCGGAGCAGCCTCTCCGCACGTGTGTTTACGACCTGTGCCTAAGGCATGTTTCCTCCCATCGAGAGTTGGCTGTGGCTCTTGCAGCTGCTTTTCCTCCCGATGCCAAGTCTGGAAGGAGTTTCTTGCATGCTAAAGCACAACAATCCATCCCAGCAGGAAGCAGAGGCAGAAGTGCTGGCTCAGGGAGAGCCGTGTGCCCGGCTGTTTGTCTGTCTGCCCCTGGAGCTGCCCTTCTCCTGATGCCCACAGCCCTGATGTTCTCACCTACATGAGGGACATGGAAAGAAAGGGGAGAAGTTCACGTTGGATGGAGCTCTGAGCAACCTGGGGTAGTTAAAGCTGTCTCTGCCCATGGCAAAACGTTGGAACAAGGTGGATCTTTAAGGTCCCTTCCACCCCAAAACGTTCCACCATTCGGTAATTCTGTGGTAAGTCTCCATGCAAGCCCTGGAGCCAGAAGTATCTGTGACTTTTCAGAGTGAGCTCAGGAGAGCTGACATCACCTCTGGAGCAAGAAGAGGGGTGTCTGTATGGCAACATGATTTTAATGGGGGATAAAATGAGAGTGGCTGCAGTGAGGGATCCTGGGGTATGTGCAAGTGGGATGGGAGAGGTGCTGAGCTTCTTCTTCAAAGCAGCGCTTATCCAGGGAATTTATTTTCTGCTGTGGATTTGGCACAATCAGGAATTGACTTTAGAATTTCGACTTCCTTCCCTTTTCTTGGGTTTAACTTACAATTTTCTTGTCTGCTGCTTTTCTTAAAACTCTCGAATATGTGGATCCAAACTACCCCGAAGGCCGAGCAGTTTGTAAATGCATTAAGGCCCACGTCAGGGGAGGTGACCGTGGGCTTGGCGACGCTGCAGGAGCGGCACCACGCAGCCGAGCAAACAAAAGGCAGCTCGGTGGGGACACGGGGACTCTGATCCAGGCTGAGTTAGAGACACCAGCTCTGTAATCACTGGCAAAAAGGGGATTAAGAAGGGGCTTCGTTGAGGGCTTACACGTTTCTGAAGGGAATTGAGCGGATTGATGCCACGAGACTCTTTGAGCTCGTCGTGTCAGATTAGAGGAACAAGTGGGCATCAGTTTAAGCCAAGATGCCACAAAGCAGGACATTAAAGGAATTTAGGTGAATAGACATATATTTAAAATATTTTTCTGTGTGCTGTGATTAGTTAATCTAAGCCATTGACTACCCAAGGCAGCAGTCAGAGTAATCAGCGCAAATGACTTTAAAATGAAGCCAAGTTGGTAATTAGGGATAACAAATGTCACGTCAGGAAAGCGGTGACTTGGCTCAAGTGTGCTGGAGCTTTGTGAAGATTGTCCGGACCCTGTGTCCAGCCAGTGAAGGAGGAGGAGGAGCAGGAGAACCTGATGATGCAGAGGATGTTGGGCCATGCTAATTGCGTCCTGCTCAGTGCTGTGTGGGTTAATTTATGGAGTTCATACTCTTTGACTGCCCTTTTGGGGCTGGTTTTGGGCTGCTGAGGGACCATTACTTGGAGAGGAAGCAGAAGGCTGAGGGAGGCACAAGCAGAGAGTAGCTGAGCAAGTCCACTCAGACACCGCAGTGACTTGGAGCTCGCCATCAGTAGGTTTCAGAGTTAACATCACGCGGCGTGAGTGCCCGATAAGACATCTGGCATTCAGCTTAGCACCGAATCTCCTCTGTCTGCTGCAGCTCAGAGCAAACACAGACCTTTCCTGAAGGGAGGCACGGTTTTTGCCTGTTTGTGAAGTGCACAGCAGGGCCCTGATTTCAGCCGTTATCTCTGGCGCTCACTGGAACAATAACAACATCTGAAAGCTTCGAGTTTTGTAATGACTGTTTTTACAAAATCTCTTCTGGTTGCGTTTGAATTTTATTTTTTTTTTTAAGTTGCTCTGTGAATAAATTGAAAGCAGATACAAACCGCAGCCAGCCCCCTGGAAAGTGTCACCTTCACAGTGACGCCGACCGTGGCGCTGACAAAATCTCCTGTCGGGTGACGTGCTGGCAGATGGCAACGTCCGCTGGGAGGGAGCAAACGAGCAGCGAGAAATCCTGCAAGGAAACAGCCAAAATAACCCCCAATCCACGCAGGAGTGTGTGTCCACTGGGAGAGGAGAATGCTGCCAGAGGGTGTAAAAGGCTGCCTTGAACCCTCCCAGCTGGTGTCTGCTGAATCCATGAATTCAGGCAGTGACAGGACAAGGGGAAATAGTTTTAAATTGGCAGAGGGCAGGGTTAGGTGGGATATTGGGAGGGAATTCTTCCCTGGGAGTGGGGACACTCTGTCACAAGTTGCCCATGGAAGCTGTGGCTGCCCCATCCCTGGAAATGTTCCAGGCCTGGTTGGACAGGGCTTGGAGCAAACTGGTCTAGTGGGAGGTGTCCCTGCACAGAGCAGGGGGTGGAATGGGCTGAGCTGTAAGGTCTCTTCCAGCCCAAACCAGTCTGGGATTCTACAGTTTTTGATCCCAACCGCCTTCCCAACAAAAGCAAAGCTAGAAGTAGCCTGGGAATGTTTTATCTTCCTCTTCCCCTTCTTTTTCTTCCCCCATCCCTGCTCATTCCTTGCCATGACTCCAGCAGACATCTAATGAAGTGAAGGAATTTATACTGGCCAAAGTGGAATGTATGAGGCCGATTGCCTTCATCTTATTACCCTTAATGAGAGCCTGTGTAGATAAATCCTCCTGGATCCTGATGGAAGCTTCCCTTTGAATATCTGACATGCAGTGTGAGTTATGGGAATGCTGAGTCTGGGGGAAGGGCAGTCCCACGTGTCACCTGCTGCAGAGCACAGGAGTTAATGTGCTCCCGGGGGGATTTAGGAGTGGTCCCGATGAGATGCCCAGACAGCAGCTCTGGGCTGGTTTTTGGAAAGCTGGGGGTTCAGGGGCTGCTTTTGGGTGATCAGGGTTTGGGCACCCCTTGGCCTGGCCATGGTGGTGGCCCCATGGGTGGTGGCCTGGGGCTTCTTCACCAGGTTTTCAGCCCCCACTATGCTGGATCAAAGGGGACAGTGGGAGCCACTGTCCCATCCTCCCCACATCTCTGAGATGCTGGAACAGGTCACTCGGAGAGGTTGTGGACTCTCCATCCCTGGAATGTCCAAAGCCAGGCTGGATGGGGTTTGGAGCAACCTGGGATAGTGGAAGGTGTTTCTGCCCATGACATTGGAACGAGATGAGCTTTAAGGTTCCTTCCAACCCAGATCAATCTGGGATCTCTGATCCCTCCTTGATGCTGGCCATGGATGGCCATTTCCTCTGTGGATAGCAAAGGGAAAGGAGGAGCTGTTTCCCAGGGCTGTCAGAGCTACAGTCCTGCTGGTATTTAATTTTTTTTTTCCCCAATAAGGCCTGAACTCCCTGGCTAATTAAATAGCAAGTGGCTATTAAGCTCTTGCCTAGGACTAAGGTTTAATAAGGCGGTAATAGGCACTGTGTGTTTGTGCGTGTGTACCCAGCCTGAGGTGGGAAACCTCAGCCCAGGTGCTCTTTAAATAGTCAATAGTTATTTATTAAACATGGGGCAGCTATCCAGTGAAATTTAAATTAAAGGCCTGGCTGAGAGATGAGCTTGGATTTAAAGAATTAAAGGGTTAGCAGACTAGCACAGCATGCACTGGAATCCTAAACCTGCGTTCCTAAAACTGGAATAGCAGAAGGAAGCAACACATTGCCATTTAATTTGTGTGAGTTCCCTGTTTGCTCTGCAAATACCAGTGAAGGTTAATGTTTTTAAAAGTTTTGGGCTGGCTTCTTTCCCTCTGATGGCAATCTGGGCGTGGAAAAGCCCCAGTGACAGTTCTCCTGATGGTGTTGTTTCCCACTGGAGCCCTCCAGCTTCTGTTGCTTCCTTGGTGTGGGGATTATTGGCACCATCTGTGAGAATCATCATGGAATTATGGAATGGTTTGGGCTATAAGGAACACTAAAGCTCATCCAGTTCCACCCCTGCTGTGGGCAGGGACACCTTCCACTAGTTCCAAGTCCGGTCCAGCCTGGCCTTGGACACTTCCAGGTATCCTTGGAAGTGTTCAAGGCATCCACAGCTTGTCTGTGCAGTCTGTGCCAGGACCTCACCACCTTCCCAGGGAAGAATTTCTTCCTAAAGAGGATCCTCTTTTCTTTATGGGCTTCACCAGAAAGGTGATGCTCTGTACCCTGCAGGAGTGGGGGGGACAAAACACCTCAGTTAGGGTGGAAACTTGCATCCATGGCTGGATGACACCTGCTCAGGGCATGGAATGTCAGTATGAAGTTAATCAGCTCTCAGCACCGCTTTCCCATTCCTTGGCTTCTCTTTCGAGCCGTAGCGATGCTCACTTATTTTTCATTCCATTTTTCTTCGGAGGGGGATGGGCTGGCTCTGTCCTGCTTGAACACTTGAACCAGATGCTTTCCGACATCTGGGGACTCGCAGAGCTCCCCCTGCAGAGCCGCTTTCCTCTGGGTTTGTCTTCCCTGCTTAGGCAGCCGGCAGGGAGCTGGTTCCCAACAAGTCAGCTGTGCCTGCAAGCACCTCGCTGCGTGTCAGTAACTTTGCTACAGTTGCTTCAGCATTGCTCCAGGAAAAAAAAAACCAGGGGGGGAATGTGGGAGTGGGGAAAGAGCCTTAACTGCTGCTGTTTATTCCTCTTATTTTCAGTTCATTTTATGCAGCTCCAAACACAGCCGACACTCACCCGGGTCCAGTAATGGAAAATAAAGGTCAGGGCTGGAGGCAGCGGCGCTGCCATCCCCGGCTCCCATGGGGTGTGTGGTGAGTGCCAGGGCCACAGGATTTTCCATTTCATTCTGATCTGGGGGGACCAACTGGGGCTGAATTGGCTCCAAGCGATGCCAGCAGCGGCTCCCACCAGCCCGGCCCAGGAATGGGGACAGCACCAGGCAGGAGGAGCCCTGGTGACTCCTTGGCCAGGCTGGATGTTCTGCAGTGTGTCTCCCTGCATGAATAATATGGTTATCGTTAAGAGCCAATTCCAACTCTCTTTCAGGGATTTAGGGTCATACTGGACAAGCTGCGCCCCAAAATCTCACTTGTCCTGAAACATTGCTATTAACCTTCTCCTTAAGGCAGATTTACCAATTTTAAGGATTCAAACAAGACGAAGGCTGTTTGCTGGTGTGCTGATGGTTTCAGGGTGGGTCCCTCTGCTTCTCCAAAGAGTCCCAGGAATACGATTGGCTGGAATATCGCCCACGAGCAGCGTGAGTTGCTGACACAGGTTTGGGATCTGGGACTGGGCTCCTGGACTCCGTCTCAGTGGGAAGCATGAGGATTTTGTCAGGGTGAAACGGAGGCCTTGAAGCCATGCTTGGGTGTTGTCCAATGTGTCCAAGGGGATAAGGCACTCTTGTCTTCCAGGAGTTATTTTGTAGTGATGAATTATGCAGAATGGACTTTTATCCCTTCACATTTTGCTGGTCCTTTGGCCTGCAGATCCCATCTCTCCACATGAAATTAGGGAACCCTGTGGGTACCCCTTGGGATTTGCCTTTTGTTTCTTCTTCCCCTCAAATTTGCTGCTGGGCTCCATGCAGGGCAGCAGGAGATGCTGGAGAAGTGGCTCTGTTTCCCCATGAAATGATCCCAGGCCTGTGTGGGCTGCCTGGGGCTCTGGCAGCCCCGTCACCTTGCTGTGCCTCTCACACCTCACTCAGCTCTTTGCTTTATTGCCTTTGATGTGTAAACCTGACCAAACTACGGATCCTGAATAAAAGAGTCAATAGCAGCAGGTTGGCAGGAGCTGGATGACAGCAGCTGGAGCAAACCTGGTGGGCAGCAGACCCTTACAGAGCGGGAATTTGCCCCTCCTGCCTCCCACCAGAGGTGGATAACTTATTCAAGGCAGACAAAAGCTGGTTTTGTACATTGCCTTTGTATTTTGCCTTTATTTGTGGCTTTTCCTCCTGGTTTTAGCTTTGTGTGAGGCAGTTCCTGCCTCTCCCTCATGCTCAGTGGCTGGGTGATGTCTCTATCAGGCTTGTGCTGAGCATCCTCCCCAGAGCAGCAGCGCTCCCCCATTCCCAGCTCTCCCAGCCACCTCCTGATGCTGCTACATGACAGAGTCCTCCTGCCACTGCCCTCGGGCTCTTTGCTCCAGCTCTGACAGAGGGGTGGGGATAGGGGAGCTTCATTTCCCGGTCGGATACAAAATCCGTGGTGCTTTATTCCTTCCAAGGCACTCACCTGTGGACGCTTCCCTGCGGTCAGGACGCTCCTGCTTCCTCACAGCTCCCTCTTGCCTTATCTCCTAACTTTTTCTTGCATGGGCTGTGAAGATCATCCCTGCTTCTCCAAGGAGCATCTCCAGGACTTCTCCGTGGGCAGCGAGCCCCGGGGCAATGGGAAGCGCTCTTTAGGACCAGCAGATCTTCATGTTTGTATTTCAAAGCACCAGTGGAGTGGGACTGGGATTTTTGCCAGAGTCTTGCTAGAGGGAAAGTTTTCTCTGGCTCGGTTCACACAACGAAGAATTCTCTTTCTTTTTTCCCTCTCTGCTTTATTCTGATAGCTTTTTAACTGGATCAGCTAAATAAGCAGATAGAGTGTACCAGCTCACAAGCCCCTAGAGGTGAGGAGCCACTGCAGACTGAAGTATTTTTTGTGATCTCCAAAGCAGCTGTATTTTATATGCTGGCCCTGTTTTGCTGATCCTATTAAGGGGTACCGTGGAACACAGCACCCTGTGGCTGCGTGTGTCTGGCTTTCTGGAGCAGGGCTTTCTGGCTGTGTGGTGGATCTTGAGCCTTGCCTCATGCCCTGCCTTCCCAAACCCTCACACAAAAGGCTGAAAGGGGATTTCCATTAATTCAGGACCAAATTCTGTAAGGTCCTTTCGGAAAAGACCTCCCCCACATCTTGAAGGTCACCCTCTGCTCTGGAGAGACTCGTGCTCTGCTGGGATGGAGGGAACTGTGACAGTTCAAGGGTCAGGCTGGAAATTCCTCAGTTGTACTAATCTGTGTATGGGATGGAGATGCTGTGGGCAAGGTCAGATGTGTTCTCTCCCCTTTACCAGCCCTCCCACATCTTGGGGTGTTGTAGCTTCATTTCACCCCAGCAGTGCCCCAAGGTGCATCACTGCTCTTCCAGCACATCTCCATCCCTGCCCTGTTTCCATTGTAGCCCCTGGCCCAGGGACTGTGCAGTGATTTGGGGTGTCAGTGTGAGCCAGTGGTGAGAGGCACGGATTCCCCTCCTCCCCCTGTTCGTGCACTGCTGGAAACCCACTGTTAACCTGAGTTTTTAAAACCAGCTCTTCTGCAAAGTGCTGGGCCCACTCACCCCTGAGCCACCTGTCAGCTCCAGGGGAGCCTGCCCAGGGACCCCCCTCACACTAATGAATAAGGACAGTAATTAATGATCATTGCTATTTGTGTTGAGGAGTATGAGTGCTGTCACCGCTGACTGCTCTGGCAATTACCAAGGCTGCTCCCTCCCTGCTCTGGCCAGCGGGAGAGGAGGAGGAGGAGGAGGAGTCACAGACACGCTCAGGAGTCACAGAGATGCTTGGGGCTGGCCAGCCCCAAAGTGTCCCTCGGTATCACCTTGCTGAGTGTGGGAGCAACCAGCAGCAGGTCCCTGAGGTGCTCCAGCCACCTCACCCTCCTCCTCCTCCTCCCGGTATCAATCAGCCTGTTGGAGCTTTCCCAGATGGGTCTCACTTTCTGTTCCATCTCATTTGACACTTCATCAGCTGTAGACGGCAGAGAGACATGTCAGCTCCTGAGATCCATCCCCGACCTGCCAAAAGCCTTGCGCTCCTCGGCAAGAAATGTGATTATTCTGGTTTGCGGCAGAGATTTCTCTTGGTTTTATCTTGGGGGAGGAAATCTCAGCCCCCATCCCATTTCCTTCCCCTTTCCCAGCCCAGCAAAGGCTTGGTGCTTATTCTGGCCTGCTGCAGGTGTGACTGTGCTTCACTGAGCTGAGCACAAACTGACACCTGCCATGTGAAAATCCCAGCAGCATAAAAAGTTCCTGATCCAAAGAGGGGGAAAACCCTTGTCTTCCCCTATGGAAGTGCCCTGAGCACGGAGATCTTTCATGGAAGCTCTGATGCCTTCTCGGTGTGGAGGGAGCGGCTGGGCAGGTACAACTGTACCGCTCCAGGAGCCTCGTACCTTCCCATTCCATCCTTCCAAATTCAGCTGGAAAGACACTGAGCCACGCCCCAAATTCTCCCGAGATCCAGCTGCTCATCCCTCTCTGCAGCTGGTCCTCACCCCCGTGTTCCAGCTGCTGCCTGGCTGACTGGTGGCTGGTGGGAAGAACCCAGGGCAGAGAGAAGAACTCTGTATTTTTCCACATTCCAGTGTTTTCTCTGTGTGTGTGGGTGTCCCATAAACAGTAATGATGGACATTATGTTTTGAAGCTGTTTGAAGGGAGAACATAAAAGCTTAATAGGTAAAAATAGGCTTTTCCATGCAAATTCCTTAGGAAATTAAACACAGCCCGGCTTTCAGTGGGTTTTGTGACGCCCCATTCCACAGGGTTGGTGCTCCCAGGGGCTCAGCTCTTCCCTGTGGAGGTGGGATCAGCTCAAACAGAGGAAAAGGTGTCTTTGGAATTGTTGGCAGGTGGAGAAGCTAAAGGAGGTGAGGATTTAAGAGCCTGGATTCCTCCCGTTGCGTACTGGGGCTGTGACTTGTGATAACGCCCCAAGGCACCGACTGAAATGCACGTCATAAATTAGAACCAAAAATGTGATTACTTTGTCGCTTGGAAGACAAATGTGCGTGCCTGGGGAGTAACAAAGCAGGTTTGATTTGTTGTTGTTTGTACTATGTTTACTATTATTATAACTTATTCCAAATTATTCCAGTCTGGAACAGAGAGGAGACTGTAGCTGGCAAACCTCTTTGGAGGGTGGGTTTGGGGAAAGGGCCAAATCCTAAAAAGCTGAGTGGCATGGCATGAAATGGTCTTGAATATCGGGATGCTGGTGAGGAAATTGGGAAGGTCTGGAGAAGGGAGGGCGTTGAGAGGAGCTGATGCTCATCAGCTGGAGATCCGGGCCCACGAGTGCAATCATCGAGAGGGTGGGGAGGCCCTGGCACACTGTGCCCCAAAAATCTCTGGTTGCCCCATCCCTGGAAGTGTCCAAGGCCAGGTTGGACGGGCCTTGGAGCAACTTGGGATAGTGGAAGGTGTTCCTGCCCATGGCAGGGGGTGGAACAGGATGTTCTTTAAGGTTCCTCCCAACCCAAACCATTGTGAAATTCTGTGATAAAATAAATCAGAGAGAGTTGTCACCCCCTTCTGGGGACAGAAAGCTGAGGTGGAGCCTTGCTGGATACTTGCCCACCCTGGGTAACCTTCAGCTCAGAGCTGAGTCCTTGACTTTGGACCCAGCTTGCTGCTCCATCCCTCCCTCTGAGCAATGTGCTCCTGAGACCCTCCAAGGCACGCGCCGGGATGACTGACAGAGGAACCTCCCTTATTTTCTCCCCTGTAGGAGCAGAAATCTCCACAGAACGCTCCATCCCCCATCATTCCTGACTAGGGAAAAAAGAAATGGAGCTTCTAATACCCGTCTCCACAGGAATCTCTAATGCTAAAGAGCTTAGAGGGAGCACTCATGACTTTGAGAAGAGTAAAAGCCTCCCTTGTCCCCTAAGCGGTGTCCGGCTCAGTGAGCCAACACGCTCTGATACCATGGCAGATGGGTATTTCTAGCATTTGTTTTGATGATGAAAGTGTACATTGTGCTCAAAGATGCCCCCAGGACACATTGTTCTCTGGATAAAGGGATGAAAATTAAAACTAAGTTTCCTAGGTCAAAAGGACGCTCATTAAACCATTCAGGCCTAAGAGGAAAAAGAGGGGGAATGAAAAAAAGACCCAGCTAGCAAAACCCAGCCCTTTCCTTAAAGGAAGGTGGCTCTGGAGGAGGTGCATGGGATTGGTTTGGTGTTGTGTGTGCTGGAAAAGCTCTCTTTGGATGATGATCTTGGTGCCATGCACATTGTCCCCTGTTAGAGAGCAGGTTTGAGGCTGGGATGCTGGAGGGGCAGAAAACTCCAGGGTAATTCTTATTTTAGGGCTGTGTCCAGTGAGGTCATGCCAGGCAGGAAAAGGCAAAGCCACGGGGTGTAATCCAGGGAGAAAACATCAGGATTTGGTTCCCTGCATCAACAAGGTGGGGGAAGTCAGGGGTGGGGTCAGTTGAGCTGATGGTGGGAGCAGCATTGCAGGAATGGGATCATCCACTGCAGTGCCACAAGGTGTGCAGGAAAAGAGGGGGAAAAAAGGGAGAAACTGGAGGAAAATGCAGATTTCCTTTAGGTTTGGGTCCGGACAGGAGCTGTGCGTGCTCCCTGCTCCCTCTATGCCTGCTGGGCTTTGCCCTCCGCTTTCCAACCCCTTCACTGTTGAAGAACAAGCCAGGAGCCCCTTAAAAACCACGTTTCCCTCAGAGAATGGAAAAACACCGCGTTGTAGAGATGGAAATGCCAATCAGTGGGAGCCAGGGGAAGAGAGGAACAGCGTGTGGCCTCTGCAAATTGCAGGAAAAGTGACACAGTTATTCAGAGCCGCTCGGGGAGGGAGGGAGCGTTCGCGGATAGATGGGAAAAGTGGTCTCGGATTCCTTTTATGAGCACATTATTGAGCCAGCATGGACAAATTGTTTCCCATTCTTGTTGCCCCAGTTTCCCCAGCTGTTCAAAGCGGGTCTGATTTTTTACCTGCTGCCTAACAGGGGTGTGAGAGAAGTTTGGGTTATTCTTGCCAAGCACTTGGGCATCCCCGGAAAAGCGGTGCCACGGAAAGGCCGGGCACTGTTGGGGTTCAATAACAGGATCAGGCACTCAGCTGTCAGATTTAGGCTCTAAACTGTTGTTATCCCACTGGAAAATATATAAAAGCCATCCAGGCCACCCAGCAAATAATCAGATCTTGTAACTCACCATATTTAATAGATGAATTAATGAAAACCTCGTGTTTTGAAAGCGACCTCTCCCTTCCCTCCTTCCCAGGAACAACCCCAAACCAAAAATCCCACTGTTTATTTTTCAGCATGTCTGTTTAGGAGCTGCTGCTTCCCTCATTTGGGATCTGATTTGTCCTCCAGAGACGAGCAAAGAGCATCAAGTGTCATTTTAGTTCTCTCCTCTAGATCAAGGGAGAAGATTAATAGATGAGGCTTTTCTTGTGTGTGTGCTGGAGTGTGGAGCTCTTATTTCTCCTTAAATGTTTCCTGTCTGGAATCAAATTTGGGGCTCTCTGCCCCAGAGTTAACACCAAATTCCTCCTTTCTCCTCCCCTAAACCGTATCAGAATTATGGATCTCCTCGACAGCAAGGAGTACCCTGGGGCTGCCAAGTTTTTCATCCTTTTCTCCATCCTCCACCAACCCCCGTTTGTATTCTGTCATTAAAAAGGCTCCTTTTGATCTGGAAATTAATTTCCAGATAAACTCAAGCACACGAGAGCGTGCAGGGCCTTGTGCATCCATGAGCAGGAAGTGGTTTGTTGGCACCAGCTGTGGATCAGTCCCAAATTCTGTGACATCCCTGGACCCCAGCAGCACCAAATGCGACACATTTTTGTAGGGTTAAACTCCTTTATGGAAATATATATAGATAGATAGGAATGTGAATATATACATATTTTAAAATCTCAATTCCCCCCTCCATCCCCATTTTTTTTCTGACCTTTTCCCTTTGAGGGTGGCAGGGCTTTTTTCAGGAGCTTCACACCTTTCTCCAAGCAATATTTTCTCACCTGCTTCCAAAGCCAAGGCAGTTTTCCTGATGCTCCAGCTGATAGGGAGCCCTGCTGTAATCCCAACTTTCCTTTTCACTTAAAAACAGGGAGAAAAGAGGGAAAAATGGGAAAAGGGTGCTACTACATCTTTTTTTTTTTTTTTTTCTAATCCTTTTGTATTTTAAGGGCTGTATTCACCTACTGAGGAATGCCTGGGGAAAAGGGATCCCTTCAGAGCTGCAGTGGGACACGTGGGAGGGGAAGGTGTGGGAATCACAGAATCCCAGAATATCTTGGGTTGGGAGGGACCTTAAAGCTCCATCCAGTGCCACCCCCTGCCATGGGCAGGGACACCTTCCACTATCCCAGGGTGCTCCAAGCCCCGTCCAGCCTGGCCTTGAACTTCGAGGGGTGGAGCAGCCACAGCTGCTCTGGGCACCCTGTGCCAGGGCCTCCCCATCCTCCCAGGGAAGAATTTCTTCCCAATATCCCATCCATCCCTGCCCTCTGGCAGTGGGAAGCCATTCCCCCTTGTCCTGTCCCTCCAGACCTTGTCCAAAGTCCTTCTCCAGATCTTTTGGAGCCCTTTTCAGCACTGAAAGTGGCTCTGCGGTCTTCCTGAAGCCTCCTCTTCTGCAGCTGAACACCTCCTCCCAGCCTGTCTCTGGAGGAAAGGTTCTCCAGCCGCTGGAGCACCTTTGCAGTCTCCCCTGGACTCTGCCCAGCAGCTCCACGTCCTTCTGTGTGAAGGGAAGATGTGGGAATCCCAAAATCCCAGACTGGTTTGGGTTGGGAGGGACCTTAAAGCTCCATCCAGTGCCACCCCCTGCCAAGGGCAGGGACACCTCCCACTGTCCCAGGTTGCTCCAAGCCCCATCCAACCTGGCCTTGGGCACTTCCAGGGATCCAGGGGCAGCCACAGCTGCTCTGGGCACCCCGAGTTCATTCATAAATTTCATGTCCTTGTGCCTCAGTTTCCCTTCCTCTGTTGTCACCTGGGTTTGGGAACACGCTTGGGAAGGTTCCATGGACTGAGCAGAGCCTTGGGCAATGCTGAGAACCTTAATCCAGATCTAAAAGGTGCTTAAAAAAATCCTCCCTGCTTGACTTTCAAGTGGATTTATCTGTAATTCACTCTCCATGTATGTACTAGGAAGGATTTCGGCTCTCAGAGGGTGGGTTTAGGTTTTTTTAAGACATATTACTTTTTTATTCTTTAAAGGCAGCACAGGAGGGGGAAAAGCAGCTAAGTTCACCTTTAAGGATTTATTATCGTTTCTCTAGAGCAGGCATTTACTGGGGGTATTTCTTGGGGGAAATGACTGTCAATTATAAAAAATAAAATAATAATAATAATAAAAATAATAATAATAAATCAATCTGGCTTCGCACTAACAGATGCAAGTGCTATTATAAAAAAAAAAAAAACCCCCCCCCCCCTCCTGAAGCCAGTAACCTTGTGGAGTGATGGATTGTCTTGCTGAAAGTGGAGTTAGGGAGAAATGGAGACAGAGAGGAAGAAATGTAGATACTGTAACATACTCCAGGGGGTCGGGAAAGGGATATGAATTATTAAGTAAAATTAATAATTGAAATAATTAACAGCTGCAAGAGATTTTTGTCCATCCTCCACATAATAGGGGAGTGATGTTTAGTATCAAGCTGGAGTAACCACGAGTAATTTGATGTTAATTAATTCGTTGGCTCAGTATTCCAAGCATTTATGGGTGTTCTCTTTCCTTATAAATATATTAATAAGTTTAAGTCATTCTACAAAAGTAATTTTGCAAATAATAATAATAAAAAAAGAGCCCTGGCAAATGCAAGTCATTTATTTTTGATCAGTAATTAAAATGGCTTTTCCCCCGTCTCGTGTGCATCAGAGGAAAATGGCTTTGTTCCGAGGAGCTTCTAATCCTTGTTCTCCTTCCTCTGATAGGAATTGATGCCATTGGTTGTTTGGAGACAGATTTATGAATTGTTTTTCATCGTGGGCTTTTGGAATTTGTGGCTGGAGCTCCTGAAGACAGGAGGTTTTCCTTCCCCAGCCCCATCGCTCTGAACCCCTTGGATAATTCAGGAGACACTGGAGAGGCTCTGAAAGATGGAGTTAAATGATGTATTTGGGGCAGATAAATTTGGGAGTGCTGGATGGGTGGGTGATGGATGTGAGTAGGAGGAGCCAAACCCCTCTGGAAGCCCTGCTGGGAGGGAAATCCATCCAGAGGGAGCTCCAGGGGCAGATAAATGGGGTGCAGTGGGGTTTATTGCAATCCCAAATGCTCCTCAACGGGATTGGAGGTGCAGGATGCAGAGGGATACAGGGATTCTTGAAGGATGTGTGGCTCTGGCAGGGCACAGCACTGCTCCGCTGACCTTCAGCTCCATCTTTGGGGTGGAAAGGACCCCAAATGTCCCTGTTTGGAGCAGCAAAGGTGTCCAACACCTGTCCTGGGATCTGCTCCTTCTGCTCGCGTGCATCTCACAGGGAAATAACACGACTTGGAGTGGTGTCGTCGTTCTTCGGGAAAGGGTTGGTCTGGATGAAGTCCATGGGGTTTTCCAGGGGCTGACAGCCCCAAACTGAATCCCGGGCCACACTGCTGGAAGCAAATTCCCTTTCAGAGCTTAGGTGGCAGAGACGGTACCCTCTGTGCCACGCTGTGCTTCCGCCTGGGGAAACTGAGGCCACAGCGACACAGGGGAGAAAGGGCTCGGGGCTCCAGGCAGTGTTATTTTGGCTCTGGATTGGGATCTGGGGTGCGATGTTTGGTGTTTGGGATGCTCGGTGTTTGGGATTCTCGGTGTTTGGGATGCGCTGCATTCAGGACACTCTGTGTTCAGGTTGCTCAGTATTTGGGATGCTCATCATTTGGGATACTTGGCATTTGGGATGCTCAACCTTCAGGATGCTTGGTGTTTGGGATGCTTGTTGTTTGGGATGATGGTGTTAGGGATGCTTGAAGTTTGGGATTCTTGATGTTCGGGATGCTTGGCATTCAGGATGCTCTGTGTTTAGGATGCTTGGAGTTTGGGATGCTCAATATTTGGGATGTTTGATGTTCGGGATGCTCAGTGTTTTGGATGTTTGATGCTTGGGCTACTCAGCGTTTGGGATACTCAGTGTTTGGGATGCTTGGTGTTTGACATTTGGGATGCTCAGTATTTGGGACGTTCAGCATTCAGAATGCTCAGTGTTCAGGATGCTCAGCATTTAGGATGTCAGTGTTCGGGATGCTCAGTGTGTAGGATGTCAGTGTTTGGGAAGCTGAGTGTTTGGGATGCTGAGTGTTTGGGATGCTCAGTGTTTGGGATGCTGAGTGTTTGGGATGCTCAGTGTTTGGGATGCTGAGTGTTTGGGATGCTCAGTGTTTGGGATGCTGAGTGTTTGGGATGCTCAGTGTTTGGGATGCTGAGTGTTTGGGATGCTCAGTGTTTGGGATGCTGAGTGTTTGGGATGCTCAGTGTTTGGGATGCTGAGTGTTTGGGATGCTCAGTGTTTGGGATGCTGAGTGTTTGGGATGCTCAGTGTTTGGGATGCTGAGTGTTTGGGATGCTCAGTGTTTGGGATGCTGAGTGTTTGGGATGCTCAGTGTTTGGGATGCTGAGTGTTTGGGATGCTCAGTGTTTGGGATGCTGAGTGTTTGGGATGCTCAGTGTTTGGGATGCTGAGTGTTTGGGATGCTCAGTGTTTGGGATGCTGAGTGTTTGGGATGCTCAGTGTTTGGGATGCTGAGTGTTTGGGATGCTCAGTGTTTGGGATGCTGAGTGTTTGGGATGCTCAGTGTTTGGGATGCTGAGTGTTTGGGATGCTCAGTGTTTGGGATGCTGAGTGTTTGGGATGCTCAGTGTTTGGGATGCTGAGTGTTTGGGATGCTCAGTGTTTGGGATGCTGAGTGTTTGGGATGCTCAGTGTTTGGGATGCTGAGTGTTTGGGATGCTCAGTGTTTGGGATGCTGAGTGTTTGGGATGCTCAGTGTTTGGGATGCTGAGTGTTTGGGATGCTCAGTGTTTGGGATGCTGAGTGTTTGGGATGCTCAGTGTTTGGGATGCTGAGTGTTTGGGATGCTCAGTGTTTGGGATGCTGAGTGTTTGGGATGCTCAGTGTTTGGGATGCTGAGTGTTTGGGATGCTCAGTGTTTGGGATGCTGAGTGTTTGGGATGCTCAGTGTTTGGGATGCTGAGTGTTTGGGATGCTCAGTGTTTGGGATGTCAGTGTTTGGGATGCGCACGGGCTGTGGCAGCAGATGGAGGCTGTTGGATGGCAAATGGCATCTCCATCCTCGGGGAGCAGCGGGATGTTATCTGCAGGCAGCAGCGGCAGCGTCCCTTTGCAAAGCTCAGCACTAAATAGCGGAGCAGGGAAGGAACTAATTGCCATCCTCATCAGCAGATGGGAGTGAGACCTATTTCTGGCCTGGCTGTGGGAGAGGAGCTTGCAGGGAGTTTGGATATCCAGGCTGCTTTGGGCTTGGGTAGCAGGGGCAGTTTAGGTGCTGAGCTGGAGGGGTTGAGGAGGGAATCTCCAGAGATGGAGCAAAGGGGAGGAAATCCTTTTCCCCCGCTCCAAATGCTGTGGGAGCTGCGAGGTGCCTGGCAGCAGGGACCGACTGCTCCTGCCCCAGGGAGTGAAGGAGCATTAAAAGTTGGAAGTTAAAATGATGGAGCTGAGCTATAGCAGCAGAGTTCTGTGCATTTCTCCCACTCAGGGATTTGCCCTATATTTAATTTTTTCCCCTGACTGCTTTAGTGACTCTGTAAACGTTGCGGAGTTTCTGTGTCTTTTTTTTTCCTTTCCTGCTAGATGAAGTGGGTTTGGTTTTTATTGAATCAGTTCCCTCCGAGGATAGAGGTTGCGAGTGGATAAAACCTCTTTCAATCCCATAAAAATGCCGTCAGGGGATTCACTTAAATTTATTTAATCCTGTGCACTTTATCGCGGTCACTTCATCATGGCAGGTAAGTGGATGCTAATGGATCCCTTCTTTTTATGGCCTGCAGCCTCCTGGAATTAGATCCCCCAGCTGCAAATCTCTCGTTTGTGGTTGGCATTTTATCTTCTTTCTTTTATTTGATTAGCGGAGGGGGCGCGAGGCAGGACGCCTGTTTCAGGGAATTAAGGCCAGGACAGCTCTTTGCTCTAATCCTTTCTGACCTTCTGGGTGGCACCAGCCAAAATTTCACTGGGAGGAGATGCTCTGAGGGTGTCAGGACATGAAATCCTCACTCCAGCCCTCCCATCCCGATGAGCCGGGATCTCTTGGTCCAGGTCTGTATTGATAAAACCCAGACGAAGCTTCTGCTCTTCTCTGCCTCGGCGATGAGTCAGAGTTGATGTGAATTTGCCTCTTCTGATGGCCTGATTCACTCTGCTCCAAACCTGACAGGCCCTTTTCACTGAAACGTTGAACTTCATTGTCACCAAACCATTTTCTTTTATAAAGTCGAAGTGTTTGGGTGCTTTCGGGTGAAGGTTGTTGAATTGCCTGCTCCATTAATGCTTTTAAAACAGAGATATTTTTTCCTATGCTGTCACAATTCTGCCTTTTTTTTTTTTTTTTTTTCCCTGAACCTGCTTTAGTATTTAATTTTGGCTTCTCAATCTGGAGGCTTGTCCTGTCTGACCTCTAAACTTCAGCTTGTGTGATGCTCAGGGATGAGGGATGCTGACCCTGTGTGGTCCAGCCCCACCTGGGAGCTCCAGCACCTGTGGCGCTGTTGAATCCTTTCCCACCAGGAAAATAGATTTTCCAGGTTTAACATCACGAAGTGTGGTGCCTGTGTGGAGATTCAGGCCAGTTTAGGTTTCGGAGAACCTGAGGGCTGCAGGGTTTGTGTTCTGGGGCATCACCATGTTGTCCCCAAGGGACACCTGCAAATCTCTCCCGGAGCACTGAAAGGCTCCTCAGGCTCTCATGGAATGTCTTGTAGGGTCTTGTCTCTAGGGAAATCTCTAGGGTCTGTTACCTAGGGGATCTAATGGAGAGTTTCCTCATGGCAAAATGTCCTTTTACAGCACCAGGCACCCAAATCAATCCCAGCTCCAGAATACTCTGCAGGGGAAAAAGCAAAGCCTGGTGTGGGGAAATTAACCTGGTGGTTGGTACCATGGGAGGAGTGGTGCTTGTTGATTCCTGGAGGGATTTATTGCCTCTTGGAAGGGATCCCCCGCATGCCAGAGCATCCCTCAGCACACACTTCCCTCCCATGTCCCCCAGGCAGGGCAAGGCTGGTGTTGGAGTGTTAATGGAAAAACTAAATAACGCTGGAAACACGAAACCATCGGGTGAAAAGCAGAGAGTTTGAGTTATTGAGGAGCCCTCTCGTCACTCACTGCGGAGAGAGAGGGGGAAAGGGAGGGAATATTGGTGTTTGGGAAGCCCAATTATTTCTGAACTGCAGACAGTCTTATTAACTTGGGCAGAAAATTAATTACTCTAATTAGAAAAACTCATTGGAGTTTGGTGAGGAGTTAGTGGGGGAGATGATAGTGGTAGGGGGGAGTTGGGGAGTCACAACAGCCGTGGGAGGGAGGGGACAGAGGGATACACGAGCAATGGGGGAGCTGCTCAGATTAATGGGAGAAGAGACAGGAGAGAGGAAGGAAGGTTTTTTTTTAGTCATGATGGTCTAAATTTAGCAACTTTAGTCTTTAAAAAGCATGAGTATTCTTATATGTGCACACTCACACATATATATATATATATAAAATATATATATATATGCACAGACATATATATATATACAAGCAATATATCTGGAATGTAAGTCAGAAATTTATCTGACTTTCTGTGGGTGGCTGTATTTATTTCCGATGCGCCAGCCCATCAGCACGGGGGGTTGTTAGAAAGTGCTGGGTGGGTGGTTTTTTTTATCGTCACGGATTTATGAAGTCCTTAAAACATCTGTTCCATCCTGATTCCACAGTCCTTCAGCAGCTCGGGGAGAGGGAGATGTTCCTCGGCGGAGCTGTCTGGCTGCGCATGGTTTGGATAAAGATGCATTTGCTGAGTGTTAATAGTGGTGATGCAGGAAGGGGGAGCAGGATCCTTCCTTGGAAGGGATCCCGGGAAGGAAATGCATCCAGGATTGGTGCTGGTGGAGTAAAATGCTGCGGCATGGAAGTGGGAAATCGGGATTTGGGATTTTTGGAGGAGTGTTGTAGGTGTTTGGTAAGAAATCAGCTTTTCCCTTCTTTCCTCCTGTGAGCTGTGGTTACAAAGTGAGTGTATTCACTCATGCCCCATGTAGGTGAAGACAAACACTTGATTCCCAGGCACATCATGGAGTTCTTGGGATTCTTCCCATCCTGTGCAGGGCCAGCAGCTGGATTCAATGATCCTTATGGGTCCCTTCCAACTCAGGATATTTTGTGTTCCTATGACTTTCTCGGTTCAAGAATTCTGAGGCCAGAGATGGGCAAAGACCAGGAGCTGGTAGTCAGTCTCCTCATCACAAAACCCAGCAGCCATCCTTGTAATACTAAAAAAATTCCCAAAACTGAGCTAAGCTCAGATCTGGATGAACCGGAGCTCTCTGGTGTTCAGGATCCTGCTGTCACCTACGAGTCACCACTGTGCCAAGCTGAATGTGCAACACCCAACCTCTGGACAGAAGGGATTGTGCTGCTCTTACAGCTCAGCTGCAGCCCTACAGGGAGCACCCTGCACCCCATCCCGAGCCCCAGAGCAGTGCCCGTGGTGACATTGTGGGACCGGCAGTGGCTGAGCCGACTCTCCAGCCCCGCTGGCTGCACGGCCCCCGGCTTCTCCCCAGTGCCTTTGCTCTGCTGCCTTTGCTGCCTGCTACTGAAATAACCTGTCAAGCGCTCGCTAATAATGAGCCATAAGTCAGATTCTCTCTGGTAGGTTGCCCTGGGTGTCTATCAGAGTCTTTAGGGGTGACCCAATTATGGTAATTGGCCAATTTTGCTACCGGTGTTCAAAAAGAATTGCCAAACAAAGAGGAGAAATCAAAGCTCCCTAGAAATTAGCAGAAACCCCAAATCTAGCTATTTTTCAGACCCTCTTTTTAAAGGTATAAAGTGCCTTTAATATTAACCTCTTCAGTCTGATACCTGCAGAGAAGAGTGAAATAAAATCCCAAGCGCAGCAGATCACGTCAGTGATGCTCCACTCGGGTACCACATCGTGTACTCCATCCCCAGGATTGCTCACAGCCCAGAGCTACAGACATTTGTTCAGCTTCAGAGCCTGAAACTATGTATTTAGAGCAGTAGTTTCCCTCCCACTCAGTCATAAGACCTTGATTTTGCAAGAATTTCTCAGATTATACAGAGATGGACTCAAAGGGGGAAGGTAGAGGAGAGATTTCTTTTCCACCCAGCTGCGTTTGACATGTACCTTCAGTTAGTCAGGGCAAGATAAAGGGAAGAAAGAACAATTGTAGCCCCTTCCTTGCTCCTTTCCATCTGCCACCACCCACCTTCTCTTTCCCCACTCACTGGCCTTGTGTAGAGCACCGGTATTATTGCTGTATCAGAATAATAATAATCCAGAGAGAACACACTGCTACGACTGCTGTGACCTCCTGCCCAGCGGGCTCTGCGGAAACGCTGCTGGAATTGCAACTTGGCACCGAGCTTTGTAGTGAAGGATTGCTCCTGGCTAATCTATAATTTACAAAACACACTCAGATTCATTTTTTATGGCCTGTTTTGATATGATGCCATTTAAAAAGCGGAAAGAAACAACGCACCTTTTTAAAGGTTGCTCCTGGTTCTTCTTGCTCTTTTTTTTCCTTTCTTTTGGGAGGGCACGTTATTTTTGTTGCTCTTGCCATCTGGCCACGGAAAGGGAATTTCTTCCTCTCGCAGGTGTTGGGGACACCTGCAGGGCTGGGGACGGAGTCTTGTGGCACAACCTGCACCTTCAGCATCCAAGCTGGCTGCGCCCACAACCCTCTGCCTGTTCCTGTTGGCTTTTCCCCTCTCTACTCGCTTGGGATACATATTTCAGAGGAGGAAAATGATGTTTTACTCCACCCTCAGCTTTCGCTCAGGAAGGGTGGGCAGGGATAGAGACGGAGAACCCCCAGGGAGATGCTGACATCCCCTGACATCCCCAGGGTGGTGCTTGGACTTCCCACCAGTATCATCATCCCACACGTCCTGCAGCCTCTGGAAAGGGGATATAAAATTCCTGGTACACCAAGAGGAAGAGTTTCTGCTGGCGGTGGGGTGGCTCAGCACAGAGGGCAGAGCCTTTTTGGGGGGACCAAGGCTTGTTCCTCTGGTGGCAGTGCTTCGCCCAGGTGTTTTATTGCCTGCAGGCTCCTCTCCTCTTCCATATGCCGTTTTATGGTGCCCCTTCCTGACTAATGCGAATCCCATCCGGCATATATTAGTGGGAAGGGCATCGTTAGCAGGAAGAGCAGCACTGTGAAAAACCAGCCATGAATCTTCTCAGGCTCGCAGGGCTCTGCAAATAGCACAGGAGGGATTAAATATGTTCATCTTTCCAATCCAAAGGGAAAGGAAGAGGTTTCTCATCAGCCCCCAGCTGCAGCGTGTCCGTGGTAGGATGGTGTAGCTGTAATTAACCTCCTCCCCGACGGAGACTGAGCTGCTTTTCAATCCCCCACGAGTTGCCCAGTGTGGGAAGCAGTGCCTTGAGCAGGAAAAGGTTCGAATCTGTTGATAAATAGAGGCCGTGATCTTCAGCACCCAGGTCCTGGGATGCAGGGAGCACCAGCAGACCTCGTGCTCATTTGTATCCGTGTGCAGGCTGGAGCTTGGGTGTTTTATGCCTCCCTTCATCCATGAAAATAGGGAATTGCCAGCCCACTGCTGAGGAGATCTGTGCTCCTCCAGAGGTGGATGGGAAATAACTTTCCTGACATTTCCATGTAGTCCCAGAGATCTTCAGCTGTTATTTTAGCCAAACCCTGAGGATAGAGGGGCACAGACCACTTCCTGGGCCATCCAAATTATCTGGGTGGCTGCTGTTCCATCAGGTGTGTTGCTGCCAGATGTGTGATGGGAGAACAGGTCACACGTACAGCTGATCCACGGCAACTTGGTTTCCTACACATGGATTCAGTGGGGTTCTGGTGCTAAAAAATGGTTCAGGTAACAGAAACCTCTTGAGGAAAGTGGGTTATGGAGGGGGAAGGTGGTCCTGGGTATGTCTGGAAGGAGAGATGGAGTGTGAGCCTGTAGAGCGAGTCCAAAGGAGGCCACGGAGATGCTCCAAGGGCCGGAGCCCCTCTGCTCTGGAGCCAGGCTGCGAGAGCTGGGGGAGCTCAGAGCCCCTTCCAGGGCATAAAAGGGCTCCAGGAGAGCTGCAGAGGGACTGGGGACAAGGGTTGGAGGGACAGGACCCAGGGAATGGATTCTCACTGGCAGAGGGCAGGGCTGGATGGGATATTGGGAAGGAATTCCTGGCTGTGAGGTGCTGAGGCCCTGGCACAGGGTGCCCAGAGCAGCTGTGGCTGCCCCTGGATCGCTGGAAGTGTCCAAGACCAGGGTGGATGGGGCTTGGAGCAGCCTGGGATAGTGGGAGGTGTCCCTGCCCATGGCAGGGGGTTGGAAGGGGATGATCTCCAAGGTCTCTTCCCACCCAAACCATCCTGGGACTCTGTGACACGCTGGCTGGCAGGGGCTGGCAGGATGGGACGTTCGGCTCCACTGCTGTGGCGATGCTGTGGCATCAATCACTGGGTTAAGGGGCATCAAAGTCAGTGCCTGTGGAGGAGTAAAGCAGGAGTAGAGCAGGAGTAAAGCAGGCTCTAGGGAGGAGCACGTGAGTGAGGAGCACTGAACAGAACCAACCCGATAATGAATGCTGCTGTTACAGCACCTGTCACAACTGCTCAGCAGTTTAATACTCTGCAATTTCAGATGAGAGAAACATCTTTTGCTGGTGATTGCCACTTCTTTTTTTTTAATGAGAAAAAATATTCCATTCTCTCAGTGTTTATTTTCCGTTCACCCTTTTTTTAAAGGTGGGGAAACTGAGGCAGCACGTGGCACTGGCAGTCCTGGGGGTGAGGGGTGGTGTGGGTTCCTGTGGCATCGCTCCCCCTCCTACCCCCTGCTCCTGTAAATTCTTGGAAAAGAACTGTGCAATGTTCTTTGTAGAAGTCCACGTAGCCCTGACTCTCTGCATGGTTAATATTTAGGTCAGCAGAATCTAATTCCTTTTAAAATCATAATATTATCATTGTAATTGCAAATGTTTTCATTAGGCACCGGCACTGGGGAGCCTGGCACAAGCCTGCAAAGGGGCTTTGTTTCTTGCTCGGGTGTCCCGGCTCCAAAGGAACAGCGAGGAATGCTTTGTCCCTCTTTATATCCCATCTCCAAACGTGTAGCTGATACGGGGATTTGTGGCTGTGCCCTGCCAGTGTCAGGTCATGGACAGGGAGAGACACGAGTGGTGTTGCCAGGCCGTTGTTTGAGTGTCGCCTTCCCAGTGCGCTTCCAATTCCCCGGCAAAGAGAATTAGCTTTCCTTAAGTGAGTTATTGTGTCTCCAAGTCAGGGCTCTGCTTCCAGAGAATAAAACGAAACTCTCTGGGGATTCAGTCTTAATACCACCTGCCTGGGAGTCCTGATAGGGGACTTAGTGCCGAAATGAATATTCATCCTTTGCAGTGCGAGTTATGATCCTGCTCCCCATCTCAGGGGGGATTACAGCCCTTTCCAAGGGATGGCATGGGGATGGCTTTGGGATGGGGAGCAGAGGAGGGGCTGTCTGTTCCCAAATATCCCTGTCCCAGAGCGGAAATGAGGCAAGCTGGAGTCCTGATTTTCAGGCAGGGCTGGTGAGATGCTGGCTGAGGTCGGGACAGGGCAGAAAAAGTGATGCCACCTTCTCCACGCACTTCCTTCTTTCCAGTCTAGAGATGCAGGACTTTCCGTCTCCAGGAAGATCATTCTGTGCTGCTGCTGGCAACCATCCATCAGTCTGTCTGCAACACCTCCGTGAGCATCCTGGTGTAGCACCTTCACACCACCCCCAAACATCCTGGGATATTTGCTGTGCAGGAATCGATCCTTTATCTGGAAATACTAAGGAGAAAACTGCAGGAATCAGGAGTTCCTTTGCAGCTTAACTGTCCCGAGCTAGGGCTGCAGGAAGCTCTGCCAATCCCTGTGTCAGCCTGCAAGAGATAGCTGGACTTAGTTATGCCTTGATTAAATAACATTTTTGTTTTTACAGCGGTTAATCCATCCAATTCCCTTAGCACGTTGCTGCTCAGCGATATCCGCCTGGGATAATTGGGATGGTGCTGGGATGAGAGGCCTCTCCCACCCCCTCAGCAGCACCGGAGGATTTTGAACACAATTTTTTCTTGCGGTTTTCCTCGCCAAAATCACAACCTGTGCAAACTCTGCCCTGATCAAATCTATCAAGCCCCAATTTCAGAGCCGTCTGTTGATCCGGGAAATGGACTCGAAATTGGCCCCTTTAATGGGAACGTGGTGCTCGCACAAGTGTTGGAATTAATGGCAGTGCCCTGCCGCGAGCTGGCAAGTTGGGCATTTCATTTCAGTTGCAGGAAATTGCCATAATTTCTGCTCCATGCTCCTCTCAAGTGACGCTCAACATCTCTCTTCCACCCCCCCCCCCCCTTATTTATTTATATTGGGAGAAGAGGATGGTACATGGGCACTTTTCCCCACCCGAACTCTTGTCTTGTTTTCATGGCAACCCCTGCTTAGCAGCAGACCTTTTGTGTACTGAAAAAGGGAGGGAGAAGGGAGGTCTGGAGGGAGAAGAGGATGGCTGGGAGGGAGAGAAGGCTGCAAATGAGATCTGAAGGGCTGGTTTCATGAACAGGGCTGTTGGAGTGTGGATGTTGGCATTGCTGTGCCTCTCTGGTGTAATGGAGCTGGGAGAACCGAGGAGTATTCCAGGAGATGTCCGAATACTGGGGGTGGAGCACTGGGGTCCTCAGGGTGCCATTCCCACAGCATTCCCTCCGGGTTCTTCAAAGCAGAACATCAGGAATGACTTCTCCTGGCAGATCCCCTTGTCCCACTGCAGGCAGGCATCTCCTTGGGTGAGCTCCTGGAGAAGCAGCTCTGTCACACTCAGCTTTGCCGGGGGGGAAATGCTGGAATACAAGCGTGTAAACATCCCACCCCACACTTCAGGTGCTGTGGGTCTGAACTGTTTATTCATCCCTGCCTGAAGGTCATCCTCATCCCCCTGGATGCTCCATTGGGTTTGGTGCTCTTATTTCCTTCTGGCAGAGGTTACCTGGGGAGGTTGAAGCACCAAAGCCCCAGGGGCTTTGCTCCTGGTTGTAAAACAGGGAAAATAATGAAATGGAGTGAGGGCTGCAAAGATGGATGTGTGGAGGTTTCCAGGGCATTTAACACTGTTGTGGGAAGCACCAGAAAAGGTTGAGGAGGAGGTGAATAATTTTGTCTTTGGAGCAGGTTGCAACAGTGTAAAATAAGTAAGACCTGGAGCAATGAGGGCCTGTGCTGAAGCCTGCTTGGGGTGGGGATGTGCCCAGAGCTGGAATCAATGCCTGACCTGATATTCAAACACTTGACTCCTTGTGCCTCCTGCTGGTTTCCCACCATGTCCTGGGGTTTTTCCACAATTCAAAGCAAAATGTTGAGCTGAAATCTCTGGGCAGGGGCTGTCTTTGAGAGTTCAACACCAGCAGTGCTGGAGGATGTGGGATCCCACCTCTCCTGGCACAGTGGCTGGTTTTTCCCTCGGGTACCTCTCTCTGTAACAGAGTCTATCCGAAACCCAAACAAGGGAAGGGAGTTTCTTTCTCCACCTTTAAAATGATTTCTTTCACTGTTGTTTTTCCTGGCCTCGGTGTGGTGCAGGACGACTTATCTCTGCTCAAGTTAGGATCCTTTTATTTCCGACCAGACCTGGCCCTAAGTCATGCAGCGCTCCTTCGACAGAGCTGTAAATTCTCCAAGGCAGCCTGGCAGCCAGTGAGCAGGGTGAGGACATTGGGAGAAATGAGTTTCTGGGGATATGAAGGGGATGAAGCTCTTGGCATCATCTTCCAAGGAGGAAATAGGTGCAGGGGTCACAATCCGAAGACCCCAAAGCATTTTTGGGGCTGTTTGTGTAGGAAAATTGGATGAGGTGTTTCTCTTTTCTCCCTGAGGGAATATTGTCTTAAGAAATGGTGGCAGGATGGCAGTATAGGACAGGAAAATGCAAAGGAGTGCGCACAGGTGTGTGTTGAGAAATCTGTAAATAAGGTTTTGGAATTAAAAAAAACCCTGTGATGTGCAGCTGTGAAGATCCCAAATTGGTGAAGGCAGAGCGTGTATCGCCGGGGGCTGCCTGCCAGCACCAGCAGCTCCCAGTGGCAGTGGCTCAGGAAGGTGGCTCAGAAAACCACTGATCCTGGTTTTCCCCATGGAAAAACAAGGAAAAGCCCACAGCTGTGAATTTGGCAGTGCAGTGACAGAGTTGGCAGCTGTGGGGAGGAGCTGGTTTGTGTGGTTTGGGCTCATGTTTGGTTTTCTGATGGTGTGTGAGTGTTGGTGAGGCCTTTTGAGGGCTCACAGATGCCCCTTTTTGCTGGAATAATGTCCCCCCTCTTTCTCTGGGGTTTCTGCCAGGAATTCTGGACAAGCTCTTCACCCGTGTGTGTGTGTGTCTCTCTAAGGGCGAGTTCTCACCACTGTTTAAGGATCATGGAATGGTTTGGTGTGGAAGAGATTTAAAGCCCATCTTATTCCACCTCCTGCCATGGCCAGGGACACTTTCCACCATCCCAGGTTGCTCCCAGCCCGGCCCAGCCTGGCCTTGGACACTGCCAGGGATCCAGGAACAGCCACAGCTTCTCTGGGCACCCTGTGCCAGGGCCTGCCCATCCTCCCAGGGAACAATTCCTTCCCAATATCCCATCCATCCCTTGCCTCTGGCAGTGGGAAGCCGTTCCCCCTTGTCCTGCCTCTGGCAGTGGGAAGCCGTTCGTTCCCCCTTGTCCTGTCATTCCAAAGCCCCTCTCCAGCTCTTTTGGAGACCCTTTATGCCCTGGGAGTTGCTCTGAGATCTTCATGGAGCCTTTCCTTCTCCCACCCAGCTCTCCCAGCCTGGCTCCAGAGCAGAGAAGCTCCAGCCCTTGGAGTTTCTCTGTGGCCTCCTCTGGACTTGCTCCAGCAGCTCCATATCCTCATGTTTTGGGCTCCAGCTCCGTTTTTCCGTCACTACCCCCACGCCGAAGCCGCAGTGATGCCGGGGCTGAGCGGTGCTGTGCACTTGGGAGGAGAGAGCCAAGGGTGTCACTGAGGCCTCGCATCCAGTGCCAGCCCCAGCCTAATTCCGGCCATGCTCCCACGAGGAAGGTTGCAACTCTCCCTTTCTGCCCCCCTTTGCCAGCCAGCGCCGTCCTATGATCCCAACTGACCTTCTTAAAAGGGATCAACCGCGTCAAGTGAAGAGATGAAGAGTGAAGGGAGGAGCTGGGAGCAGGAGGAGGAGGAATGAAATTAGGAGCAGATATTAATAACTGTGTTAAATATTTATCTGACCTCCTTTCACATGATCCTTTTTAATGGTGACCCAAAAAGCTGATGTGCTAATATTCACTCTCGCTCTCCTTTCTGCCTATCTGTCAAAGCTTTGGGTTTGAGCAGGAAAAAAACAATTCCTTTCTCACCCTCTTGGGTTGGGCTGTGGGAGAAATCGGGGTCCCAAAGGAGCCTCCATCAATAAAGTGACACTGATGATGATGATGGGCTTGTACTCATGGACTTCTCCTGCCTTAATGATGCTCATTCACATCTGACTGAAGGATCTGTTGGGTTTTTAAAAATTTTCTTTGCTTATTTTTCAAGCTGTCCTGTTCTGAATGGCTCCAGGCATTTTGAGCTGTAGCTCGGGGAAACATCGCTGCCTTGAAACCTCAGGCTCAGCTCAGTGAATGTACAAGTCATTAGTGAGGGTTGCTGAATTCCTGACCGGTTTTCCTCCTCCACGCCTGAAAGCCAGTTGTGTTGGAGTGCAGAAATGTCTGCTGTGGTTTGACCTGTTCAGAGGAAAATGAGAGTGGGAGAGAGAATGGGAGCAACAGGGTTCTGGTCGTGGCTGCTCCGAGGCAGGTCTGAGCTGGGGTACAGGGGAAAAGCAGTAATAACTCGGGGTAATTTTAATTCAGGGAGCTCCATCGTGTGTTTCTGATCACATTTTTGCTGTATTCCACTTAGCCCTCGGGTTTCCTTCTCTCATCAGCTCCTGAATTGCAGGAGCATCAACTGTGCATCCAAACTGCTCCGTGTTTTCCATCACCTCATCAGCCTGCCTTTTGCTGCTGAAGTGCCTGCTGTGCTCTCCCTCTTGTTTTCGTGGCTCAAAGCCTGTAAAAAGCCCTTGAGAACAATGTGAAATATCCTCTCATATTATACTATTTGTCTTTTTAAAGGAAGCTGAATCCATTAGAAGCAGGACTGAATTCAGTAGCGGGATTTTTCTAATCTTGCCGACATCAGCCCCCTGGGATGAGCCCCTTTCAGTCGACTTGACTGCATCCTCTGGGATTTAATTTGTGTTTTCAATTTAAACATCAGTTAAGCCACAGCATCTCCTCTCTTGGTCTCAGTTCCCCCTTTGCAGGGTGGAGCTGAGGACATGTCCCAGCTCCAAGATCCAAACCTGGTGGGTCTTCCCCTTGCTCCAATGTCCTGCAGAACCAACAGCCATTTTAGTGGGGCAACACTTCTTTTTTGGGTTAAATGAATGGACTTAGGGATAAAAAGTGGTGTTTGAATCCACTGTCAGAACACAGAGGCCCTGGGACAGGTTGCTCAGACAGGATGTTCCCCTGGATCCCTGGAAGTGTCCAAGGCCAGGTTGGATGGGGCTTGGAGCACCCTGGAGCAGTGGAAGGTGTCCCTGCCCATGGCAGGGAGTTGGAACAAGATGAGCTCTAAACTCCCTTCCAACCCAAACCATTCCATGATTCTGTGATTTTTCCACTGGGATGGCTCTTTCCAGGACCTGCTCTATGACTGTACCTTTTAAAATTAATTACATTAATCTTAAGGTGGAAAAAAAATGACCCCTGTTTTTTGCATTCCTGAACTTGTCCTGGGTGGAGATTTCCACTGAGAGTCTTTCACCAAGTCCGCATCCCCACCGCCTCCAGCAAAACAGAAATGTGTTTAATCTTCCTAAATGTAATCCTGTCGTAGAACAGGAAATTCTCCGCTGGTCAGAGAGGATATTAAGATGCCTGCTCTGAAAAGTGTTTGAAATTATCATCATTAATCTGGAAATGATTATTGCTTAGTTCAAGCTGAGTAACGTGAAAAATAAAGTTAACCTGAAGTGTATATGGGGAAAAGTAAATTGGATTTTTTAAAAAGCTCTCGTTTGCCTAATGGAAGATAAGATTAATAGCATGGCTCGGGAATTTAGAAAAAGTGCAGATTTCCAAAATTTAAAAGCAACTGGTGTTTAAGATGTTTGGAAACCTCGCAGTTGGGGAGATTTCTGCCCAACCCAAAGGATTCCATGAGAGTGTCATTTCATGGACCGGAGGTGTTGCGACTGGCAGGGGGGCTCGGGCAAGGGGTGGGGGTTCAGGTGTGTGGGAAGGGCTGCAGGCACCTGATTTCATCCTCAATCAGTGTGGGAGGAACCAGAGCCTCTCTGGTGAGCAAAGCCAAGTTGTCCAGGTGTGACCTCCAAGAGAGGTTGGTAATGAGGAGTGGCTTGGAATCCCCACCTGGAGACCTGGGGATTCTTCCAGAACCTCTCCCTGAAGGATTTTGACTTTATTAGAGCCTCCCTTGTCACTGTTTTTGACCAGATTTGGGTTAGTTTATGTTGGCTTCTACTTCTGAGCTGAGCCAGCACCTGGCAGATGGAGACAGCCACATGATGGAAAGCAGGGCGTTGGGAGGAAGTTCTTTTCTGTGTGTTTTGAGCAGAGATCTGAGATAATCGCTGCTCTTCTCCTCTTCTGTCAGTCCTGTCTCAGGTTTGTTGCCGTGAACTCTCCTATGTTTATTCTTTCTGCTTTTCTCTCCGATGTGGATCTGAGAGCCATCTCCTCCTGACACCTGCTGATCTCTGATAGCACCACAGACATAAATCCTGCGTTTCTCTTGCCTCCTTGATCCCTGTCAATGCTCCTGAAACCCAGGTCCATGGGGACAGCAAACTCTTGTCCCCAGCCCTGTCCAGAGCCTGTGCTTGCATTGACAGAAGGTTAATACCGATGGGATTTCACAACTTTTTGATTTATTGTCTTTCAGCGTTCATCACTCTTTTCTTTAAATTAAAACTCCCTCCAGATGGGGTTTGTGACACAGATTTATTGATCTGCAATAAAACCTCCCTCATAACCTGTACAGCTGCCCATTCATCTTCCAGTGAAGGAGGGATCATTTCTCTGTGGATGTCCCAAGAATGAAAGCGAGTTGTTAACTTTTTCCCTCTTCTGCCTGTCTTGTTTCTCCCATGATTTCCATGCTTCATCTCAGGTCATTTACAAGGCTCTAGATGGGAACAACATCAGTTCTGAGCTACTCCTCCTGCTCCTTCTGTCTTCCAGTGGGATTCTTGGGGTTGTCCAGAGCAGGGCAAGGAGTTTGGCTTCAGTGAACCTTGCAGGTCCTTTCCAACTCAGGATATTCTATCATTCTTTGATTCAGGCGCTCAGAAGGTGATGTGGTGGCAGAAAGGCCACCTGGAAAAGTCCCATGACATGGCAGAAGACATAAAAGTCTGGCTTAGATCCTGCAAGTCCTAATGAGGCTTCTACCCCTGACTCTGATGGGGATGTGCAGAGAGATGGAGCAATGGCAAAGGCTGTGTGGCTTCTCTGGTGCAGGAAACAGCAATAATTAAATGCTGTAATAAATTCTAGCAAGATAAGTTGGCTGGAAGCTGAAATGATCTCCTTTCGTGTGGCTTCTTGCAGTCACTTGGAGTTTGTTTCACAAATGCCTCAATTTCCTAATCTAGGAGGAGCCCGGTCAGAAAGTGTTGTCTTTGGTGGTGGTGGTATTTTGCTGAAGTTTGGTTTTTTTAGTGATGTTATCACACCTTCCATAATGGTTTTGATCTTGGGCCTGAGTTATTAGCAAGGTTGGTTGTTTTGAGAAGTGTGTCCAGAAGAAAAACGTGTTTGCAATAAAAAATGTCACAGAATCCCAGACTGGTTTGGGATGGAGGGAACCTTAAAGCTCATCCAGTCCCACCCCCAGCAGGGACACCTTCCACTATCCCAGGCTGCTCCATGCCCTGTCCAACCTGGTCTTGGGCACTGCCAGGGATCCAGGGGCAGCCCCAGCTGCTCTCGGC
>NW_008238838.1:2439752-2462672 GCF_000691975.1 Corvus brachyrhynchos
CAGGGGCAGCCACAGCTGCTCTGGGCACCCTGTGCCAGGGCCTGCCCACCCTCCCAGGGAAGAATTTTTTCCCAATATCCCATCTAACCCTGTGCCCTGTCAGTTTGAAGCCATTCCCCTTGTCCTGTCACTACATGCTCTTGTAAATAGTCTCTCCCCGTGAAGTATTGAGTTACTGCAATTTTAGGCAGATTGATAAAAAACATGTCCTCAGAACACATACTGAAGTCTAGACTTGCCCAACTAAATTCTTCTTCCTGAGTTTCCCAGCAGAGAAAGATGAAAATGAAGTAGAAGGCAAAATTTCAGTGGCCTGAAGCCAACCCCTCGAACCTGCATTTGTGTGTGAAGTCTGGTTCCTGACTTGATAGACCTGATACTTAACAGCCTCAGGAATCATGTAGAGCTGCTCATTCTTCAGGAAGCAAATGGGATTAGGGAAGGATCAGTCGTCCTGACAATTGGAACAGGGTTTTTTTCAGGTGCCTCAAAGCACAGTGCTGTGTGAAGCAGGATTATGGAATGTCTGCCCGAAGTCACTCGATGCATTGAATGTATATAAAGACAGCCTGGCAGCTGTTGGCTGAGCACATGAGGGATGATTTTGGGTAACTGTCTTGACCCACCTACATCCCTTCAGGTCGCAGAATCTTAAAATGGACTGGATTGGAAGGGACCTTGAAGATCATCTCATTCCAACTCCCTGGCATAGACAGGGATGCCACCCTCTAAATCAGATTGCTCAGGTGACAGCTATTCCCGAAAATGTCTCTTCTGATGCTTCACCTAAATTCTAGAGATGGTCAAAGCTGTACCACCAGCCCTTTGGAGGACATGGGGGCTGGTGGAGCTATAGGAGAAACACGTGTGCTGATGGAGAGGTGAATGGATGGATGAGATGGCCCAGAAGCGGTAGATGGGAAAGACCAGAGAGCCAGACAGAGGGATGAGCAGTGCCCATGGATAACTTGGGATGAGAGCTGGCCAGGGCAGCGGTGCTCAGGGAAGGCTGGGTGAGTGTTGAGTTAGAAGGGAAGGCACTGTCATTTGTCACCATAATCAGGAAGCCAGGCTGAGAAGGTTTTAATCACTGTGCACGGAGCTGGAATGCAGAGCAAGTTTATGGTTTACAGTGAGCGGACTGACACAGCTGATTGATGTCAAATATGTCATGATGTATATTGTAAAGCCAGGAGATTTAATGGTGTAACTCCATGGTAGTCTTGGAAGTGAGGAGCTGCAGAGCAGGGAGTGATGGATGGGCTCATTTACATGTAAAATTGCCGATGGCATTGACAGCACTGGTATGCGGAGGGAAGATAAGAGGGAGACAGTGAGATTCACTCTGACCCTGATATTGAAATATTAAAATACAGCTGTAGGATCATCTGGACTTTGCAAAGCGAATGCACGTCTGGGTGTGTGTGAGCACGTAAATCCACCGGTGCTCCCAGTTATGACTGTGCACACAGGGGCCTTGGCGAGGCAGAGCAGCTCCGGGTGCTGTTACCAGCCCTTGGCTCAGGCAAGGAGTTTGTGCTGCTCCTACATTCTCAGGGAGGTGAATCCAGTCATTTCCTAGCTTTGGAGGAGCCTTGGTCCCAGTGCTTTTTGGGGCAGTGTTGCAGAGCAGAGGAAGCTGCATTCACCCTGGCAGCTGGGCTGGGAAGGGCTTTCTCCAGAAAGCACAGGCTGGTGGCCTGGGGCTCGGAGTGTCCCATGGCACAAGGCTGGTTCTCCAGCACCAGTGCTCCATTAATGCAGATTCCTGTTGTCACCTGTACGTGTCAGGAGCAGGACTGGTGCAGGATTTGCCTTTGTGGGTCAGTATCTCCCTTCTAATTTTGGTTAAGTGAGGAGGGGAAGAAAAGAAGGGAAATTTGGGGCTGTGAGATAATACAAAGTGAATGTGGTGGAGCAGAGAGCCCGGCCTAAATAAACTGCTCAAGGATGTTTTGTTTTCATTGCGCCTGCTGCAAGCCCTTCCAATTCCTGGCTGTGCTCTCTAACACCATCCTCCAGGATAGTTCTCCAGGAAGCAAATTTCTCTGGGATAACAGTGCTGGGATTTGGTGACCTGCTGGTAGGAGCCTGGGGAAAGTCATGAGGAGAAGCAAGGGGGCAAATGGAAAGCCTGGAAGAGGTGCAGGAGTCCGAGAGGTTCCAGACCCATTTTGGGATGGTTTTATCAGGATTGAGCTCTCCATCACCCACTGCAGCTAAAAGCCATTCTGCTGTCCCCCCCCCAGAGTACCTGTCTCTGGGGCAAGTGCCTCCAGTGAAGCTGGTGGACTCACTCCTAGGATAATTCATCCTTGTTATGTCATGGGGAAACTCGGAGGGATGAGCAAGGGAAGGGAAAAGCTGACTTGGATGCAGGAGCAGCCCAAGGAGGGAATGGAGGTGAAAGAGGAGGTTATGCAAGTCCCTTGCTCCCTAATGAGGGTTATTTACGTGGCATTTACCTCCATCCGCTGGGTCCCTGTTGCCTTTGATCCCATCCCTCATTTCAACCTTCTGACAGTCGGGGAAGGACCTAAACTGGGGTATTTTCAGAGGTGAGTTGGCTAAGAACCAAGTGAGCTGACCCTGATAGAAACACTTAAGAGGCTTTGCAGGGGATTAAGTGACTGTATTTTAATCTTGTGGGGATGTGTCGTGGGTCTTCCTGGGGCTGTGGAGTCCCTGTCCATCCCTGTCCCTGGCTGCAGATGCTCCCAGGACAGATGGACCAAGTGGAGCAGGCAAAAGACAGTATTCCCAGGAATTAATTTGAGTTGCTCTTTTCCTAAATGAAAAGCCTGATATAAAAATTATCCTTGAAAAGGACTTTTTTTTCCCCCCCTTAAATTTATGAACTGCTCTGTGGTCTTTGGAGACAATTATAAATTATAGAGCAGCTATATATCTGAGCCAGAGTTGGAGGCAAAGGGGCTCTGTCAGGGATAGCAGCTGTGGGGGAAAGGGGAAAAGGATTTAGACTTTTTTAGACTTTTTTTGACTTCCTGAGCTCATTTTGGTTCTGATCACAAATCCTTAGAAGATGTTGTGTATCCCATTTCCCATTAACTCTCACAGACTTCAGAAAGCCTTTTTCTGAGCAGAAATTGGGATTGCAGTGCCAGATCAGTGCAGTGTCCTATCTCCAAAAGCTGCCAGCAGCAGATGCTCAGGGAAAAAAGTACAAGAGAGTTATGTTGGAGCAATAAATTTCATCTGGGAAGTTGGCTGGGGGCTGCACAAACAATTATGCTTAACCTGTCCTTGCCCAGATGGGTCCCCGAGATAAAACAGAGTGTCACAAGGATTTGAAATGTTGTTGGATGTGGGAGAACTGGAAGGGTCATCTGTGTTCCCGTGTAGCCCCAAGCGTTGAGAAATGACAAGAGAATAGAGAAGGGTTGATATTGGTTTATTTTCTTGCAGTTCCTCTCTGTATCTCCTTGAATCCATCTCCAGGGCAAGAACACTGGGGGGAAATCGCTGGAAATGCCTCACAGAGCACCGTTCCTGAAAACTGATGGGTTTGTTTGGATTTGGGGCTGCAGGGGAGAGTTTCATACGTGGTCACTTGCAGGAGCACTGGAGCCATCCCCTCACCTCTCCTGTGCCCTCTCTGGGGATCCACGTGGTACAAAACTCCGATGCACTTGGGGTTGCCCTAATCCCAATGGAAACATTACAGCATTCATTTGCCCATTTTTAGAGGGTCTAACTGTGCCCAAACCACTTTGACTCTAATTGCCCCACATGGGAAACATGGATTTGTAGTGGCAGCTGTCCAGTTTGTCTCACCGGAGCACAGAGCTGTGTCCCCAGAGCCACGTGTCCCTCTCTGCAGCCCAGCTGATGGCAGGCAGACACCTTCCCAGCTGGCTCAGCTTTTCCACAGTGCTCTCCCAGGGAGGGTTGGGTTTCTCCTTGACTTGTGCCACGTTTTCTGCCAGAGCAGCCTTTGTTAAAAAGGAGACTGAAGGGGTTTAAATGAGGATTTTGTGCAACCCAGTAAGGCTGCCTTGATTTGTCGTGGAATCCCTGAATGATTTGGGTTCGAAGGGACCTTAGACCTCATCTCGTTCCACCCTCTGCCATGAGCAGGAGCACTTTCCATGAGGTTGCCTCAAGCCCTGTCCAACCTGGCCTTGAATACTTCTGGGGATGAGGAATCATGACAGAAAACTGAGAGATGGAGTTTGAAGGTTTTTGGTGAGTCAGCCAAGAGAGGAGAGACATTCTGGGGAGACTGGCACAGCTGATTTATGGCTTTATGAGCTCCAGGGTACCAGCCCAGCATCCCTGTTCCTGCGGAGCGGGGTGAGGAGGGTGCTGGGAGGGTTGTCCCTGCCATGGGGAGCAGCAGTGCATCCTCGGGGCATCCTCATCCTTCCTTGGGATTTGTTCAGCCTTGTGAGGCTGCATTTTGCCGGTTGCATTAAAGATGTGATGGTTTAACCATCCTCTGGGTGCAGCTGCCCTTCACAGCATCTGGTGACAGGGACAGGAGGCTTTCCCAAGCATTCAGGATCCTGATCCCCCCAGCTTCTTCTCAGCTCCCCTTTTGCCCTCTGCCACGTTCCAATGGCATCCATCCATCCATCCCACTATCCCTCATGTGGGAAGTTGAGGCTACTTTTTGTTTGTTTATTTTAATTATCATCTTTCTCCGTGGCTCGGCGCTCCCGCGAGGGAGACAGCGTCCATGTTAATGGGATTATGTGTGCTGTTTGCTGATGTGGACGTGCTCGCCACTTCCTCTCCCTTTGAATTTCACCCGGATAATTGATTTCTGTCTTTTCCTTGGCACTTGCTTTTGCAGCACAGGGTGTTATTAGTCCCCTTTTGTTTCATTGCTGAGAGACGAAGCCTTTACACAGCAGCCCAAGCACAAACAATTGTTGAATCTGTTGTTTTCTTTATTAACTAACTGGGGATTCCAGGCAGCTCGAAGCCCTCAGAGACACGTAATAACCCCAGTGATGGATTGGGAGCAAAGCGGCTCCTTCCTGCCACCAAAAGTTTGGGAGGATCATCCAGGTCTCTGTTGTTGGTCATGAACCTAAGTGGACTCTGAGTGTCTCCCATCCATCCATTTATGCCAAGATGCTGGGAGCTGAGGGAGCAAATCCTTCCCTGTGCTGCACGTGAGGAGTTGAGGGTGGGCTGAGATTCATGGCACTGCCATGGAATTCCCTTCTGCCGTGGTAGGTTAGGAGGGAAGAGAATCATGGAATGGTTTGGGTTGGAAGGGAGCTTAAGGCTCCATCCAGTCCCACCCCCTCCCACTATCCCAGGCTGCTCCAAGCCCTGTCCAACCTGGCCTTGGACGCTTCCAGGGATCCAGGGGCAGCCACAGCTTCTCTGGGCACCCTGTGCCAGGGCCTGCCCACCCTCCGAGGGAAGAATTCCTTCCCAATATCCCATCTAAATCTGCCCTCCCTCAGCTTAAGGTCATTCCCTCTTGTCCTGTCACTACAAGGGAGAATGGCCTTCATGGGCTGATTGAAGGTGGCTGGTTCTTCTCAACCTGGAGAATGCAGGTTTAGGAAAACTGGCTTTCCAGGAGAACAGGCTGGTTTCAAAGGAGTGATTGAGCAGAACTAACAAATACTAGGAAAATTAAAACGTTTTGCAAGTTTTTAAAATGTAATTGATTTTTTTTCTTAAGGAAAAGAAGTGATTTTCTGGCTCAAAATATAAGATTAAAGCATAGCTGAATTTTTCTTATAATTAATAAGCAAAAACATTTGAAATCTAAAGGTCATGTTGACTTTGGCCCAACTTTTCTTGAGTTTGAGTAATTTGAGAATTTTGGTTTATGGCTTCTTCCCCCCTCCTTCCCTACATGGGAAAGGGCAAAATTTTTATAGAGCAGGAGCAGTTATTTTCTTCCCAGCTTTTTTCCAACTGC
Source organism: Corvus brachyrhynchos (assembly GCF_000691975.1). Lineage (NCBI taxonomy): Eukaryota > Metazoa > Chordata > Aves > Passeriformes > Corvidae > Corvus > Corvus brachyrhynchos. The sequence goes on from NW_008238838.1 coordinate 2,445,661, forward strand.
AGAGATTTCCATAAGAACATCATGTCTAATGTCACACAAACACTCTGAGCACGGAGAAGACATTGGGTTGTTAAAGAGGACTCAACTCTATGGAAAATAAATACAATTGAGTCCTCACTTGCTAGATTGTCCTTTGCTCCAGCCTCTGGGCAGAAATAGGATGTGCTCTCCCAAAACAGGGAACTGGCTCCTCTCTCTGCCCTTCTGGCTCTTGGCTTTGTTTTCTTCTATTTGCATAATTTCCTGGTTTATTTTCTCTTCTTATTGTTTTTTTCTCTTTTCGTTTCTCTTCATTTATTTCCTATTCTCTTGCTGCCTATTTTCTCTTTGATTTTTGCTTCGTTTCTTCCCTCCCTTTCTAGCCTCGAATGTGAGTACTATGAATGAGTGATTTCTAGAAGGAATAAAACCAGTTAAGGAGGCAAAAAAAGCAACAACATTTTCTGTGCATCATGGTGTAAAATGTACAATAATCAAGCAGAACCACTCTAAATGAATTATGGTAAAAAAACGCAGATTACCAACATGTCAAATACTATTAGCACGCAGATTTGTAGAAGGAATGTATGCACAGAGGAAGGGTTTTGTATTTTAGTTTATTTTAGCCTTGAGTGCTTTGTAAAGAGAACACCAGCCACTCCTAACAGCTGGGTTTGGTGCCTTCAGTGAATTACTGATAACAAAATAAAAGCAGGAGCATTCCCCAGGACCATCTCTCATGATGTCAGGGTACCAAGGGGTTACCTCTTGCAGGAACTCCAGGTATGTTCCTGTATGTGAGCAAAAGTCTTGATGCCTTTTCCTGGTCTTAAAATCAAGAGTCATACACGGTTAGAAGGGGAAAAGGGATTTTACCTCGGTATTTATTTTAAGGATCCTTAGGTGTACACGTCCAGGTCATATGCATCGAGATGCACCCCACCGAGCCTATCCTCTTCCCAACATTGGGTATATCATTATAGGTGTTACTAATTAGCAGATCTATCAAAGATTCCCCAATGAGAGGCTCAAGTGAGCCCCCCTCCCCAAGGAACCTTCCCCTGGATGGTTCTATCTTGGTTTACAGAATGTGTTCTGGAGAGGACCTTGGGTTCTGGGGCACACTGATCCCTGGCTACGAAGCTTCTGAAATGTTGAGTCTCTCAGCTTGACAAACAAGTCCAAGAATGGAGGCAAAAAGCACTGAGAAAATAGAAGTTGTAAAAAGGTATAACAGGGGTATAAAAGAAAAGGCAAAAATCTTCATGGCATCAGTCTCATTTCCTTGGATGGGGTTAATGATCCCTTAATCCACTGGAGAAGGGAGATGGAAGAGAATCAAAACTAGGAGCGCCCAAAAATTCTTCTGTCTAGGAATTCGGTTTGTTGACATGGACTAGAAAAGCGAGGAAGGATGGCTTTAATTAGAGGGATTCCTAAAGGACCAGGTGTCTCATAGCATCCTCAAGGACTGGTGGAGTTGGCAATTAGTTGGTGGCCCTGATGACCATTGGAAGAGGCCGCCACGGCTGCTCATGTTGAATACTCATAGAATCAGAAGATCATGAGTTGAAAGGCACCAACAAGGATTATCCAAGCCCAGCTCCCAGCCCTGCACAGGAGAGCCCCAGGAATCCCACTGTGTGATCTAACTCAGCTCTCCAAACAGCCAAGTTTGAGCACCCCTGATAAGGGCGATATTTTCCTTGTCCAAGTTTTATTAATATTTAATAATAATAATATTGCCCTCTCCATTTTATGAATAAAGATTGCTCTTGAATGATTACAGTTATTTTTCCTTGTATGGTGGAGTTTGAAAGGATGAGGAGCTCAGCCAAGAGATGGAAACATTCTGAGTTTGGCCAACAAACCCACATCTCCACCTCGTCAGTGTTTGCTTTGGGGTGAACTCTGTGGAGATCACAAGGAGAGAGCACGGCTCCATCTCTCTTTCATCGAAGCTGCTCCATTTTGCATTAATAAATATTTGTTCAGCCAAGAGGGATTTTATAGCCCATCAGCTCGGGCACTCAGCCGGGATGGAGGAGACGCGTGCTCAGGTCCCTGTTCCAACGTGTGGTTAATTATTTATCTGCAGCAGAATGGCTGAGAGAGGCTGAGACAAAGAGCCAGAGTCCAAGTCTGCAGCCTCATCGCTGGGGTGTTTGGTTGCTAAGAGAGGCCATGAATTTTATCCCTGCAGATAAGTGGTTTTTTTAGGGTTGGAGTGGCTTTGCTGCTCTAGGTCTGAGCAGGAAGTCTAGACTGGGTTTTAACAATTGCTCCAGATAAATTGGGTTGGTCTGGGGGAGTGCTAGGGGGGTTGTATTTTTCTAGGTGGAAATTTTCCAAGATCTAGGAAAGGTGAAATGTCCAGTTTCTCCCTGGGTCAGCATGAGAGAAAAGAAGAATCCCTTCCCACGTTTTCTATTGGACCTCTATGCTCTCCTCTTCCTCGGACACCTTCCACCAGTTTCCCTTCTCAAAGGACAAGTTGTCCAGCCTGGATTATGTCCAGGCTGTCATCACCCAGTTCCCAAGGAATGCTGCACAAGAGGACCTGCTTAGTGCAGGGATCCTGGGACATCTCTTTGAAGAGCCAGCGTTCAGCTGAGGTGGCTGTCGAGCCACCATGTGTCTCCTGGACCAAAGGTTTTCAAAGAGGTCACTTTACTCAAGACATAGGCATTTAGCTTAAAGCGAGTTAATCAGCTGAATTAAAGTGAAATAAGTTACAGCCTAATAGACCCATGGCTTGCAGAGGTTTCTCCCATCCACGCTTTTCCAGAAGGGCTGAGACTTCAGAGATGTCGTGTAGCCTCTAATGAAGACATCTCTGAAGTCTGTGTGTGTCCAACAGTTCAGACTCTCATCCTGTGCTATTGAGTGGGAAGAAAAAGGTCACCTTCCTTGACCTCCCTCAGGCAGATCTTATGCCAAAGGAAAGCTGGAGCTCCTTGACAGAAAGGCTGGGAAGCAAATTAAACAATACAAAGTATTTGTCGACCCTCTGAGGCTTCTTCATTACCGATTTGCAAAATGATGCTGCTCCTCCTCGCTAAAAAATACCTGGGATACTTTTACATAATTACTCAATCAAAACAATTGACTCAACCAGGAAATGCTTTAGAAAACCTCTTACTTTAGGCGTCTTCTTATTAGTGGTTAATAAGAAATAATGCTTTAGTTGTGCAGTTTGTAATGGGAGGTTCCAGCCTTCCTAAGGCGTTGGATTTGGTCTGTAAATGAAAATAGTTTCAAGGTGTAGGCTTAATCTAAACCTGGAGGAAGTTTAGGTTCAACTTCAGGTTGAAACCTGCTCCTGCTTTGAGTGGAGGACTAGATCAGGGGTGTCCAGAGGGCTCGTCTGACCTGATGGTTCCCCGTGAAAGACGTTCTTCATATCCTTGCCATGTTGCTTGGATTTTCCCTTCAGAGTCACTGGAAGGATGTCCCTGAGCAGTAAATCTTTATTATCACCTTGCTCTGGTTTTCTCTAAGCACCGGACTCCTGAGGAGTGCCAGAATAACAACACTGAGATGGTCAGTGAGAGCTGGAGAAGCCTCCCAGCCATGGCACAGGCACCGCTTCCCAGTGCCGATGTCCTCGATGGCTGTGCCACGCCAAAGGTGACAGTGACTTTATCCAGTGCCATTTGTCCTGCTGTAGGAGACCTCCCCAATGTCTGAACGCATGTTTCTGCCAAGGAGCAGCTCGAGGACAGCCATGTGTGTAGTGCCACGTTTTATATTAAACAAAAATAAATTCCCTCTAACGTGAGCTTTTCAGACAGGTTGTCCTAATATATTAACTTCTGTCTGTGTTTTGAATAGTCAATTTCACGGTGAAATGAGTTCTTAATAATATATTTACCACCTGGGAGAAATCTCCCAGCCATCTGGAAAGGAGTGGGGATTTAGTGCCTCCAAATGGAGATTGGTTTTTTATTTATTTATTTTGCCCATGGTTTATTCCCTCCCCCACATCAGACCCAGAGGAAGCTTTGGGTCTGACTTGACCAATGCAGCAGGTTTTTGGGTCTTTTGCCCCATTTCAAGTCTGGCAGAAGGTTCCCTGCCTATGGTAGGGGGGTTGGAAATAGATGATCTTTAAAGTCTCTTCCAACCCAAACCATTCATGGATTCTGGGATTTCGTACTGGTATGGAGGTGTCAAGAAGCATGTGGAGGTTCTCCACAGCTTCCCAGGCTGGAGACTGGTGTTAAGGCAGCATGGGAACATGTCATCTTCACCAACCCTAAGTTGGGATGGCTTCTGTCCCAGGCGCTGAGGGGCTGGTCTGGAGGAAGAGGAGTTTTTCTTGCAAAGCCCTTCCCTTCAGATGGAGATGTCAGTGATACATGACCTGAATCCAGGCTGCTTTGTGTGATACATCTTTGGAACTCTGGTAAAATAGGAGCCAGATGCAAACCAAGCTATCCCTTGATTACATGGGGAAAATGGTGAATTCATCATCGCTTGAAGTCTTGTAAGCAAGACTGATTGTCCTGCTAAAACCCACCGGCGCATCAGCAAGAAGTGACTGGGTTTGCTGGTGTTTGCCTGAGTGCAAGGAAATAATCCCTGTGTTTGTTCTGGGCTCGCAGGGTGAAATTGTGTGGCTTGGCTTCTCCAGGCTGTCAGCTTTGATTGTCTCCTCTGGCCTTTGACATTGTGGATTGATGGAAACTCATCACAGTCTTTCCCTTGTGTCCTCACGTAGCTTCCCCCCGCGCTTAACCCTCATCTTTTATATCACTGGAGTATGAAATTCCCATGTGGTTGAGAGAACTTGGTGCTCACCCAACACTAGTCCCTGTGGAACTGGAATCTGATGGCTCCAGGGCTTGAAAATCATTAATTTTGTTTGCAGAAGTGATAGCATTAGGGGCATTAGCATATCCCCACCCCCTGCTTTCATGCTCCGCACAGGTCGCTCGTGTGACACAAAATGAAACTTTTTGCTGGGAGATTTTGCACAACCCACGTGGGATATCCCTGAATTCCCCAAATTGCTCAGAACATGTTTGCACATGTCATTGCAGGGGGAAGGCTCTGCAGCCCGGCTCTTGGAATTTCTCTGTGCTGCAGGAACGTGTGTAACCTGGTGGATTTTATCTGCCAACTTCTTCTTGTTGGGAATGGTGGCAGAGCCTGAAATAGAAGGCTCTGAAGTGATGGGACAGCAGGGTTAGCATGAACCCATCTCTCCACAGTCACAGAGTCCTGCTCTGGAGTTTCCAGTGCTGTTGTATGTGCAAATTAAAGCCATGAGGTCACAGAATCATGGAAGGGTTTGGGTTGGAAGAGTCCTTAAAGATAATATAGTTCCATGCCCTGTCATGGGACACCTTCCACTATCCCAGGGTGCTCCAAGCTCTGTCCAGGCTGGCCTTGGACACTTCCAGGGATCCAGGGGCAGCCACAGCTTCTCTGGCAACAAGTTTGCCCTCCCTAAAAGACATCATAAATCTCCTTTGTGTTTTCCTGGGCTAAATGAGTTCAGGCAGGAGAGCAGGTCCCAACCTCCCATTTTCTACTGCTTCACTTTGCAGGCTGGAGAAGGGCGAGGAGAAGGCTTGAAGGTCCCCTTCGACTGAGGTTAAAAGCATTAAAGTTTTGTTTGTCCAAACCATTTATCCCATCTCTTCCAGCAGTGCGTGGCTGGGATGCCTCCAGCCATCCACACCTTTGAACCCCCCAGTCTCTAATTTGATGCAGACACCTGGCAGCTCCTGAAACATGTATGGGAGAGGGGAAAAGACAAAGGGAGTCCTGTTAGAGCTGCATTTTACATCAGGTTGCACCAAACCCCTGGATTTAGCTCTCCTTGAACTTGAAGTTGGCAATAATTGAAGACCAGCTTTGGCAGCTGCTGTTCTGACATGATATTGCTGCTAGGTGTTATGAAAACCACTAGAGCCAGAAACCAGTGCAATATTCTCTGCTTGGAGTTTGAGCTTTCAAACATATGAAGCATCAATCTCTCGCTAGCGGCTCCTCAGCTATCAGCTCCTACAATCAGGTGGAAAAGAGTCTTTCAAAAGTGCTTAGTTACTGGAACGGTACAAATGCTTTCTGGACCAGTAAATGCTTCCATGTATTGGTCCCAGACCATGATTAGGATGATAAAAATCTGGTCCCTGAGAAAATGCACTGCCTGGATGCTCCCACTGCTGAAATGTCAAAATAACCAGGAGTGTGAGGAAGGATGCAGGGCCCTGGGATCAGTTCTCTCCCCCTATGGGGCTGCTTCCAGCTGTGGTCTTGCTTTTATTTTTATTCTCTTAGTGGCAAATGAGTGATTTTCCCTCTTGATCTTTTAATGTGAAGTCTTTGTTCTTGAATCTATGAATAGTCTGATCCCATTGTTCTCACCCCATGGATTTATTTTTAAGGTTTAGGGTGATTCAGGCTGTACCTGAAATTTTTAGAGACATGGATGATCTTTGGGGCACATGGGGGGTCAGACATACACTTGGGTCTAGCTAGAAAATGTAGCAAGTTCATTAATCCTTGTTTGATGTTGCTAGGATCATAACTGGACTATTTTAATTTATTGAATGAACATGATCCATGTGTCTGAGTGCAAAACCAGAGTTGGTGTGGCTTGAGCTCTGTCTTCCCAGCCTTAAAAATCCAGAATCCAGCCCTACATTGGATAATCACTGCTACAAGCATCACTTTTAGATATTTAAGCTCGTATCAAACCTTTGTTTGTGACATTGTCACTGAAACTACGAGTTACACCTTGCAACTGCTGCGATTTTATCACTTATAATGGGAATTGTGGGCTTGAACCCCCCAGGATGATGATTTGGAGGCTGAGGATTGTTGCAATTTTAGCAAGAGCTTGGTGCTTGTGCTTTTGAGCATCATGTGCTGGGTGAAAACAACATTTTATTGATCTCCTTGCATAATTGTGGGTTCAGGGGGCAAATAAGCCTGGAACTTTTTGCTTTTAAAAGTTTTGTGGCTGGTGAGTGATGATGTGGGGCCAGATCCAGTGGAAAGAGCAAACTAACTCTGCCAGGGACCAGTTTCCTGCTGGTAATTTGGGATCCACAACAAGATCCTCTCAACCCTGTCCCTAAAGCAACCATGGGGGTTAAATTTCCCCGTGTGACATCACAGTGAGTTGGCTTCATTTATCTTGGAACGATGTAAAAGGTGGGGACGTTTTCAATTGAAGCCATCTCCATTCTCAGCCCATTTTGCAGGAGCTGTTTTACTGGTGCTGTGACATGATATCAATAACAATGAGGTTTCTCGCTGCCTGCTCTTGTTGTTTATGGAAAGGAGTTTCAGAAAACATATTATTATAGAGAATAATGGATGGGCTGTAGGGAGACAAGGAAATAATTGCATTGAGGGGGCTCGAAAACATCATAAAGCCAAGAATGGAGTTTGCTTGGACTCTGATGTCACAAGGTCCCAAGGACTAAACTAATTCTCCATAAATCTGTGCAGCCCATTTAGACTTACGGGATTTCTTTTCTTCCCTTCTCTGCTAGATTTTTTCCCCCCTCTTTTCTTTTGGAGAAACACCACAGAGGAGATGGAAATGAATAAAAGCCACCCAATCCCCAATTATGGTGATTAATTATCCGTTTGTGTTTTGTTAGCACCTATAGATTCTCTGTCAGGGGGCTGAGAGTCATCCAAGCACAGACTAGAAAAACATGCAGCCTTTTTCTAAGGAGCTTGGAGCTTTTTAAAAAAAGGAATTAATAAATATTAAAAATAAAAACAACTAAATAGTTAAAAAGGAAAAGAAAAGGAGCTGCTACAGAGTTGACATGCAGATCAGAAGTGTTGCCAGCACTCTGACTGCTAAAACCTTTGCTCTGGGTTGATTTCAAACTGCCAGAGGGCAGGGCTGGATGGGATATTGGGAAGGAATTGTTCCCTGGGAGGGTGGGCAGGCCCTGGCACAGGGTGCCCAGAGCAGCTGGGGCTGCCCCTGGATCCCTGGAGGTGTCCAAGGCCAGGCTGCACATTGGGGCTTGGAGCAGCCTGGGACAGTGGGAGGTGTCCCTGCCCATGGCAGGGGTGGAATGAGATGATCTTTAAAGTCTCTTCTGATCCAAACCATCCTGGAATTCTATGAATTTTGGCTGCTGTTGGGAAGATCTCAAGTTGTTAAAGCCATTAATTTATGAGCAGAGCCTGTTTGAAGTAGGTTGTAAGAATAAGTCCCTTCCTCTCAGGTGCTGTGGCAGGAGGGAGCTGAGAGGGCAGGATTGCCCTCAGTTGTGCTTTTGGGGGAACATGAGATCCATCCAAGCACGAAGTTGAAAGGATTTGGGCACCTCACTCCTTCCCCTGGGGGGGATCCACATTCCCAGTCCTGAGAGACACAGGGGAGAGCAAGCATCTTCCCAAAACTGGGCTGAACATTTCCCCTCCAGTGGTGCCCCCCCTGGAAATCTCAGATTGCTACATCACCAAACACCCCTTGACCGACCATTTCCCAGAGATGTTTTCCCTCTCTTTTCCAGTCAGTCATTCCCCCCCAGCCGTGTAATTTTTATTTGCATTATTTCAGTCTGGGGGAAAATTCAGAAAATCAGGACTTTGACCAGTTCTTTCAGAGGGGGAATGAAAAGGCCTTTCCTGCCTCAGGGAGGGGTTGTTTGTTCCAGCCTGGAAGCATGGCATTATAATTATCATGGGATTAAACTGAAGGATTAAATTGGTGGTGACTGGTCATTACACTTCCATGGGCTTTCTGGGATCTGAGGTCAAATTCAGGATGAATGGGACAATTTAGATTCCCTGGATGTGCTGGTTGTGTTATTTTTCAGTCCTGTTTTCTCCACGTTCCTGGATTTTCAGATCCTCCATTAGTTCAGTATGGACTGGTGCTGGTTTAGCTCTGTCATAGCTGCCGAAACCTGGGATGACTTTCCAAGGGGATCTGTACACCTGCACCGCTCTGGAAGATTCCCTGCGGTGGGAACGGCTCCACACACTCTCCCAACCCCAGCACTGCCAATGCTGGGTGAATAATGGCTTTTAAAATTCTTTTTCACAGCTTGGTTGGTGGCCAGGGCAAAGAAACAACATTGACTTGAGGTCACCTTGGAGAAAAGTGGGGAGCTGGGTTCCTTTCAGTGACATCAACCCAGTGTTTCTGTCAAATCCTAATGAAACAGTTCATGCAAACGTGGAAACCAACCCATATGCTTCACTCAGTGTAGCCATTTTTTAACCTTTTAGATAAATGTCAATTTTTTTGGAATGACAATGACATTTCAAGTGAGAGATTGAAATGTAACACACAAGAAACATCATCCACGAGATGTTTTGACTTCTCTGCAGCTCCCTCCTCTCCCCGTTCTATTTATTTTCTGCGAAAACTGTTCGCTAAACCTGACTTGAATCCACAGATAGTTTTGGTTCCTGAAAATGACATTTTCTAGCAAACACGCCGTCAATCGAAAACAAAAAGAAATCAATCTTACAGGCTCTGCTCACCCTTGGTGCCAGCGCCAGCCCTGGGCTTTGCAGCACATCGTGTAGCTCAGAACCACTGGGGCTGGGACATGAGGGTCTCCTGACCCTCTCTGACACGCAGACTTCTTGCTTTTCCCGCTTTGCAGCCCAGGAATTTTCCTTTTTGGATCAATTGCTGTGCTTTGGTGGCTCTCTGCAAGGCTGGGGGGGAGCAGTTCGGGGCTTGGTTGCCATCCTTGTTGATGAAATGCACCAACCAGGCTCCTCTGCAATCAAAAACAAGATCAGAGAATCCCAGAACGGTTTGGGTTGGGAGACGCCTTAAGGATCATCTTATTTCAAGTCCATGTCAAGGGCAGGGACACCTTCCATTATCCCAGGGTGCTCCAAGCCCCATCCAACCTGGCCTTGGGCACTTCCAGGGATTCAGGGGCAGCCACAGCTGCTCTGGGCACCCTGTGCCAGGGCCTCACTGCCCTCACAGCCAGGAATTCCTTCCCAATATCCCATCTAACCCTGCCCTCTGCCAGTGGGAATCAATTTCCCTTGTCCTGTCCCTCCAGGCCCATGTTCAAAGTCCTTCTCCAGCTCTCTTGGAGCCTCTTTAAGTCCTGGAAGGGGCTCTAAGATCTTCCCAGAGCCTTTTGCTCTACAGGCAGAACATCCCCAGCTCTCCCAGTCTGGCTCCACAGCAAGAGTGCTCCAGCCTTTGGAGCATCTCCGTGGCCTCTCTTGGACTTTGTCCAGCAGCTCCATGTCCTTCTGGTGTTGCAGTCCCAGAGTTGGACACAGTGCTCCAGGGAGGTCTCACCAGAGTGGAGCAGGGGGGGACAATTCCCTCCCTGGACCTGGTGCTGCTGGCGCTGGGAATGCAGCCCGGGACAGGATTGGCTTTTGGGCTGGAAGCACACATTTCGAGGTCAGGTCAGATCCAAGCTGGGAAGCAGAGTGTCCTTATCACACACGAGCAGAGCTCTGCATTAGCATCGTTAGGGCCTTCTCCCCTGGAGGTAACGGAGACACGGGGCAGGCAAGCGACATCCAGAGCTTACACAGGATGAGCCGGGATTGGGAGCAAGATGCCGGCTCTGACTCAGGAGAGCGATGAAGTGCAAACCTCGAGTATTTCATCACTCAGGCTCTTGCTTAACTGCTGGCTTCCGGATCAGTCCTGATTCCCTGAGTCACCTTCTAGAAAGGGATAAACGCTTCTTCTCAGTGTCTCATCCAAATTGTCCTCCTTCAGCCCCTTTATTTTTGTCTGCTGATGGTATTGAGAAAGAAAAGCTTCAATTTGCTGAGTGGGGAGATAAATCAAGTTTTCCCTGTGCTGCTTTGCTTCTGTTTTACCCCAAAGAGTGCGTGGCTTTCACAGAATCATAGAATGCTTTGGGTTGGAAAGGACCTTAAAGCTCATCCCATTCCACCCCCTGGCATGGGCAGGGACACCTTCCACTATCCCAGGGTTCTCCAAGCTCCATCCAACCTGGCCTTGGACCCTTCCAGGGATGGGGCAGCCACAGCTTCTCCCAGCAATGACCTGGGGAAGTCGCTGCTGTGGGAAGGTCCCAGGGTGTGAGGGTGCCCCTGTCCCCCCTCCTGCTGTCAGGTTGGTGTTGAGGGACACAGCAGGGTGTACCCACATCACCCGCTCTGTCCAGTGTGAGCTCTCAACCTTCTTACAGCCAGGGAAAATTAATGGCAGGCAGGTTTGGAAGGTAGATTATTTCATTATCATCGTAATTGGTGCTTATAATTAGTTGTTACTCTGGCGTGTGATGTGCCCTGAGCTCTGCGGCTGCAAAGTGCAGGAGCAGAAAGGGAAGGCTATTTTTATTTTATTATTAATTATGGCTGTTGTTTATTTTATTGGATATTTATGCACTTGCTGTTTCAATCAAGTAACCTCAGCTCGTTTGGCTTTGCAGCAGGCAGATGGTTGGGCTTTGCCTGGCCTGGCTCTGGTTCAGCCTGGGCTCTGCCTCCTGCTCTTCGGTCAGCCGTGCCTCGCTTTGCCCAGGAGAAAATTTGGAATAGTTCTGCCTGCCTTGCTCTGTGCTTGTGCTGTGCATGCACAGAAATTGCAAACCCCGACATCACCGATGCTGGATGCAGATCCCTCACTGGGGATCCAGAGAAGCATCGCTGCTTCTCCCGGCGGGGACCACCGTCAGCCCAGGCGTCTTGCTGGAGGACAGAAGCCTCTTGTCAAAGGCAAATCACCCTGGAAAAGCCGCAGATATTTGCTCTGAGTCAGGCAAAGGGCCCTCTTTGTGGTGCGTCAGCCTTTCCCCGCTGAAACAATAAAAGGCCTTTTCCTCGTTAGCTGACGCAACCCAACAAAGCGCCATTGATTTTGGTAGGTGCTTCATCAGTGACAGGGAGGCAGGGATGGGGTTTATGACCCCACCGGCTTTTCCAGGCGCCCACGGACATGCGGTTGGGTTTTAATGAGCACTTCGGGCCACAAAGTGGGTCAGCGTTTTCATCTGCTCCGCCTTGCCCCCCCTCCCGCCGGCTCCCTCCTGCAGCAGAGCCCCGGGGAAGTCACCGCGCGGTGGCTGCCGCATCCCGGGGCTGGCCCTGCCTGCGCTTGGGGCGGGTGCCAGTGTGGGGAGGGGTCCTGCTGAGCCGCGGGGCTGGGACCTGGTGATGCGGCTCCCCACGGATCCCGAGCTTTGTGCGAGTGGCCGGCGTGGTGCGCTTTGAAGCCTGAAACCTTGAGCGCTTCAAACGGGCAGAGGACAGGAGGATGATGTATGGGAAATTAATATCTAACGGGGCTAAAAATTGTTCTCGATGTCGCCCGAACTCCCCTGCCCAGCTGAGCTCTATTTACTTTCATCCCATCCAGAGCATTTAGCACAAAAGAGACCCCTTACACCCTTAATTTCCGAAAACACAAAGCCTTCCATTTCACTGCATCCAGCTGAAACCTTCCCCTTTTCTCTTTCGTTTTCCGGCTCGCTTTTGAAACCCTCCTCTCCCTCGCTGCAGCCTCTCAGGGGATGAAGCAGCAAAGTTTGGAAAGGAGAGCAGGTCGGTAACCCTTTTGTGGCCGGTTTGCTGCAGGGAGGGCATCCAGAGGCCTCCCACATCCCTGCCTGTGCATCAGCGTTTGCGGGAGCAAAGCCCCGCTGGCACCACAGGCACGTTTAGCACCGGTCAGTGCACGGTGCAGGATTTGTAACTGGAAATTGGGATGCTGGAATCTCATTTATGTCGCAGTAGGGGGATAGCAAGTGAGAGCTGCCTCTCTGGCACAGAGCGGAGCACCCCGGCGGAGCTGTTTTGGCCGCAGGGCGGGGGAGGGAGGATGGTTTCAACATCAGGGCACCAGCCCGAGCCCGGGGGTAACCGGGTTCAGCCCTGGGCTCTCAGGGTCACGTTGCTCACCCACCTCTAGGGTTTGCACCCCGTCTCCTTATCAGAGTTGGGAATGAGTTCAGGGAGGATTGCCCCACTCCGAGTGGGAATGGTGTGGGCTGGAATGAGCCTGGCATTTCATACCCCACCCCTGCATGGGCAGGGAGTGCCTGAGATTATCAGGGCTGGGTGGGGGGAAAAAACAGGAAAACAAATTATGTTTCAAAATACAGCCAGGAGATTTTCCCAAGCTGATTTTCTGGCCCTCCTTTATAGGTCGGTGCAAAAACACCAGAGGAAAAGCAGTTCTTTAGCGCTGACAGGTTAGAGGTGAGTGTTCCTGGGTGATCTCCCCGGGAGCATCCCTGTGCCGAGCGACAGTCAGGGCTCGGGTAAATGGGATGGGTCCAGCAGGGCTTCAGGAGGGGGCTGCAAAGCAGGACGGTGCTGGCAGCCAGAGCCCGTTCCGTGGTGTTCGATCCCAATACTGCAACCGCACGGTCCCATCGGGCGGAGGTTTCGACTTCCCTGTAAACACAGCCTGGGACTGGTGCGCCGGCATTGTGAAACAGGGAAGGGTGGGATCAGCTGTGCCATTCCAGCTTCCTGGCACCCAGCTTCGCCCCGAGGCCTTTGACTGCTGCAATTTTATTAATACAAGTCGAAGAGGTGTGTGAGTGCCCAGGGTGGAGATGCTGCTCCCACTCCCTTGCGCCCCGGTTGTGCTGCAGGTGGGGCTTGGGCTGGGGGTGCTGACCCTGAGCAGGGACCTCCCCTCCACAGCTGCTAGAAGGAGGCAGGAATTGCAGGCTGGGGGTGAAAACTTGTTGCTGGTGTAAGGGTTGGGTGTTTTTTAACTCCGTACATATGCCCAGAGAGGTTGTTGACTCCTTACCCTCGAAGTGTTCCAGGCCAGGTTGGACAGGGCTTGGAGCAACCTGGTCTAGTTGGAGGTGTCCCTGCGGGGGGGGAGACTGGATGAGCTTTAAGGTCCCTTCCAACCCAAACCATTCTGGGATTCTATGACTCTCTAATTTTATATGTATTTATGTGCGTGGAGTTGTTGAAGTGCTTGGAGGCTCCATGTGCCCTATGGGGTGACACCACAGTGCGTTTGGGTCCCAAATGTGCCCTGAGAGCCCAAGACTGGAGTCACAGGTGTGTGCAGGACATGGCTTGGTAGGGTGGTGCCTTCTTGCTGTGCTGTTCCTCTGCACTGGAGTGAAATTCTGTGGTTTTCACCTTTTGTTGCTTCCCAGCAGCCCCTGGAGAGCCCCTATTAGCAGTACTGGAGGTCTGACATCTCCTCCTGGATATGAGCCGGGATGTGGAGCTGACCTGCCTCCCCCAGCCTCCGCAGGGACAGATTAACGTCACCCCAGGGGTGTCCCTGAGCAGGTGCAGGTCCTGGGCGTGTGTCCCTGGCCGTGGCACGTGGAGCAGCTCCAAGCCCAGCATCTGTCAGCAGCGGCAGATCCGCGTTGCCCTGCGAGACCAGCGGCTCCCGAGCCATCCCTGCAAAGCTGGGATGTCTTCCATGGCTGGAGGGGCTGAGCCTCAGCTGGTGGAAGCTGGCACCGTGTCACCCAGCAAACGGCCCAGCTGCCCATCCCTGAGCAGCCAAACCTGCTGCAGCTGAGGGCCGGTTGGAGCTGCTCCCCTCTTTCTGCCTCCTACTCTTTTCCTCACTTCTCCCTTTTAATTCTCTCCCCGTCTGTTCATCCATCTCCCCTTCTGTTCATCCCTCTCTATTCTCAAGCCATCCTTCTTTTCCTCTGTGAGGAAAGCTTGGGGAGGAAGGGAGGAAAGCGGTCCAACTCCACCAGTGTTTCCAATACCCTTCCCTAAAATCTCACCAGGTTACATTATGCTCTAATAGACTTTAAGCCAATCTGCCTAGTGCCACTGCAAAGGTCAATTAAATTCACCCTAAAAAATTTACTCCTGGCTCATTATACATTTGGAAAATGAGTTAGAAGCACAAGCTGCCCCAGAGGTTTCTGATATTTTCCTAATGAACATGTCTCCTAATGGGAAGAAATGAAAGAAAACCAACACCAAAAAAAACCCTCAGCGATTTGAAAGGAACATTTTGCTGGCCCATTGGAGAGTGTGGAGCAAAGCTGAGTGTAAGGCGAAGAGGAGGAGGGATGTGTGATGCGATGTCTCAGCGAGGTCATTACACCCGCCAGGGGAATTTTTTTAAGGAATTTGTTTGCCCAGGCATTTGGGCAAGAGCTTTGACCTTGTGTCCATGCCCGGCCCCGCTTGCAGGGTGCCGTGGGTGGCTTGGCTTCGCGCTCCCGAGGCATATCCACGTTGGCTCTGACTTGGCGCACTCACAACCCACCCACGGCATCCTCACCCCGGCAGTGCCTGTGGGGACTTACAGGCTAAAGGAGGCAAAATTAATCAAGTGAATGATTAATTGCGAACTGTGACCCGGCTCGCTGAGAGTGACAACTTTGAAGGGCTTTTCAGGCTGGAGATGCTCAATGTGAAAGGTCTTTGTGGACCCTGAGAGGTTTTTTTGGTTTGTTTTTTTCTTGAGAGAGTGGTGAGAGGGCTCTTGAAAGCCCTGTGCCTTTGAGGGCACAGTCATTTACTGCTCATCAGATTTCCATCCTCATTTCTAATGTGTAGATCCAGGCAGGTGCAGGACAGAAATAAATTCAAAGATGTTCACTGGTCCTTTGGGCACCTGGCTGTGGGTGCTCTCCACAGTGCCCAGGATTGGGTTGATTTGGAATCCTTGTCAGTAATGTCAAGGTTTTGTTACATATGAACTGGATTTTGAATTTAGAATTTCATTTCCTGCCCTGCAAGTGGAGCTCCTCTGTGGGGAGAAGTGGGGGAAGCAGAGCAGCTCACCAAAAGATTTGCTAGGTAGAAATATAAACCATTAAGAACCAGCTAAGGTTCTTGGAATTAAAATGAAGCAAACCAAGGCAATAAAAGCACAAACGTGACTTTGTCAAAATCAACGTGTTCCCACGGGAAGTTTTAGATTTCAACAAAACAGCATTTCTGACCAAACAAACAGCCCAAATCCTTTTGTGCAGGGATTTAATGGCCTGGGATGGTTTGTTGAACAGGACTGAACGTGTAACTTCCATTGGTACAGAGATGCCACCACTGGGTGTGCTGGGCTTCACCCCACCCAGGCTTAGTCACTTGAATCATAGAGATCTGGTTTAACTTGGTCATCTGCCAGCCAGGGAAGACCTTCCAGCACCTTAGGAGGCTCCAAGAGAGCTGGAGAGGGACTTTGGAAAGGGGCCTGGAGTGACAGGACAAGGGAGAATGTCTTCCCACTGGCAGAGGGCAGGGTTAGATGGGATATTGGGAAGGAATTGTTCCCTGTGAGGGTGGGGAGGCCCTGGCACAGGGTGCCCAGAGCAGCTGTGGCTGCCCCTGGATCCCTGGAAGTGTCCAAGGCCAGGTTGGACAGGGCTTGGAGCAGCCTGGGACAGGGGAAAGTGTCCTTGCCCATGGCAGGGGTGGAAGAAATTGTCTTTAGGGTCCCTTCCATCAGAAACCCTTCCATGATCTGCGTTCTTCACGGAGAGGGCAGTTGATCCCCTCCTGCAGCAGGCAGTTACAGGATGTGGGATACCTGGATTCCAACCCTCACCTTGTGTCTGGATGAGAAGCCCAGTCTAAGGACCATAATCTAAGCCAGGCTGTAACTCCAGGCTGAGCTGCTGCTTTTTTCCAAGAAGCTGCTGGGAATTTTCTTGCAGTGCTGTTTTTTTGGCACGGGGAAAAGCTTCAGGGAAACTGAAAGCCTGGGCATAACTCCCTTCAGTTTGTCTTTAATTACAGCTAGGGAAGAGGTGGTAATTACAACACACCTTTCCCTTGCACAGTTCCTCAGGTGGAATCAGCGCTCAGAAATATGCATACTAATCAGGAGCCCGGGCTTTGCCAGGGTTGCTGTTGTGTTGGTTGGGATTGAGCAGAGCGAAGCTGCCCAGATGGCATCCAGGATCTGGCTGGCAGAGGAGGCTTTGTGGAGCGACGAGGACAGGGAAAGCTGTTTTCTCCCTCTTGCTACGGATATTAGGCAGGAGCTGGGGACAGCGGGATGGTGCTTGCAATGTCAATTATTAGCGTGTTTAGTAAATTACCTAGTAAATTGGCCCTTAAAATTTCCAACTGCGTGTCCTCTCTTGCACTCCAAGCCTGCAGCTGAGTTGTTTACACTC
>NW_008238838.1:2462717-2463683 GCF_000691975.1 Corvus brachyrhynchos
TTGCGGGGGTGATCCTGAGCTGATCCTGCACGCTGTGCCGGGCTGGGAGGCGGAGGGAGGGCCGTGCCCACAAGTGCAGGAACCCTCACCTTGGCCCAGCTTAAAGCTGAAAGAGCCGTGACGGCGAAGGGAGGACCCCAGGAATCCGTGTCCTTGCCATCCACACGCATCCACGGGCTCGCAGCAGGGTCAGTGCTGTTTGTGTGTGACAGCATCTCCCGTGGTTCTCCTGATTGCCTTCCCTCTGTGCTCTTGTTCTTGGCGAGGGCTGTGCCTGGTGCGGCGCAGAACCGCTGGCACTGGGGGATGAGCTTGTCCTCCTTTTCTCACAACAGCAGGCTGAGGGAGAGACTGGGAAAAGAGGAAAGCAGGTGTCTGTGTGATGGGGAGGGAGAAGGATGCTCTGCAAGCTGCGTGAGATGGGTGAAACAGCGCTGGAGAGACTTGGCCGTGGTCTGCTGGCCACTGCCTGCTCCATAAGCCGACCTGGGGAATTTACCTCCCTCAAAATCTGTGGTTAAATAGCTGGGAGATCGCTGTGGATGAACCTTAGGAATGCTTTTCCCAGCGAGGGCAACCCCACTGATGGGACTCCTGCTTTGCCCCTTGCTGGACTGGTCTCAAAGCTGGGGGAGCACAGGGAGGGTGATCTCAGGTCTGCCAGAAAAGCTGGTCCCATGTGCTTTCGGGCTAAAGCTGCTCAGGGTCTGCCTTGGGACCTGCCCTCTGGGGTGGGGAGAGCATGGAGATGAAGATCTGGCTTTGGTTGGGACTGATCCCAGGCCAGAGCCTCTTCTTCCCCCATTTTTCCCATTCTGCTAGCTGGGATGTGCATGCTCTGTTTTCCATTGCAAGGCACATTTTCCTTCTGTGCATTTCCACCTCCCCTTTTGCCTTTTCCTGTGTTCTGGAAAGGTCAGCCCATATCTGGAAAGTGCTTTAAATTTGCACAGAGAGCCGGGGGCA